>NC_138167.1:78555190-78957690 GCF_964165515.1 Mesoplodon bidens | reverse complement strand
AGAAAATGCTGTGGGTGTCTATGGGGATGGCCAGGCGATAGTTTACACATATAGTCCAACACCTGACCCTTTTCAAGCAAGGGAAAGGAGATATATGTGGATTGACTGTTTACTCACTGAACATTTATAAGGTACTATAAATTAGGCACTATTCAAGTAACTAGGTAGCCTAAACAAACAAAACCTGTTCCTGCCATCAAAGAGTTAACAGCCTCAGAGGGAAGGTAAATTCCTAGTGCTAGGACCTTGAGCTCTATCATTAGACTCTTGTTCAAAGCCTTGCTCGACCATTTTGTAGCTGTGTAAACTTGGGCAAGTTATTTCACTCTCAGCCACAGTTACCTCATCTAGTGGAGATAATAGTACCTAACAATTTTGTGAGGATTAAATGAGATTATGCATATATAGTGTTGGAAAAAGTGCCTAGCATATGTCAAGCTCTTAATAATGCTATTATTATCCTTAGCATAATTGAAAATAGAAGCAAAGTGCTATGAAAACATAAGGGATGGAGTCATTCTATCTTGTTTAGCCAGAGACGGATTTACAGTGGAGATACTATTTCAAAGGTAAGAATGTCAGTTTAAAGTTAAAAGGACTGGCCCTGAAGTCAGACTTGGATTTGAAACTTTGCTCTGTGGATTTTTAGCTATGTGGTTGTTGTGAGGATTAAGCTAATGAAGTTTAAGTACTTAGAGAATGCCAGACACAACTGTGGTTTAAATTTACACTTTTGTTATTTGCTATTTAATTCTCAAATGATTTTCAATAAGTTAAAAACGTGACTGCCATACAAATATATAATGAACGTGCATCAAAGATTTGTTAACTCATATTGGCAAGAACCAACAAGATAGGGTATAAAGTTAGTTCACTCATTAATGTGACTTAAATCTGTTGCACATGTTCATTATGTATTTATATCAGAGTGATATTTTTAACTTTTAAAATTACACATTCTCAAAATATACATGTATTTGAAAAGTAATAGTTACATGCTTGAGATTCTTTGTACTAAAACCTGGGAGGGGAAAGTGCATGGTGTGAAGGTGAATAGAGTCAGGGCTTTTACTGAACAGTTTGTGCTGAAACTGGCTTATACTGGCTCATGAGAACCAGTTGTGCACATTTCTTCCCAACTCTGTGTTCTGGGGTTTGGTGAGTTCAGGAAAGCTTGGAATCAGCCGTTGTGACAGTATTTTCACCACAGAAAATGGTAAACACTACAAATCAGGACATTTTTCTTGGAGATCCGGTTGTTAAACATTTACCAGCACAGTGTAGGATGGGTTGAAGGGGGATGAGATTGCAAATGTATGGCCATTATTTCATAGGCAGTGTCAAGTCTTGGGAGACTTCTATGGTGACTGAATTTGGGGAAGATGATCAGATTTCTGATTTAGAAAAATATTCTGATAACCATACTGGCAGTACAGAGTGAGAAGAGAATGGAGACAGGAGCCTTGAGAAGGCGGCAGCATTACTATTTTTGGTGAGAGATAAGGCAATATCAGTAAAGGTAAACAAAAAAAAAAGGGTCAAGGACAAATTCCAGAGATTAATACAAGGATTGGAGTTGAAGTTTACTGAGGTTTTTAGTTTGGGGCACTGGGTAGATATTGGGGCACACCACTAATTGAGACAAGTAATATAGGTGAAACAAGCAGTTTTGGAGATAAAATTGTTTTGGATTTGTTACCTTTAAGGTTATCTCAGGACCCCTGGATAGAAACATTCAGGTTGCAGTTGGGGGTAGAAATTCTTCTTTAGGATTTATTGGTATTCAGTGATAGCTGAAGCCAAGAACAAAAATGATCTTGATCCAGGATCAGGTAAATATGAAGGAAAGCAAAAAGGGAAGCTTTTTGAAAGAGCCTATTTTAAAAGATGAGAGGTGAATAGAAATGATGGTTACTCTGTGATGTAAGACTGATAAAATATTTTTTACATGGGGGATCCTATCAATTTAATATTGTTAGAGAAAATAGAATGACTAAAATTGGACATAACTAACTTTGGACTTTCAATGACTTTTTGATACAAAGGAATATAGACACCAATAGAGTGCCTGACTTAAAGGAGTTTGCCATGGCAAAGGTAACAGAATGAACACATGATAAAAGGATGATGATGATGATAATTACTAACAGGTACTTGACTTTTATCATTTACTCTTCATAAAACAATTCTGCAAGGGGGCATTATTATTTTATTCCAGTTTACAGATGAGGAAGCTAAGGTGTAGAGAGGTTAACTAATCTGTCCAAAACATGTAGTGGCAGAGCCAGGATTTGACCCAGGAGTTTGAATGCAGAGACTGCACTCTTAACTACTATCTTTGACTTCAATAATAGGACCTACTTCATAAATTGTAAAGATTAAATTAGTAAATATACATAAAGCTCTTAGAACAATTTAACCACACGCATTAAGCCCTGTATAAGTATTAACCCTTATTTTATCGCCCAAGGTTACACAGCCATTTTGTGGCAGAGTCCGGATTCCAACCTAAAATTCGTTCTCTTAACCATTACGATATAGACAAGTGAGCCCAAGACATTAGGGGAACACATAGGAGGAACACCTAATTTCAGGAAGGGGAAAGGAGGAGTGTGTCAGAAGTCTAGAAGCCTTTTGAGATAAATAAGACACAAAACTCCGTCCAGAAGAACAAGCAGACAGGGAAGACTGTGAGTTAAAAAAGCGAGGCGGTTGACGTGTTGACGTGTTCCGTGTTTGTAACAGGGTGATTGGATCCAACAGTCAGAAGGGCAGTGGCGGGCAATGAAGCTGAAGAGTCTTCATATCCAATTCCGTGCTGCGTATGGCTTTGCAATTTATTCTTCAAAAGATGTCACTGTCTGAACAATACTATTCGAACACACACCAACCTTCCCCCCCCAACCCCCCACAAAGATGGTTCGTTATAGGGGTTAGAAGAAACTCCCAAGAACGACTCAATCTGCAAAAGTAAAGAACAATCACACATTGGGCGAAAAAAAACAGCGTTTTCTCTCTTATTGGATCTGGCCAAGACGTAAACGGGTTGAGATAGAAAGCACGTTACGACTCTTGCTGACAGGCTGGGCTGCAGTGCAATCTCTGGCTTCCGGCGTCCTCAGTTGCTAAGGGAGACCGGAAGCGCCCTTACGCTCCGTGGGTGCAACCATAGAGTGCCGGAAAAAGCGTGAGCAGAGGGGTCGGGAAAAGGAAGCAACTGCGGTTAGTGCTAAAATGACGACCTTAGTGCTGGATAACGGAGCCTACAACGCCAAAATCGGTTACAGCCATGAAAATGTCTCGTAAGTGTTCGCTTCCTCCGAGGGACAAAGCATATATGCCTAGTAGTTACGTATGTTAAGCTTCATCTTGGGACGTCTGTAAACTGCAAACGCCCCCGCGCGGCCCTGAGGCAGAGGGATGCTCTGGTTGGAATTGGGTAGTTTGAAAGCTTTGAAGTGGGACTTTGTTACTAACTTTGGGCTACGTGGCCCCGGAAGTGGGACGTGTTTCGTTTCGTAACAGGAAATAGTTCAGGAAAATAGGCTTCTAAGGAAGCGGTTCCCGAAAGAAGGGTCCGTACACAAAGTTCATGAACCCTCAGGAATCGTGGGCAACGTTTGTGTATATATGCATTTTGGGGGGAACGCGATCATAGCTTTCATCAGATCCTTAAAGGGTTCCATGGCCCCCAAAAGTGTAAAAACCACTGTTTCAGTGGCTGTAGACTTTGAAGGCTTTGTACTTTAGCCCTTCTAAGTGCTCATTGGCTGACTTGGTTGATCAGACTCAAACAAATACTACACTGGCTTTCATAAACTATGTTTGAGTAGAGACTAAGCAAATTAAAAGACACGTTTTTGCTCTAGAGTATTCACAGGGGACTTTTTCCCTTCCTCCCTCCTTTCCTTTTTCTTTTTTTTAGAGGACAAACTGCGTAGGAATGTATATTGTTACAGTCTTATTTTGGCAATATGTATCATTGTTCTCATCCTTTGACAGCAGTTCTGTTATCAGTTACTTAAGGAATAATTTAGAAGTCTTGATAAGAGTAGGTGCGGAATACTCTATATCATGTATAGACATTGTGTATGGTGACACAAAGGTGGGGGGAGAAGCAAGCTAAATAATCAAGAACAGTAAATTGACTAAAATTGTAATACAGCCAAGATTGACTACAAGGCAGGTTTTAAAATTATGTCCTTGGGCTTCACGGTGGCGCAGTGGTTAAGAATCCGCCTGCCAATGCAGGGGACACAGGTTTGAGACCTGGTCTGGGAAGATCCCACATGCTGCGGAGCAACTAAGCCGGTGAACTACAACTACTGAGCCTGCGTGCCACAACTACTGAAACCCGCACGCCTAGAGCCTGTGCTCCACAACGAAGAGAGTAGCCCCCAATCACCACAACTAGAGAAAGCCTGTGTGCAGCAATGAAGACTTAATGCAACCAAAAAAAATAAATAAATAAAAAATAAAATAATTAAAAAATGTATTGTTTAAAATTATGTCCTTGAAGACTATTTAAACATAGAGAAAATGACAGCATAGTAAGTGAAATAATCAGGTATAAAACATTTTTACAGTATTAACCCAATTAATGCAAGGATTTTAATCATCTTTAGCGGGAAATAATCCTTATACCAAAGTGGAATATTTTGGGGTGACAAATTATGCTCCCCTTCACTTTCTCTCTATCCCTTTCTCTGTACGTGTGTGCATATATATGCACACACACGCGCATACACACACATACATGTGTACACATGTATGATGGATAATGGTTCTAGTTTGTCTTCCTAACCAGATTGTAAACTCATGGTGCGCAGCAACCATATTTAAAACTGCTTCCTACATCTGTACCTTATAGCATCTTGCTGATTGAAAATCTTTGACTCCATGGAAACTTAATTTTATGGTCAGAATTTTGAACTTGCAAATTTTTTTTTTCTTACCAGAATGGTATTAAGAATTTTCCAGGAACTTTACCTCAGCCCCTCTTCACCTCTGTGCAGTGGCAGAACCAATACCCACCCGTAAGGGTGTCCTGAAGATTATTTGAGAAAGATAATGGGTCCAGTACAGAACTGGTATACACTAGAACCTTTAAAAAAAAAAAAAAGGCATGTAAAAATTTTTTGAAGACAGAATGAGAAACACTGGTTTTGGATATTTTTTGACATCAAGGGTGGTGGTTAGGTATTTTTTGTATTTTTAGGAACTAAGTATTTAGGGAATAATTACATTATTTATTTCTTTGTTTATAGAGTTATTCCTAACTGTCAGTTCAGGTCAAAAACGGCACGTCTTAAAACTTTTACTGCTAACCAGATAGATGAAATAAAGGATCCTTCTGGACTCTTTTATATTCTTCCTTTTCAAAAGGTAATTCAACTGTATGTCATTTCTAGCATTAAAGACCTAAACTGAAGGATAATTTGGAATGTATATTTAAGATTTTGTATGTATGAAAATATTTTTGAATCTCTGAGAAAAAGTTATTTAAATTTTAATTAAGATCTTATTAAAACCAAAAGTTAAATTTTTTTTTTTTTTTTTTTTTTTTTTTTTGCTGTACGCGGGCCTCTCACTGCTGTGGCCTCTCCCGTTGCGGAGCACAGGCTCCGGACACACAGGCTCCGCGGCCATGGCTCGCGGGCCCAGCCGCTCCACGGCATGTGGGATCTTCCGGGATAGGGGCACGAACCCGTGTCCCCTGCATCGGCAGGCGGACTCTCAACCACTGCGCCACCAGGGAAGCCCCCAAAAGTTAAATTTAAATTGTCGTGTTAAAAAAAATGACCATGGGGCTTCCCTGGTGGCGCAGTGGTTGAGAGTACACTTGCCGATGCAGGGGACATGGGTTCGTGCCCCGGTCTGGGAAGATCCCACATGCCGCGGAGCGGCTGGGCCCGTGAGCCGTGGCTGCTGAGCCTGCGCGTCCAGAGCCTGTGCTCTGCAACGGGAGAGGCCACAACAGTGAGAGGCCTGCGTACCGCAAAAAATAAATAAATAAATAAATAAATAATGACCATGATTAATTATACTTCAATGAAAAAAAATCAACTATACTTCAATAAATAAAAATAAAAATAAATGACCATGATTTAGTTACTGATTGTGGGTACTGAATTTTACTTGTTTATGTTAAAGCTAAATGAAACGAACACACTAAAGAAAAAGAGTATAGAGAGGCATCTCTACATATTGGTGTGTCTTTTGAACCCTTGATATTTTGGTTATTGTTAATTTGTAATATTTTGAATTTCTAAAAGGAGAAAAACATACCAATATAATAGGTTTGAAATTCAAACAGCATTAGACTGGTGAATGTGACCATAAAGAGATAAGAATCAGTGATTTAGAATATATTAATCTGATTTTTAAAAAATTGTTCAAATATTTTTGATAATTAAATTCATAAAACAAATTTTTTAGGGCTACTTGGTGAATTGGGATGTTCAAAGACAAGTCTGGGATTACCTTTTTGGAAAAGAAATGTATCAGGTAACAAATTGGAGTATGTATTCAAATTTCCATTTCCATGTCTTATTCAAATGAAAAATTTAAATCTGTACTTATATCTTAAGATTTATAAATTTTTGAATATGTTTCTTATATATATTTAAGTCACTTAATCTACTGTGCTTAACTTTGATTTTCAAATAAGTGCAAGTGAATGGAATTTCCATTGTGAAGTGGAATTTGAAGTTGAGAAGAGATAGTCTGTATGAAACTTAAGATTAAAATTTTTACTTCAGATTTCTGCTATTCTTAGACCAATTCACTGTCTAATTTTTTCACAATAAAATATTTTTTCTGATATATCTGAATGTGTGAATGATACAATGTTAAAATTTTGTGCTTTTAATATCTTTAGTGTGACTTTAGGTATACTGAGAAAATGTTCAAATTTTAATGCTTCTTAAGAGTGTATGGGAGAGAATTATGTAAATGTTAAATATTCTAAAGCTTCTCACCTTTTAACTTTTAAAAACAAAATAACAGTCCCAGTGCCTGTAGTTGTATCATTTATTACTTTTGCATAATTATCTTTAAACAAGTTGACAGTACCATTTTATCAATGCTACCATTAAGAGAGTTAAAATTATATAATAGTTAAAGTGCATGTATTCTGTAACCAGACTTCCCAAGTTCAAATCCTAGGTATGTCACTAACTAGTTATATGGACCTTCGTAACTCATTCAACTCTTTTGTGCCTCAGTTTGCTCACCTTTTAAAAGGGAATAATAGTAAGACGTGTCTCCTAGGGTTATTGTGAGGATTAAATAAATGTGTTTATATATGTAAAACAAGCACTTATAATTATGACTACAAAGTTACAAAACTTTGGGAATTTTTTTCCTCACATAGGTTGATTTTTTAGACACTAATATTATTATCACAGAACCATATTTTAACTTCACTTCAATTCAAGAATCAATGAATGAAATCTTATTTGAAGAATACCAGTTTCAAGCAGTATTAAGAGTAAATGGTGAGTTAAAGTTTTTATTGAAATTGAGTTATGTGAATATGAATATGAATAGAGTAAACAAACACTTAAGGTCCAAGAATATTGGATGACATTCTTTTTGATTTGAAGGAAATAAAACCTGGATAAAAACTAGATAGACCCTTAGAGATTATCTAGTCAGACTTCTCTCACTTTATCTTTTTACTGATTATGATGTTTCTCCCTAATGAAGTTACTAGCCACATATTTCTAATCTCTGAAAGATTATTGTTTCTGAGTTAGTTGTCTTTTCTGTCACTGATGTGTCTGCTATTGTTATTATTATTGTTTGAAATAATGTTAATGCTCAGGCTGCCAATATGAGGGAAAATAATCTATAAATATTATCTAGAAGTAGGTTTATTAAAGGCTAGAATCACATTACATGACTGTACAAAGAAAGTATTCACATATTTAGCTTGTAGAATTTAAGTCTGTATAAGCAACAGTATACTGTAATGGTTAGGAGCATAATCTCTAAAACAGTGTTCTCAACCAAGGGTGATTTTTGCTCCTGGGGACATTTGACAAAGTCTGGAGACATTTTTCATTGTCACAACTGGGAGGGTGCTACTGGCATCTAATGTGTAGAGGACACAGATGCTGCTAAACGTCTTACAATGCACAGTGAAACCCCCAACAACAAGGAGTTATCTGGCCCAAAATGTTAGGAGTTCCAAAGTTGAGAAACCCTGCTCTGGAGTCACACTGTCTATGTTTGAATCCTAGCTCTGTTACTTTCTAATCATGTGACCTTGGGCACATTATTTAACTTCTCTGTGCTTCACTTTCTTCATCTGTGAAATGGGATTGTTGTGAGGATTAAAACACACACACTCGGGCTTCCCTGGTGGCGCAGTGGTTGAGAGTCCGCCTGCCGATGCAGGGGACGCGGGTTTGTGCCCCGGTCCGGGAAGATCCCACATGCCGCGGAGCGGCTGGGCCCGTGAGCCATGGCCGCTGAGCCTGCGCATCCGAGCCTATGCTCCGCAATGGGAGAGGCCACAACAGTGAGAGGCCTGCATACAGCAAAAAAAAAAAAAAAACCCACACACACTCATGGAGTTTAGAATAGTGCCCAGCATGTAATAAGTGCTCAGTAAAATTAATCTATTAAAATAATTATTATAAACTGTGAAGTGAATATTTACCTTTAAAAGTTGATCACAGATTTTTTATCATTTTCCACAAAAATATCGTGTTTTAAAGTTTACGCATTATAAAGAGCTTGTGACAGAATTAGGAATGTTATTTTAAATTAACATTTTTCCTATAAATAAAGTTTTTGTCTTTCTGCTTGTTTTAGTTTGCTACCTTTATTTATTGCTTTAAATTAATTATACTCTTATTCAGTGTGTTTATTTTTTCTTTATCTTTTTTTTTAAATAGCTGGGGCTCTCAGTGCACATAGGTATTTCCGAGATAATCCTTCCGAATTATGTTGTATCATTGTAGATAGTGGATATTCCTTTACACATATAGTTCCTTATTGTAGAAGTAAAAAGAAAAAAGAAGCAATTATTCGGTGAGTTGCATTCAATTTTCATCTTATTTCTTAGAATAAAACTGAATGAAATGTGTAATAAACTGAACCAAATTTGAATTCTCCCTTTTTAGGATAAATGTGGGAGGAAAACTCCTAACCAATCATCTAAAAGAGATTATATCTTACAGGTAATATTTAGCTTTGATTCTTTGGGAGGATGGGATGCTGGGGGTGAACTTTTTAAAGTAATTTAAAATTATTCCTTACCTTTAGTTCTAAGTTCAGGTGGCAATTCTATATTATTGCTTAGAAGACTATATCACATATATAAATACTAATGATGTTCAAGTTGAAAAGCTTTCTAACATATGAAATGGTAGTGTCCACCAAAAAGACATTTCCAAATTCTAGAGAGCTTAATACATTAATAATATTTTTAAATTACAAATGTATATGTACCTCGTAAAACAAATTTTAAAATGCTTATAAGGAAATAAGGATCCAAAAAGAAAATAAATCTCTGCCTTCCCTTTCCATTTCTCTTGTCAGTTTTACTCCATACACAGCATAATATTTCAACTTTATTATCTTTTATTCTTTTTTAATCTCCATAAGCCTTAATAATATATTGATATGTTTCTGGATTAGCCAATATTAGTTGACTGTCCACTATTAAAAGATGAAGAATTAGTGTACTTAATCACGTGCCAACTCTTCTCCTGCCTCCTAAATTTTGTTAATGATATTATTTTTAGTGTTATTGTGTTTAAAAACGTAAGTAGAATTCTTAAATCTCAGTTTTTGCTACATTAACTTTGACCGGTATGATACTGTCAGTATCTCTTGGCTTCCCTCTGTGTTATATATGAAAATAAGTGCATCTACATTTCCTTCTAACTTTCTTCCCTCCTTTTCTTTCTCTCAGATGTATCATTACTTTTTTAAACAGCTTTATTGAGATATAATTCTCATAACATACAATTCACCCATTTAAAGTGTACAGTTCAATGGTTTTTAGCATATGCATCCATCACCACAGTCAATTTTAGAACATTTCATTACCCCCAAAAGAAGCCCAATCCCCTTAGAGCTGTCTCACCCATCTCTAGCACATTAAAAAAAAAAAAAACTTTTTATTTTGAAATACAGACACAAGAAGTTGCAAGAATAGTACACAGAGCCTTGTGTACCCTTAGTGACATTTTATATAACTAGTAGAACATAAAAGTGATAAAATTGACGTTGGTGCAATACTGTTAACCAGACCACAGATTTTATTCAGTTTTCACTATTTTTTATGTGCACTTGTCTGCCTGTAGTTCTGTGTGATTTTTATCCCATGTATAGACTCATAAACACCACCACAGTCAAGATACAGAACTGTTCCACCATTACAAAGGAACTTCTATGTGCTCCCCCTTTATATTTGCTCCCCCACCTTGTCCCAGTACCTTGGCAATCGCTAATCTGCTTTCCATTTCTATAGTTCTATTATTTCAAGAACGTTAGAGAAACAGAATCATATAGTATGTAACCTTTAGAGATTGACTTTTTTCATTGCTATACCATTTCTTCTTAATTACTGAAATTTATAATATTTACATAATGCTCTTTACTATAGTTAAGTCTTCTTGCCTTGATTATAGATTAATTTTAAAAATAGAAAACTTATAAATAGTATTTACAATATTATGATTATGTGAATGTTAGTCATTATGAAACCAAACAGAATTAGGCTCAGCTTCAAAAAGTTTATATGTTTAATTCCCTTTCCCAGAAACAGCAAATTAGAAAGGTAAGGGAAGGCTGATACAGATGAAGACATTAACCAAAACCCAGGTAGTTTGAGTCCAAAGCCTATATACTTAGTCCTTCTGAATGAAACACTGAATGAAAAAAAATTCATATATTTTTAAAAGCAAGGCTGTTAAAGTCCAACTTGAGGAGAAGAAGCTTGCAGGAACAACTAGAAATACTGATGAAAAAGAATGATAATGAAAAGAGACTTCTCTAGTAGATGATAAAAAATTTAAAACTAATAATTAAAATAAGGTGACACTTGTATAAGGATTAACTGACAGGGACTTCCCAGTGGTGCAGTGGTTAAGACTCTGTGCTCCCAATGAAGGGGGCCTGGGTTCGATCCCTGGTCAGGGAATGAGGTCCCACATGCATGCCACAACTAAGAGTTTGCATGCCGCAACTTAGGATCCCACGTGCTGCAACTAAGACCCAGCGTAACCAAATTAAATAAATAAATAAATATTTTTTTAAAAAAGAAGAATTAACTGACAGATCAGTGACACTGAATTGTTAATCCTAAATCAAACATTATATGTAAAAAAAAGTAATTACATATTAAAGCATCAGAAACCAATGAGGAGGGGAGTAACTGTTCAAGAAAGGATACAGGTAAAGTTGCCTGTTTGGAGAAAAATTAAGATTTTACTTTGCCTCATGCACTGAAATTCACATGGTTGTAAGACTTAAATATAAAAATAAAACCACAAGAAATATTTAACTGAGTTGCTAAGCATAAAAACAGTGGAAGAGGGCTTCCCTGGTGGTGCAGTGGTTAAGAATCTGCCTGCCAAGTCAGGGGACACAGGTTCGAGCCGTGGTCTGGGAAGATCCCACATGCCGCAGAGCAACTAAGCCCGTGCACCACAACTACTGAGCCTGTGCTCTAGAGCCCGCAAGCCACAACTACTGAGCTCACGTGCCACAACTATTGAACCCCGCATTCCTAGAGCCCATGCTGTGCAACAAGAGAAACCACTGCAATGAGAAGCCCACGCACTGCAATGAAGAGTAGCCCCCGCTTGCCGCAACTACAGAAAGCCCACACTCAGCAACAAAGACCCAACGCAGCCACAAATAAATAAATAAATAAATAAATAAATTTAGTTTTAAAAAAACAGTGGAAAAAGTAACAAAGGGTGTATTTTCTTACAACTTCTTCTTCTTTTTTTTTTTTTTCTTGGTACGCGGGCCTCTCACCGTTGTGGCCTCTCCCATTGCGGAGCACAGACTCCAGATGCACAGGCTCAGCAGCCATGGCTCATGGGCCCAGCCGCTCCACGGCATGTGGGATCTTCCGGACTGGGGCACGGACCCGTGTCCCCTGCATCGGCAGGAGGACTCTCAACCACTGTGCCACCAGGGAAGCCCACTTCTTTTTAAAATAAACTTTTTATTGAAGTAAAACATATATAAAAAGAAGTTTAAGACCGTGAGTGTACAACTCAGTGAATTTTCAAAAAGTGAATACACTCATGTAACCAGAACACAGTTCAAGCAGAATATTACCAGCACCTTAGCCCCCCTTTTGTCTCTGTTTAGTCTGAAAACAACTGACTTAAGAACAGGATAGATTTTGCCAGCTTTTGTTTTTTAACTATGTAAAAATTTTAAACCTTATGTACATCAAAAGCCTTTGTAAGCAAAACTAAAGTAAACAATCCTGAGAAATAAACCTGAAAGAAATATGACACAGGGTTGTTTTCTTTAATATATTAAGAGCTCTTATCAATCCATAAGAAAAACACTACCCCAGTATAAAATGGTTAGATAATTTTCAGAATACAGATGGTCAGTGTCACAAATAGATAATCATTGGAGAATTACATGTTGTCAAAGATTATAAAATGGATAATTCTCAGACATAAAAAGTGTTAAACATCTGTAGTAATCACAGATTCAGATATTTATTCAGATATTTATTGAGCATTTATTTAGGAGCTTGTGATGCAAAACAAAAGAATTCCTCTTATGGCACATTCTAGTAGAGAAAATGCTAATTAAAATACTACTCTTACAATCCAAATTAATAGAATTTTTTCAAAAGGTGTTGCAGATTTGTGATGTGGACACTCTTATTTGCTGCTGGTCAGAGTATAATTTGAAATAACTTTTCTGGTAAACAATTTTGCAATATACCAAGAGACTAAATATTTCATATTATGTGTCCTAGAGTATGAATAAATAATGGGATAATCAGAGATATTGATTAAGATGCCTGTATTTCGACTAAAGGGACTGTGCTAAACACTTTACATGTATGATTAGAATTATTTACTTCTTGCAGCTGTATTAAGTTGGTGAACTTATTACCTATTTAGAGTTGAAGAGATTGAGTCCCAAAGAGATAAAGTAATTTGTCTACTAAGTTGTGATTAAGCCTCAGACTCCAAAGTCCATGTTTATAAATACATGAGTATTTTTCCTCCTGATCTAAACTTTCAATATTTGGAACATGGATAAATACACATTAATAGATTCCTCTGGTTGAAATATGGTAGGGCAATAAGAACCTGCTCTATACAAAAGTAAATAAAATTAAATTTAGAAAGAAATATGATAAGGCATTAAATCATATTTTTATTTTTATTTTTATTTTTTTTAAATATTTTATTATTTATTTATTTTTTAATATGTGGTCTTAATTAATTAATTATTTATTTTTATTCTTGGCTGTGTTGGGTCTTCGTTTCTGTGTGAGGGCTTTCTCTAGTTGCGGCGAGCGGGGGCCACTCTTCATCACGGTGCGCGGGCCTCTCACTGTCGCGGCCTCTCTTGTTGCGGAGCACAGGCTCCAGACGCGCAGGCTCAGTAGTTGTGGCTCACGGGCCTAGTTGCTCCACGGCATGTGGGATCTTCCCAGACCAGGGCTCGAACCCATGTCCCTTGCATTGGCAGGCAGATTCTCAGCCACTGCGCCACCAGGGAAGCCCTAAATCATATTTTTAAAGAATATGTAATAGCATAAGAATGTTCATGAGATAATGTTTGGGCTAAAACATAAAAAGTGAAAATCTATGTGCAGAGAAAAATATTCAAAGGAAATAACCTCAGATTTTTGTTTTTAAAAACATCTTTATTTTCTACATTAAGCCTGTGTTGTCTCTAATTCACTCATCAAATATTTAAGCATCTACTTTTTGCCATTTACCATGTGCTGCTGACTAACAGTACTTCTCTAATAGGAAAAGAAAGTGCACATAGTTAAGGCACTTTAGCAAGATTCTATTAAGAATAGTTGGAAGAAAATGTTTCCCTTTAATTGGATAATCCTTGCCACTAAAAACCTCTATTTTCAATTTCCTTCTGCAAACTCAACTGTTTGCCCTCAGAGGGATAATGGGGAGATTAAATAAAATAATGGAATGGGTATTCCATAAAGTTAAAAATATTTTACACATTCAAAAATTTAATATTTAAAAAAATCAGCTATCTGAAAATTTAATTCCAGAAGAATATTTTAAATGATAATTGTAAGTTATGTTTAAATTTGCTTTTTTTTAATTAGTCATCAATTTTATACACATCGTTTATACATGTCATTCCCAATCGCCCAATTCATCACACCCCCACCATCCCCACGGCTTTCCCCCCTTGGTGTCCATACGTTTGTTCTCTACATCTCTGTCTCAACTTCTGCCCTGCAAACCGGTTCATCTGTACCATTTTTCTAGGTTCCACATATATGCGTTAATATACGATATTTGTTCTTCTCTTTCTGACTTACTTCACTCTGTATGACAGTCTCTAGATCTCTCCATATCTTTACAAATGACCCAATTTCATTCCTTTTTATGGCTGAGTAATATTCCATTGTATATATGTACCACATCTCCTTTATCCATTTGTCTGTCAATGGGCATTTAGGTTGCTTCCATGACCTGGCTATTGTAAATAGTGCTGCATTGAACATTGGGGTGTATGTGTCTTTTTGAATTATGGTTTTCGCTGGGTATATGGCCAGTAGTGGGATTGCTGGGTGGTATGGTAGTTCTATTTTTAGCTTTTTAAGGAACCTCCATACTGTTCTCCATAGTGGCTGTATCAATTTACATTCCCACCAACAGTGCAAGAGGGTACCCTTTTCTCCACACCCTCAACAGCATTTATTGTTTGTAGATTTTCTGATGATGCCCATTATTACTGGTGTGAAGTGATACCTCATTGCAGTTTGATTTGCATTTCTCTAATAATTAGTGATGTTGAGCAGCTTTTCATGTGTTTCTTGGCCATCTGCATGTCTTCTTTGGAGAAATGTCTATTTAGGTCTTCTACCCATTTTTGAACTGGGTTCTTTGTTTTTTTAATATTGAGCTGCATGAGCTGTTTATATATTTTGGAGATTAATCCTTTGTCAGTTGCCTCGTTTGCAAATATTTTCTCCCATTCTGAGGGTTGTCTTTTCTTTTTTTTTTTTTTTTTTATGCGGTACGCGGGCCTCTCACTGTTGTGGCCTCTCCCATTGCGGAGCACAGGCTCCAGACGCACAGGCTCAGCGGCCATGGCTCACGGGCCTAGCCGCTCCGCGGTATGTGGGATCTTCCCAGACCGGGGCATGAACCCGTGTCCCCTGCATTGGCAGGCGGACTCTGAACCACTGCGCCACCAGGGAAGCCCTGAGGGTTGTCTTTTCATCTTGTTTATGGTTTCCTTTGCTGTGCAAAAGCTTTGAAGTTTCATTAGGTCCCATATGTTTATTTTTCTTTTTATTTCCATTACTCTAGGAGGTGGATCAAAAAAGATCTTGCTGTGATTTATGTCATAGAGTGTTCTTCCTATGTTTTCCTCTAAGAGTTTTACAATGTCCAGTCTTACATTTAGGTCTCTAATCCATATTGAGTTTATTATTGTGTATGGTGTTAGGGAGTGTTCTAATTTCATTCTTTTACATGCAGCTGTCCAGTTTTCCCAGCACCACTTATTGAAGAGACTGTCTTTTCTCTATTGTATATCCTTGCCTCCTTTGTCATATATTAGTTGACCATAGGTGCGTGGGTTTATCTCTGGGCTTTCTATCTTGTTCCATCGATCTGTGTTTCTGTTTTTGTGCCAGTACCATATTGTTTTGATTACTGTAGCTTTGTAGGAAAGTCTGAAGTCAGGGAGTCTGATTCCTCCAGCTCCGTTTTTTTCCTTCAAGACTGCTTTGGCTATTTGGGATCTTTTGTGTCTCCATACAAATTTTAAGATTTTTTGTTTTAGTTCCATAAAAAATGCCATTGGTAATTTGATAGGGATTCCATTGAATCTGTAGATTGCTTTGGGTAGTACAGTCTTTTTCACAATATTGATTCTTCCAATCCAAGAACATGGTATATCTCTCCATCTGTTGGTATCATCTTTAATTTCTTTCATCAGTATCTTATAGTTTTCTGCATACAGATCTTTTGTCTCCCTAGGTAGGTTTTTTCCTAGGTATTTTATTTTTTGTTGCAGTGGTAAATGGGAGGGTTTCCTTAATTTCTCTTTCAGATTTTTCATCATTAGTGTATAGGAATGCAAGAGGTTTCTGTGCATTAATTTTGTATCCTGAAACTTTACCAAATTAATTGATTAGCTCTAGTAGTTTCCTGGTGGCATCTTTAGGATTCTCTATGTATGGTATCATGTCATCTGCAAACAGTGACAGTTTTACTTCTTCTTTTCCAATTTGGATTCCTTTTATTTCTTTTTCTTCTCTGATTGCCGTGGCTAGGACTTCCAAAACTATGTTGAATAATAGTGGTGAGAGTGGACATCCTTGTCTTGTTCCTGATCTTAGAGGAAATGCTTTCAGTTTTTCACCATTGAGAATGATGTTTGCTGTGGGCTTGTCGTATATGGCATTTGTTATGTTGAGGTAGGGTCCCTCTATGCCCACTTTCTGGAGAGTTTTTACCATAAATGGGTGTTGAATTTTGTCAGAAGCTTTTTCTGCATCTATTGAGATGATCATATGTTTTTTCTTCTTCAATTTGTTAATATGGTGTATCACATTGATTGATTTGTATATATTGAAGAATCCTTGCATCCCTGGATAAATCACACTTGATCATGCTGTATGATCCTTTTAATGTGTTGTTGGATTCTGTTTGCTAGTATTTTGTTGAGGATTTTTGCATCTATATTCATCAGTGATATTGGTCTGTAATTTTCGTTTTTGTAGTATCTTTGTCTGGTTTAGGTATCAGGGTGATGGTAGCCTCAGAATGAGTTTGGGAGTGTTCCTTCCTCTGCAATGTTTTGGAAGAGTTTGAGAAGAGTGGGTCTTAGCTCTTCTCTAAATGTTTGATAGAATTCACCTGTGAAGCCATCTGGTCCTGGACATCTGTTTGTTGGAAGATTTTTAATCACAGTTTCAGTTTCATTGCTTGTGATTAGTGTGCTCATATTTTCTATTTCTTCCTGGTTCAGTCTTGGAAGGTTATACCTTTCTAAGAATTTGTCCATTTCTTCCAGGTTGTCCATTTTATTGGCATAGGGTTGCTTATAGTAGTCTCTTAGGATGCTTTGTATTTCTGCGGTGTCTGTTGTAACTTCTCCTTTTTCATTTCTAATTTTATTGATTTGAGCCCTCTCCCTCTTTTTCTTGATGAGTCTGGCTTATGGTTTATCAATTTTGTTTATCTTCTCAAAGAACTAGCTTTTAGTTTTATTGATCTTTGCTATTATTTTCTTTGTTTCTATTTCATTTATTTCTGCTCTGATCTTTATGCTTTCCTTCCTCCTGCTAACTTTGGGTTTTGTTTGTTCTTCTTTCTCTAGTTCCTATAGGTGTAAGTTTAGATTGTTTATTTGAGATTTTTCCTGTTTCTTGAGGTAGGCTTGTATAGCTACAAACTTCTCTCCTAGAACTGCTTTTGCTGCATCCCACAGGTTTTGGATCATCGTGTTTTCATTGTCATTTGTCCCTAGGTATTTTTTCATTTCCTCTTTGATTTCTTCAGTGATCTCTTGGACATTTAGTAATGTATTGTTTACCCTCCATGTGTTTGTGTCTTTTACGGTTTTTTCCCTGTAATTCATTTCTAATCTCATAGCGTTGTGGTCAGAAAAGATGCTTGATATGATTTCAATTTTCTTAAATTTACTGAGGCTTGATTTGTGACACAAGATGTGATCTATCCTGGAGAATGTACTGTGCGCACTTGAGAAGAAAGTGTAATCTGCTGTTTTGGAATGGAATGTCCTATAAATATCAACTAAATCTATCTGGTCTTTTGTGTCATTTAAAGCTTCTGTTTCCTCATTTTTATTTTATTTATTTATTTATTTATTGTGTTATGCGGGCCTCTCACTGTTGTGGCCTCTCCCGTCGCGGAGCACAGGCTCCGGACACACAGGCTCAGCGGCCATGGCTCATGGGCCCAGCCGCTCCACGGCATGTGCGATCTTCCCGGACCTGGGCACGAACCCGCGTCCCTTTCATCGGCAGGCAGACTCTCAACCACTGCGCCACCAGGGAAGCCCCTGTTTCCTCATTTATTTTCATTTTGGGTGATCTGTCCATTGGTGAAAGTGAGGTGTTAAAGTCCCCCAATATTACTGTGTTACTGTCGATTTCCTCTTTTATAGCTGTTAGCAGTTGCCTTATGTATTGAGGTGCTACTATGTTGGGTGCATATATATTTATAATTGTTATATCTTCTTCTTGGATTGATCCCTTGATCATTATGTAGTGTCCTTCCTTGTCTCTTGTAACATTCTTTATTTTAGAGTCTATTTTATCTGATCTGAGTATTGCTAATCCAGCTTTCTTTTGATTTCCATTTGCATGGAATATCTTTTTCCATCGCTTCACTTTCAGTCTGTATGTGTCCCTAGGTCTGAAGTGGGCCTCTTGTGGCAGCATATATATGGGTCTTGTTTTTGTATCCATTCAGTGAGCCTGTGTCTTTTGGTTGGAGCATTTAATCCATTCACCTTTAAGGTAATTATCGATATTTATGTTCCTATTACCATTTTCTTAATTGTTATGGGTTTGGTTTTTTTTGGTCCTTTTCTTCTCTTATGTTTCCCACTTAGAGAAGTTCCTTTAGCATTTTGGTAGAGCTGGTGTGATGGTGCTGAATTCTCTTACCTGTTGTTTGTCTGTAAAGCTTTTGATTTCTCCATCAAATCTGAATGAGATCCTTGCCGGGTAGAGTAATCTTGCCTGTAGGTTCTTCCCTTTCCTCACTTTAAATATATCATGCCCCTCCCTTCTGGCTTGTAAAGTTTCTGCTGAGAAATCAGCTCTTAACCTTATGGGAGTTCCCTTTATGTTGTCATTTTTCCCTTGCTGCTTTCAGTAATTTTTCATTGTCTTTAATTTTTGCCAGTTTGATTACTATGTGTCTCGGCGTGTTTCTCTTTGGGTTCATCCTGTATGGGACTGTCTGCACTTCCTGGACTTGGGTGGCTATTTCCTTTCCCATGTTAGGGAAGTTTTCAACTATAATCTCTTCAAGTATTTTCTCTGGTCCTTTCTCTCTCTCTTCTCCTTCTGGGACCCCTATAATGCGAATGTTGTTGTGTTTAATGTTGTCCCAGAGGTCTCTTAGGCTGTCTTCATTTCTTTTCATTCTTTTTTCTTTATTCTGTTCCACAGCAGTGAATTCCACCATTCTGTCTTCCAGGTCACTTATCCGTTCTTCTGCCTCAGTTATTCTATTGATTCCTTCTAGTGTAGTTTTCATTTCAGTTATTGTATTGTTCATCTCTGTTTGTTTGTTCTTTAATTCTTCTAGGTCTTTGTTAAACATTTCTTGCATTTTCTCGATCTTTGCCTCCATTCTTTTTCCGAGGTCCTGGATCATCTTCACTCTCATTATTCTGAATTCGTTTTCTGGAAGCTTTCCTATCTCCACTTCATTCAGTTGTTTTTCTGGGGTTTTATCTTGTTCCTTCATCTGGTACATAGTCCTCTGCCTTTTCATCTTGTCTGTCTTTCTGTGAATGTGGGTTTTGTTCCACAGGCTGCAGGATTGTAGTTCTTCTTGCTTCTGCTGTCTGCCCTCTGGTCGATGAGGCTATCTAGGAGGCTTGTGCAAGTTTCCTGATGGGAGTGACTGGGGGTTGGTCTAAATTTTTTTCATTTCATGTTACCATTTTTTTTTCTGTTTAGGCAGTTACATGTTATGGATGAAACACATGTGATTAATCAAGTGAAAGAAGATGTATGCTATGTGTCTCAGGATTTTTATAGAGACATGGATATTGCCAAGTATGTATAATGGTAACCTAAGAATTGGAAAGTTGATTCTTGGGTAATGTTACACATAGTTAAAATATTTCTAAGTCTATGTTTTGTTTTCCAGGTTGAAAGGAGAAGAAAATACAGTAATGGTAGACTATGTTTTGCCTGACTTTAGTACAATTAAAAAGGGCTTTTGTAAGGTAATTTTTAAAACTTTATTTTATATTGGCGTATAGTTGATTTACAGTGTTGTGTTAATTTCAGGTGTACACCAAAGTGATTCAGTTATACATATATCTATTCTCTTTCAGATCCTTTCCCATATAGGTTATTACAGAGTATTAAGTAGAGTTCCCTGTGCTGTACAGTAGGTTTTTGTTGATTATCTATTTTATATATAACAGTGTGTGTTAATCCCAACCTCCTAATTTATCCCTCCTCCAACCTTTCTCCTTTGGTAACCATAAGTTTGTTTTCTAAGTCTGTGATGTAATTTAAAAAATACTCAATGATATTTCTTCAAGTGACCACCTCAGTCAGTTTTGAACAGCATCCAGCTGGGATGGGTGGAATCTCACAGAGTTGTTGATGACTGCCTTCCTGCCTGGTGGCCATTTCTCTAGGGACCAGTGTATGAATGATTAGTTAATATCTCTACTAAAGTTATTTAGAAAAAGAACTATCTGCCATGATAGCACATGGGACAAATCTAGAGATTAACAGTATCATTACCTATATTATGGTTTACCCTTTTGTGTTTCCTTAAGAATTAGTTTAAGTCCAGTTAGAAGTAGGTTATTTGGGGCCTCCCTGGTGGCGCAGTGGTTGAGAGTCCGCCTGCCGATGCGGGGGATACGGGTTCGTGCCCCGGTCCAGGAGGATCCCATGTGCCGCGGAGCAGCTGGGCCCGTGGGCCGTGGCCGCTGAGCCTGCGCGTCCGGAGCCTGTGCTCCGCAACGGGAGAGGCCACAGCAGTGAGAGGCCCGCGTACTGCAAAAAAAAAAAAAAAAAAAAAGAAGTAGGTTATTTGTTGTGAATATTACTGACACAGCTGACCCAAGGCTCTGCTATCAGATTGTAGTTGAAAACAGCAAAATCCAGTGCACTTTCAAAGTGTTGAGAAGAGTTTATCTTGGATGTGAAAACAAAGTAATTTCTCCCTATCTTGGAGCAGCTCAGGTAAATTATCAGTTCTGTGGTTGGATAAATGTGAAGTTTGCCCTTCTAGTTACTGGCTTGGTGAGGAATGGTAGGAAGTTAAAAATCTTTGGTCAGAAACTTAAGCACAAGGAGATATTTTCTCAAGGGGACATGTATGGTAATGTTCATTGTAGTGTACATTAAAAGAGTGAGAAATTGGGAAGAGCCTAGGTAGCCACTAATGGTAGAAGAATAGATAAATTTTGATATATTCATATTATAAAATAAGCAGTGAAAATGAAGTAGAGCTATGTGATCATCATGGATAAATCTCAGAAATGTGTTTCTGTCTAAAACATGATGATGTCTAAAAGCAAGTTTTAGAAGGACATAAACCATTTCAGGCTATTCAGAATAATTATTATGTTTAGGAATTTATAAATATGAAGTAAAAGTATAAAAACTATGTATGTGAATGATAACACCAAATTTAAAAGGGGAGTGTTACATCTGTGAAGTTACATTAAAATGGTTGGTGGATATATGGGGTTTTTTCTTTTTAATTATTTACTTTTTGGCTGCGTTTCATCTTCGTTGGTGTGCGCAGGCTTTCTCTAGTTGCAGTGAGCGGGTGCTACTCTTTGTTGTGGCGCATGGGCTTCTCATTGCAGTGGCTTGTCTTGTTGCGGAGCACGGGCTCGCGGAGCACGGGCTCTAGGCACATGGGCTTCAGTAGTTGTGGCATATGGGCTCAGTAGTTGTGGCTTGTGTGCTGTAGAGCACAGGCTCAGTAGTTGTGGTGCATGGGCTTAGTTGCTCTGCGGCATGTGGGATCTTCCTGGAGCAGGGCTCGAACCCGTGTCCCCTGCATTGGCAGGCAGATTCTTAACCACTGCGCCACCAGGGAAGTCCGGATATATGGGTTTTATATAATTATTTATACTTATTTTTATGCCTGAAATTAAAAAAATTTGATGGCCAGATTTTTGAGGTGAAATACACATCAGAATTCGGAGAAGGCTACCCAGGTCCTTATAAAATCAAAATCATCCTGTAATGTCCTTAGAAACATATCCTTGTGGAAGGACCGAGGCTGGCTTTCAGAAGTGGGAATTGTGACAGATTATGGGATCATGTTGTCTGGCATGAACTGGGGAGAGACACTGGAAGCCCATGTCCCACTTAGGATATGGAAGGTATATTTTTTTCTTTACAAGACAAGGAAAACTGCCCCAAACATATAGATACCAAGCCACTTTCTCATTAGGCACATTTGATCATCCTCATTTATTATACCTGATTAAAACAGTCCAGTGATACAAAACACCTTGTGGAGAATTTATAGCACTCTGGACCCATGGTGGTAAAGTAATCCGTATTTCTACAGGGATGGACCCTGAGTAAAGTCTCAGTAATTCCCAGTTCCTCCAAACCTGACTAAAAATCACCTGGGTCACTTGAAGAACAGTTGGTATCCATGTTCTCAGTTCCTGTCCCTGAAAATGCTTAGTGCCTAAGTTTGAAAACTTAATCTCTAAAAAAGAAAAAAATCTCTTCCAGATGATTGGACTATCAACTATGTTTGGAAATCTTTCTCTTTTTTAAAATGTAGTTCTCTCCTGCCCTGCAAATGAGAACTTACCAGTTTATTGGACGTTATCTGTTGAACTCTGCCAGCTTCCTTCCCAAATCATAAGCCTTGATTTCTCAGTCCTACACCTTACATAGTGAGCTAGTAGAGTCGTGGTTGTTCCCCCAGTTGATTATTGTTTTACTCATCAGCTTTGGAGCAAAAAGGCAGAAGCCACGTTGTATTGTTTACAGCTCTTTTCTTGGCCTTTGGCCTTGTGATCAGAATCTTGTTATGACTGCACTTCACTAACTGAGTATAGACTCCTTGTTACTTGTACACTTTAACATCAGTTGAGTGGATATAGTCAGTTGGACTGAACTTTTACCAGATGATGGAATGTTACATCAAATATTTATTTCAGAGATAATGGCTTAATCTTTACTTTGTCAATTAATGTTAAAATTTTTACCACAATACATGTTAAATTGTGTACATCTTAATAATTTTTAAGGTTTAGAAATGGTTATATTTTGTATATGTTAGGATTACTCCTAAAATATATTTTTTAAATTTAATACTTGATTAACTTGTTTTCATCATTGCCTGACAATCAAAATCTTTGATGAGGGCTATTAGATACTTATGAAACTAGAAAAACAATACTGCATAAGATGAAAGAGAATTATACTTGTTTGAGAGCCTTTATACTTAGGATATTGTTAAACTTGGACCTTGATAGTTTATTCAAGAATATTTTAAAATACTTAGGAAAAACTTACAACCTTGATTTTCTAGTACTGATGATAGTAACAATAATAATAAGGTCTGTAATATTGTTACTGATTACAACTGATAGAAATTCCTGTTTTATTTTTTAACAGAAAGAGGATGCTTACGAAAGTGTAATGAATGCTTTACTGACCTAAATTGAGAAAATTGCCCTCATAGTTAACTGTTACCCCTTTCTGCAGAGCCATTGTAGTTTAAACATTTCTTTCATGGTACCGGAATGAAATTTATGAGGGCTGTACAGTAATTACGACTTGCATTGACTAAAATAGCAACTCCCAGCAGCCTTTATAAATTCCTTCATTTGTCTATGTCTAAAACAAAAATCTTTTTGAAATTGTACTTTTAGAAACAGAAAATACTTGTAGTTCCAGATTATATATTAATGATTAATGGCTTTAGAGCTAACATTCAGCAAGGATATCTAGTTCTGGCTTTTCTCCCGGTTAGATATTTGACCTGGGTCAGTCACATGATCAAGGCTGTGGACTAGATAACCTCTAATGTTTTGTCAAATTAAATTCTCCAAGTCTGTATCTGTCTCAAGTTATTTTGAGTGTTGACAATATGAGTTATATCCTGTACACTCAAGCCAATATCATTTTTAAATGAATTTGTAAATTTATAGGAAGTAATTTCCATTCTGCCTGAAATACTTTATCTGTGAAGAAATAATATTCTTCTCTTTGCTAGTGCAACCATAGTTTAATCAGGTTGAAAGTGATGTGTAGTTTTCCTTGTTCTTCCTAGGGTACTGTGAATTTTGCATAATTTGGGATATTTTTATTTAAAAATAATGTTTCAAGGGACTTCCCTGGTAGTCCAGTGGTTAAGAATCCATGTTTCCAGTGCAGGGGGTGCAGGTTTGATCAACTGGTCTGGGAACTAAGATCCCACATGCTATATGACGTGGCCAAAAAAATTTTTTTTAAAAGAAAGTTTCAAGCATGGAATTTCCAAATGATAGAAATCAGAATCATTCATATCCAGGTTAAGAGAGGCAATGTAGTAGGAGGAATGTATTGCGTGTTCTTGAGTTATTAGTTGAATGATCTTGAGCAAGTCACATAACCTTGCCTAGCGCAATTGCATCATTTGTAAAAGGAAAATATATCTACCTTACCGGGTTATATGAGAATTCAGTATGATAATGTATGTAAAATGCCTAAAACAAACACACATTGTTGACTCGCATGCTATACTGGGTAGTGGATATGTGATGGCGAACAGTGTAGATGATGAAGGGATAATACAGAGTGATAGTAAGAATACTAGAGGGACCTTTTATTTGGGAGTCAGAAGAAGCCTCTCTGAGGAAGCTGAAACCTGAACAGAGAAGTAGATGACTAATTATATTAAGGAATAGTTTTTATATACTTTACTCTTTAACAATAAATTATTAATATTTCTTTTCATATATTTAAAGTATTTTTGTATTTATATAGAGGATTGGGATATACTCTGTTACAGGTGGAAAATTGCATATACGAGTCAAATGAAGTTAATGTCTTTAACAATCTAGAAGAGCTGATGAGTCTTAGTACAATTGACAGGGACAATTATTTTAATGATGTAGAATGCTGTAGAAGGAGATTATTTTTTTCTGGCCCCTTCAGGAGCACAGCTCACAGAGTGGGTGGGTTAACAGAAAATAAATAGCAAAAGAATTTCAGTGATAAAGTCCATGTATTTGGTTAAATCATTTTGGAAACTGGTTTTTGAATAGAGATTGAATAAATAATAAAGAAATTTAATGATGTAGGCTTTTTGCACAAGGGAAAGGGGAAATCCTAATAGAATAAAACCATAGTGCCCAATAAACATCTAAGGCAAGGCCAGGGGAGTGAAAGTAGATAGTGGTGGAAACATAAGGTACAGTGTTTTTTATTTAGAGTATGTTCTTTGTTCTTTAGAAACTGGAATCACTCTGTTCTTAGAGGTAGATTATGAAGTTCCTTCTCCTCTATTCTCCTTTTCTTTCTTTCTATTTTAAAATGTGTGGAATAAAGCCAGATCATCTTTGGGGGAATAGCTATATTAAGAGTCAATAGTTATTTATTTGTGTGGTTACGCAACAGCAGAGAAGATCACATTTTTCTAACTTTTGAGAATCCTGAAACTTCTAAGAACATGGTTAATATATTGGTATTACATATTACTAAATGTTATTAGTGATGTGAGCTAGATAACATAACTTAAACATTTCATCTTATTTTTCTTTAAGCCAAGAGAAGAAATGGTGTTAAGTGGAAAGTATAAATCTGGGGAACAAATTCTTCGTCTGGCCAATGAGAGATTTGCTGTTCCAGAAATACTCTTTAATCCTTCTGATATAGGAATTCAAGAAATGGGAATTCCAGAAGCTATTGTCTATTCAATTCAGAACTTACCTGAAGGTGCATAAATAATGAGGAGTAATGATATTTTTTAAAAATCATAAGCTCTGTGAACCCTAGAGAAATCATCTGTTTCTTCTAAATAATTTGAGCAAATGGCTACTTTATTTGCAGAGATTTCCAGATCTAACTTGAATAATTCTTTATTGTACTTTATTTTACTTGAATAATTCTTTATTGGTCCTAGATTATAAATTTGATAGAGGAAGAGTAATTATGGTCTGCTTAAATATGAAGAAATTCATCTCTTTATAAGTATTAAATTGCTATATCCATTTAAAAAGTTTTAATTTAAGCCAAATTTGCACAGAGTAGAAATTTATAATTTAACAATTTAATGGGTTTTAACTGTTGATGAGACTGGTTTATTCCTTCTGTTACATTTCGATTAATATACAGGAAGTTAGTTTTAATGAGATTGAAGTATAGTGCTTCACAGTGATTTCTGGGTTCTCCTGAAGCATGATTTAACTAAATAATGTTCTAAAGTTTTGGAGTACCTTTATAGCTTAAAAATGTCTTCCTAGTTCATAAGGAACAGTGTAGGCAGTGGAGAAAATCTTGCCTATGCAGTGTCCTTTCCTCCCATTAAAAAAGAAAAAAAGTCAGATAATGCCATCACTGTAATATAGTTATTTCACAACTAATTTCATATTAATATTTCATATTGATTTCTCATTTTATCTAAAGTTGCAGTCATGAGATATACAACATTTTGTACTACACTGTATTAATGTTGTGTTGTAAGACTCAATATTAACGTAGCAGTACTCTGTCCCTGTTTTGTGACCAGAAGCATTAGGTGGGATTGCCAGTACCTATCAATTCCTGATAAATTTCCCAGTGGTGCTTAGTAGCCCTTTAAGATTGACTAACCATGTGTCACTTAATACTTGCTACCATGTAACTTTAATGAGTATAGACCATAAGATCCTTTCTTTAAATATTATTATAGATTATTTTTCACTGTCAATTGTAAGTGTTGCACAATATGTATGTGTGTCTCAGATAACATGGAAACTTGGATTTTCAAGTTAAAAATGTCATGAAGGACCTCCTT
This sequence comes from Mesoplodon bidens, assembly GCF_964165515.1. Classification (NCBI taxonomy): domain Eukaryota; kingdom Metazoa; phylum Chordata; class Mammalia; order Artiodactyla; family Ziphiidae; genus Mesoplodon; species Mesoplodon bidens. The sequence goes on along the minus strand of NC_138167.1, from coordinate 78,930,772 downwards.
TTCATCGTTATACTAGCTAACAGTCTCAGCCTACATAAAGACCTCCTCCATTTTAGAGGAGAACAATTTTAATTTTCAAATGTCTGCTACTAGAATTTTACTCATTTATATATAGCTTACATGTATATGTAATAAGTTGCTAGTAGTTCAACCCCTTCACCTTAGCCTTTCTTTTAAAGATCTATGAGGTCATATTTCTGTTTAATATGTATATTTGTATAAATGTTAACCTCCTTACAAAATCTTATAAGTTATATGGTTATAAAAAAGTATACGGTTTCCCAACCAGTAACTTTCATCCCTAATTGCTTTTACCTAATCTCTCATGCCCATTTCTCCAGAAAGATAAGTAAACAGATTTTCTAATGCCTTTTTTCTTTCTCCTATTTTTCTCTTTTAAAAGAAATGCAGCCGCATTTTTTTAAGAACATTGTTTTGACAGGAGGAAATTCCCTTTTCCCGGGATTTAGGGATCGGGTTTACTCGGAAGTTCGATGTCTCACTCCAACAGATTACGATGTTTCTGTTGTGCTGCCTGAAAAGTAAGTGTTGGCTTATATAGAAACAAATCACGGAAGTTAGTTTGCAGTTAAAGAGGTCTGTAGGCAGACTTGAGTTTAAAGCCTGGTTCTACTGGGTTGCCAGGTTTATTTCACCTTTGGGATGCTCATTTTTCTTTTCACAAAAAATGAAATGATATAGCTGCTTTACAGTCGTCGACAGGAAGACACTGGAACTCACCAAAAAAGATACCCCACATCCAAAGACAAAGGAGAAGCCAAAATGAGATGGTAGGAGGGCTGCAATCACAGTAAAATCAAATCCATAACTGCTGGGTGGGTGACTCACAGACTGCAGAACACCTATACCACAGAAGTTCACCCACTGGAGTGAAGGTTCTGAGCCCCACGTCAGGCTTCCTAACCTGGGGGTCTGACAACGGGAGGAGGAATTCCTAGAGAGTCAGACTTTGAAGGTTAGTGGGATTTGATTGCAGGACTTTGACAGGACTGGGGGAAACAGAGACTCCACTCTTGGAGGGCACACACAAAGTAGTGTGCGCATCAGGACCCAGGGGAAGGAGCAGTAACCCCAGGGGAGACTGAACCAGACCTACCTTCTAGTGTTGGAGGGTCACCTGCAGAGGTGGGGGGTGGCTGTGGCTCACTGTGGGGACAAGGACACTGGCAGCAGAAGTTCTGGGAAGTACTCCTTGGCGTGAGCCCTCCCAGAGTCTGCCATTAGCCCCACAAAAGAGCCCAGGTAGGCTCCAGTGTTGGGTTGCCTCAGTCCAAAAAATCAACAGGGAGGGAACCCAGCCCCACCCATCAGCAGACAAGGGGTTTAAAGTTTTACTGAGCTCTGCCCACCAGAGCAAGAGTCAGCTGTACCCACCACTGGTACCTCCCATTAGGAAACTTGCACAAGCCTCTTAGATAGCCTCATCCACCAGAGGGCAGACGGCAGAAGCAAGAAGAACTACAATCCTGCAGCCTGTGGAACAAAACCCACATTCACAGAAAGACAGACAAGATGAAAAGGCAGAGGGCTATGTACCAGATGAAGGAACAAGATAAAGCCACAGAAAAACAACTAAGTGAAGTGGAGATAGGCAACCTTCCAGAAAACGAATTCAGAATAATGAGAGTGAAGACGATCCAGGACCTCAGAAAAAGAATGGAGGCAAAGATCAAGAAAAATGCAAGAAATGTTTAACAAAGACCTAGAAGAATTAAAGAACAAACAGAGATGAACAATACAATAACTGAAATGAAAACTACACTAGAATGAATCAATAGCAGAATAACTGAGGCAGAAGAATGGATAAGTGACCTGGAAGACAGAATGGTGGAATTCACTGCTGTGGAACAGAAAAAGAAAAAAGAATGAAATGAAATGAAGACAGCCTAAGAGACCTCCGGGACAACATTAAACACCACAACATTCGCATTATAGGGGTCCCAGAAGGAGAAGAGAGAGAGAAAGGACCAGAGAAAATATTTGAAGAAATTATAGTCAAAAAATTCCCTAACATGGGAAAGGAAATAGCCACCCAACTCCAGGAAGTGCAGAAAGTCCCAGGCAGGATAAACCCAGGGAGAAACACGGAAACACATAGTAAACAAATTGGAAAAATTAAAGGCAAAGAAAAATTACTGAAAGCAGCAAGGGAAAAATGACAACATACAATGGAACTCCCATAAGGTTAACAGCTGATTTCTCAGCAGAAACTCTCCAAGCCTGAAGGGAGTGGCATGATATACATAAAGTGATGAAAGGGAAGAAGCTACAACCAAGATTACTCTACCCGGCAAGGATCTCATTCAGATTTGATGGAGAAATCAAAAGCTTTACAGTCAAGCAAAGCTAAGAGAATTCAGCACCACCAAACCAGCTCTACAACAAATGCTAAAGGAACTTCTCTAAGTGGGAAACACAAGAGAAGAAAAGAACCTACAAAATCAAACCCAAAACAATTAAGAAAATGGTCATAGGAATATACATATTGATAATTACCTTCCACATGAATGGATTAAATGCTCCAACCAAAAGACATAGGCTTGCTGAATGGATACAAAATCAAGACCCATCTATATGCTCTCTACAAGAGACCCACTTCAGACCTAGGGACACATACAGACTTAAAGTGATGGGATGGAAAAAGATATTCCATGCAAATGGAAATCAAAAGAAAGCTGGATTAGCAATACTCAGATCAGATAAAATAGACTCTAAAATAAAGAATGTTAGGGCTTCCCTGGTGGCGCCGTGGTTGAGAGTCTGCCTGCCGGTGCAGGGGACAAGGGTTCGAGCCCTGGTCTGGGAGGATCCCACATGCCGCGGAGCAGGTGGGTCCGTGGGTCACAACTGCTGAGCCTGCGCGTCTGGAGCCTGTGCTCCACAACGGGAGAGGCCACGGCGGTGAGAGGCCCGCGCACCGCGATGAAGAGTGGCCCCCACTCACCGCAACTAGGGAAAGCCCTCACACAGAAACGAAGACCCAACACACCCAAAAATAAATAAATAAATAAATTTATTAAAAAAAAAAAAAAGAATGTTACAAGAGACAAGGAAGGACACTACATAATAATCAAGGTATCAATCCAGGAAGGATATATAACAATTATAAATACATATGCCCCCCACATAGGAGCACCTCACATAAGGCAACCACTAACAGCTATAAAGAGGAAATCGACAGTAACACAATAATAGTGGGGGACTTTAACACCTCACTTACACCAATGGACAGATCATACAGAATGAAAATAAATAAGGAATCAGAAGCTTTAAATGACACAATAGACCAGATAGATTTAATTGATATTTATGGGACATTCCATGCAAAAACAGCAGATTACAGTTTCTTCTCAAGTGCGCATGGAACATTGTCCAGGATAGATCACATCTTGGGTCACAAATCAAGCCTCAGTAAATTTAAGAAAATTGAAATCATATCAACCATCTCTTCTGACCACAATGTCATGAGATTAGAAATGAATTACAGGGGAAAAAATGTAAAAACCACAAACACATGGAGGGTAAACAATACTTTACTAAATGACCAAGAGATCACTGGAGAAATCAAAGAGGAAATCAAAAAATACCTAGAGACAGATGACAATGAAAACACAACAATCCAAAACATGTGGGATGCAGTAAAAGCAGTTCTACGAGAGAAGTTTATAGCTATACAAGCCTACCTCAAGAAACAAGAAAAGGGCTTCCCTGGTGGCGCAGTGGTTGAGAATCTGCTTGCCAGAGCAGAGGACATGGGTTTGAGCCCTGGTCTGGGAAGATCCCACATGCCGAGGAGCAACTAGGCCTGTGAGCCACAAATACTGAGCCTGCGTGTCTGGAGCCTTGCTCCGCAACAAGAGAGGCCGCGACAGTGAGAAGCCCGCGCACCGCGATGAAGAGTGGCCCCTGCTCGCTGCAACTAGAAAGCCCTCACACAGAAACGAAGACCCAACAAACCCAAAAATAAATAAATAAATTTATTAAAAAAAAACAAAAAACAAGAAAAATCTCAAACAATCTAACCTTACACCTACAGGAACTAGAGAAAGAAGAACAAACAAAACCCAAAGTTAGCAGAAGGAAGGAAATCATAAAGATGAGAGCAGAAATATAAATGAAATAGAAAGAAAACAATAGCAAAGATCAATAAAACTAAAAGCTGGTTCTTTGAGGAGATAAACAAAATTGATAAACCATTGGCCAGACTCATCAAGAAAAAGAGGGAGAGGACTCAAATTAGAAATGAAAAGAAGTTAAAACAGACACCGCAAAAATAAAAAGCATCCTAAGAGACTACTATAAGCAACCCTATGTCAATAAAATGGACAACCTGGAAGAAATGGACAAATTCTTAGAAAGGTATAACCTTCCAAGACTGAGCCAGGAAGAAATAGAAAATATAAACAGACCAATCACAAGCAATGAAATTGAAACTGTGATTAAAAATCTTTCAACAAACAGATGTCCAGTACCAGATGGCTTCACAGGTGAATTCTATCAAACATTTAGAGAAGAACTAACACACATCCTTCTCAAACTCTTCCAAAACATTGCAGAGGAAGGAACACTCCCAAACTCATTCTATGAGGCCACCATCACCCTGATACCAAAACCAGACAAAGATACTACAAAAAATATTACAGACCAATATCACTGATGAACATAGATGCAAAAATCCTCAACAAAATACTAGCAAACAGAATCCAACAACACATTAAAAGGATCATACAGCATGATCAAGTGTGATTTATCCAGGGATGCAAGGATTCTTCAATACACACAAATCAATCAATGTGATACACCATATTAACAAATTGAAGAAGGAAAACCATATGATCCTCTCAACAGATGCAGAAAAAGCTTTTGACAAAATTCAACACCCATTTATGGTAAAAACTCTCCAGAAAGTGGGCATAGAGGGACCCTACCTCAACATAATAAATGTCATATACGACAAACCCACAGCAAACATCATTCTCAATGGTGAAAAACTGAAAGCATTTCCTCTAAGATCAGGAACAAGACAAGGATGTCCACTCTCACCACTATTATTCAACATAGTTTTGGAAGTCCTAGCCACGGCAATCAGAGAAGAAAAAGAAATAAAAGGAATCCAAATTGGAAAAGAAGAAGTAAAACTGTCACTGTTTGCATATGACATGATACCATACATAGAGAATCCTAAAGATGCCACCAGGAAACTACTAGAGCTAATCAATTAATTTAGTAAAGTTTCAGGATACAAAATTAATGCACAGAAACCTCTTGCATTCCTATACACTAATGATGGAAAATCTGAAAGAGAAATTAAGGAAACATTCCCATTTACCACTGCAACAAAAAGAATAAAATACCTAGGAATAAACCTACCTAGGGAGAAAAAAGGCCTGTATGCAGAAAACTATAAGATACTGATGGAAGAAATTAAAGATGATACCAATAGATGGAGAGATATACCATGTTCTTGGATTGGAAGAATCAATATTGTGAAAAAGACTGTACTACCCAAAGCAATCTACAGATTCAATACAATCCCTATCAAATTACCAATGGCATTTTTTACAGAACTATAACAAAAAATCTTAAAATTTGTATGGAGATACAAAAGACCCCAAATAGCCAAAGCAGTCTTGAGGGGAAAAAAATGGAGCTGGAGGAATCAGACTCCCTGACTGCAGACTGTACTGCAAAGCTACGGTAATCAAGACAATATGGTACTGGCACAAAAACAGAAATATAGATCAATGGAACAAGATAGAAATCCCAGAGGTAAACCCACGCACCTATGGTCAACTAATATATGACAAAGGAGGCAAGGATATACAATGGAGAAAAGACAGTCTCTTCAATAAGTGGTGCTGGGAAGACTGGACAGCTACATGTAAAAGAATGATATTAGAACACTCCCTAACACCATGCACAAAAATAAACTCAAAATGGATTAGAGACCTAAATGTAAGACTGGATACTGTAAAAGTCTTAGAGGAAAACATAGGAAGAACACCCTATGACATAAAACACAGCAAGATCTTTTTTGATCCACCTCCTAGAGTAATGGAAATAAAAAGAAAAATAAACAAATGGGACCTAATGAAACCTCAAAGCTTTTGCACAGCAAAGGAAACCATAAACAAGAAAAAAAGACAACCCTCATAATGGGAGAAAATATTTGCAAATGAAGCAACCGACAAAGGATTAATCTCCAAAATAATAAACAGCTCATGCAGCTGAATATTAAAATAACAAACAACACAGTTCAAAAATGGGCAGAAGACCTAAGTAGATATTTCTCCAAAGAAGACATACAGATGGCCAAGAAACACATGAAAAGCTGCTCAACATCACCAATTATTAGAGAAATGCAAATCAAAACTACAATGAGGTGTCACCTCACACCAGTTAGAATGGGCATCATCAGAAAATCTACAAACAACAAATGCTGGAATGGGTGTGGAGAAAAGGGAACCCTCTTTCACTGTTGGTGGGAATGTAAATTGATACAGCCACTATGGAGAACAGTATGGAGGTTCCTTAAAAAACTATAAATAGAATTACCATATGATCCAGCACTCCCACTACTGGGCATATACCCAGAGATAACCATAATTCAAAAAGACACATGCCCCCCAATGTTCATTGCAGCACTATTTACAATAGCCAGGTCATGGAAGCAACCTAAATGCCCACTGACAGACAAATGGATAAAGAAGATGTGGTACATACATACAGTGGAATATTACTCCGCCATAAAAAGGAATGAAATTGGATCATTTGTTGAGACGTGGATGAATCTAGAGACTGTCATACAGAGTGAAGTAAGTCAGAAAGAGAAAAACAAATATCATATTAACGCATGTATGTGGAACCTAGAAAAATGGTACAGATGAACCGGTTTGCAGGGCAGAAGTTGAGACAGCGAAGAAACGTATGGTCACCAAGGGGGGAAGCCGTGGTAGGGTGAGGATGGTGGTGTGATGAATTGGACAATTGGGATTGACATGTATACACTGATGTGTATAAAATTGATGACTAATAAGAACCTGCTGTATAAAAAAATAAAAATTAAAGAATAAAAATAAAAAAATGATAAACTTTACTTTCAGTGGATGAAAGGGGATGAAGCATGTGAAGTAGCATCCATTATGGTTGGTACATAATGGGTGCTCAGTTAATGTAAGATCACTTCCCTATAGTGAATCAGTCCTCATTTCTTGGAGATTTTTTACAGGCAAAGCAGTTAGGTTATTATCTATTCTATTTGGGACTTACGTGGTGGTGCTGTGGTTAACAATCCACCTGCCAGTGCAAGGGACATGGGTCGAGCCCTGGTCCAGGAAGAGCCCACATGCCACGGAGCAACTAAACCCGTGCGTCACAACTACTGAGCCTGGGCTCTAGAGCCCGTGGACTGCAACTACTGAGCCCGCATGCCACAACTAGTGAAGCCTAAGCGCCTGGAGCCTGTGCTCTGCAACAGGAGAAGCCACCACAATGAGAAGCCCGTGCACAGCAATGAAGAGTAGCCCCCGCTCGCCACAACTAGAGAAAGCCCGCACGCAGCAATGATGACCCAACACAGCCAAAAAGAAATAAAAAATAAAATAAATTTTAAAAACTTTATGTATTTGATTTATCTGAGATATGCCATTTCTTGAGAGTGTCTATGAAGAATAGAAATATGAGAATTTAGCCAAGATAAATAATGTCAATTGGTAAGTTGTTTTGGAATGTTTTAAAATAATTTTAAATACTTAAACTTTTACATTTAAGTAGTCTTTTTTTTAATTCAAAACTATTTTATATGTACCCCCTATCCTGTTTTATGAGAAAAAGCAGATAATTAAGGTATAATTTTAGAGTTGTAAGAAAGGCTTATAGATCATCCTCTTCTGTGTACTTATTTGTAAATAAAGAAGGGCTCATGAGTTAGCAAAGGTCTTATGATAAGTTAATAGCAGTAACCAGACTAAAATTCAGTTCTCTTTATCTGGAGGCAGAAGTTCTCACCAAATTTATGTCTAGATAATCCCCCATCGCTGCTCCACTGTTTTAAGCGGCAGAGTTGCAAACAAGACCCCACGTACCTGATTTTTAATTTTAGAGTTTTGTTTCAAAGCTAAAGAAGAATTTTTCAAAATCAATAGCAGTTAATAGAAGGCCCTCATCTGATCACTTAATTTTATAGCTATCAGATAAAAGAATAAATTATCATTAGATATTGGAATGATTTTTATCAGCATTAATGTTCATACACTCTTTAGAATATGAAGCATATTGGATTTTTATCCTGCATTTTAAGTGTAAGTCATGCATACATTATAGGCCAAGGGATCTATAGAAATAGTTTTTATTCTTTTATTCATCAAATCTTTATTGCACATCTGATTTCATAGATAGATATATATTTAGTTTTTTTTTTTTTTTTTTTTTTTTTTTTTTTTTTTTTGCGTTACATGGGCCTCTCACTGTTCTGGCCTCTCCCGTTGCGGAGCACAGGTTCCGGACGCACAGGCTCAACAGCCATGGCTCACGGGCCCAGCTGCTCCGCGGCATGTGGGATCTTCCCAGACCGGGGCACGAACCCGTGTCCCCTGCATCGGCAGGCGGACTCTCAACCACTGCGCCACCAGGGAAGCCCTATATTTAGTTTTTTTTAAGGTTAGGAAATGTAATAAATATAATAAGGAAAACACTTTTTTTCTTTATCATTTTTCATATTTAAAACTGAATTGGGGGAGAGGAAGAGTAGAAGTAGAATTACACAAATTCAACCAATTACACAGAATTACAACCAATTACCTTGGTTGTACATAAAATTAAACTAAAAGTTTGATGTGATCTAATTTTACTTATTGTCCATGTCCTACCATGTAGCAAGTTTATCATGCACTGTGGTTTTTAAATGTCTCATTTATTAGAGGCAACAAAGTATAGGAGCAAAAGCACAGACTGTGTGAAAACAGTTCCAAGTTGAATCCTAGTTTGTCTTAACCTCTCTGAATCTCATTTTCCAAATCTATAAAGTGGGAGTTATAATATCTATTTCATTGGTTGCTGGGTGAATTGATTTGATGACATGTCTTTGCCATGTACAAAAGTTAGACTCAGTTATTACAGTGTTTTTCTTTTTATGCATTTTTTGTATTTTGCTTGTATTCTTGTTTTTTATTAAGGTAGAAGGCCCATAAATTCAGGGCACAGGGAAAATAAAAAGAACACTTACTTGTAGTGGTGACCAACTTTCCTTTCCGAGTTTGCTTTACTTCTATGAAGTTTATGCTTATTTTCACACTTTAAATGATTTTCTGTTAAATCAGGTTGGGTAGAGATTGCCACATTTTAGTTACTAATTAATGTTTCTGGCATTTCAGTTCTGTAAAATCATCTGGGTTCACTTATTTTACCTTTATTTTTAGCCCTATTACTTATGCCTGGGAAGGTGGAAAATTGATATCAGAGAATGATGATTTTGAAGATATGGTGGTAACAAGAGAAGATTATGAAGAAAATGGACATAGCATCTGTGAAGAGAAATTTGATATTTAAGAAACGTTTCTGAAAGTTTTGACTGTGACAAAGGTTTAATTTTCAGTGTTCTTTTTAAAGGAAGTTAAGGACCTGTGTTACCTTTCATTCTAAGATAAGATAACATCTTGAACTTATGTAAATACTTTGATCCATGGCTGATTTTCAAAGGTTTCTTAGCTAGGCTAGTAAGTAAACTGTAACTCAGCCCAAATTTTCATTTAGGAGCTAGACTTACTATAACAATGCTTATGCTGTTTCTGAGACTAAGTTATCTTTCATTAGAAGATGAAAGAGTGAGTGTATTTTAAGTTTAATTCTTTATAGCTAAAAGCACAAACTTAACTGTCTCACTGGTCAGGTTTCCTTAGAAGGTAGTTTTGTGTGACTGACTAGGAATTGGCCAGAGTATTTTCAGGCTGATATGATTTCTCTCTTTCTTCTAGAACTAAGTATTTTATCTTTAAATTGTCATTTGTATATACTAAAGTTGGAAAAACTAATCTATGTGTATGTAATGTTTATTTTTTACTTAGCCTAAGTTTGAAAGGATGAAGACCAAAGCCAATTTATTAAAGTGTTTTTGGTCAGTACTGTGTTGCAGAAATGTATTATTTCACTCATAAAAATACTATACCATTTTTTAGGATGAAATTCTTGTGTCATTGGGCTCATGAATCAAATTCCTGCCAATCTCTTTACCTTAGCTTGGATCATGTGCCTACCCCATGGCTTCAGGGATTTTAACAGCCCTACTAAGATAGCCTAGAGTGAAAGAAGGTAGTTTCCCAAAGGAAAATTAAGGTGAAGAGACAGATGCTGGGCAGGGTGAAAGAGCTGTCCAGTACAATTATGTTTGGATTATATGGACAGTCCCTGATTGACAATGGTTCGACTTAAAGATTTTTTGACTTTACAGTGGTGTGAACGCAGTATGCACTCATTAGAAACTGTTCTTCAAATTTTGAACTTTAATATTTTCCTGGGCTAGTGATATTTGGTATGTTACTCTCCTGTGATGCTGGGCAGCAGCAGTGAGCCACAGGTCCCAGTCAGGGTAAACAACCAATATGCTTACAACCATTCTGTACCCACCAACCATTCCGTTTTTCACTTTCAGCACAATATTCAATAAATTATGAAATATTCCACACTTAGTTATAAAATAGGCTTTGCGTTTGATGATTTTGCCCAGCTCTAGGCTAATGTAAATATTCTGAGCGTGTATAAGGTAGGCTAGACTAAGCTATGATGTTTGGTAGGTGAGGTGTAGTAAATGCATTTTTGACCTAATCAAAGAAGATCTGTTTTAGGTTAGGGCCTGGTCAGTCCTTCCTAGACCTAGGCTAGTTACATTACTTGTTATCATTGCAGAGTTGCAAATTGACTGTGTTTGTGTGATACCCAGGTACTAGCATATAATCTGTGGAGAGTGTACCAAAAAGTTGCTGGTGGCATAAAAGAAGTTTTTGCAACCATACAGTGTAACTGTGCTAGAATTTCAGGGTGATGCAGTTAGAGGTATAAAGGTAAGTCACCATTTAAAGGGCTTTCCTTGACTTACCAGGACCTCATCTTGCAGGCAGAATACTATCATCAACAACCAAGATGTTTTTCGTATGAGGAACTGGGGCATTCCTCAAAGCTGCATTTCCAAAACATGCCCTAGCTTGAAGTTTCCCATTATGTCCTGCTGAGAATAATGTGTGTGTCACATGCTTACTACAGTACACTGATTTCTGTCCACGGTGTAGGTCTCTTAGTGCTCATTTTTGAGACACTAAAAATTCATTTCTGAAATTAATGAATATAGATGCTAATCGTTTATCTCTAGCCTTGAAGCTCCCATCAGTTTTAACACCTGCCTAATTTTGAAACTTTATTGCTAGAGATAATGTTTTAATATTATACAGTAAGTTGACTTCAAAGAGAACATTTAACATTAGCTCTAAATAATAACAAAGTTTTCTATTTTTGAAAGATGTTAAAAGATCCTGATTTGAGATTCACTAGAAGTATTGAGCAAGAACTTAGCCACATTAGAGTTTATAATCTTGTGCTGCAAATTGCATGCATGGCAACAGTGTTCTAGCATTGGCTGTGCATAATATACACCTTAAGACAGTAGAGGATTAGGGTTTACATCAATGACTAATCAAGATAGGATAATTCTCTCCAACAATTTTCTATCTTGGTTTTGAATTTTTTAATTCGGTGGTGATTGGCTTGATGTGGCAAACTGATCATTTTCACCTACTTTACCTGTCCAAAATCCCTTTAAACAATTTCTAGTGGAGGAATGCACAGGGAACACTTACTTCAGTGCTTTTTGTGATATATTATTTCTCAAGCTGGGTTGGTGGGCACATGGGTATTCATTATATTAGAATCTTTATTGTGTGCATGAAATAGTTCATATTATATATATATATATTTTTAAAGAATCATTTTTTAAAATTTATTTATTTTTGGCTGTGTTGGGTCTTTGTTGCTGCACGCGGACTTTCTCTAGTTGTGGGGAGCGGGGGCTACTCTTCATTGCGGTGCGGTGGCTTCTCTTGTGGAGCATGGGCTCTACGAGTGTGGGCTTCAGTAGTTATGGCACACGGGCTCAGTAGTTGTGGCTCTTGGGATCTAGAGCGCAGGCTCAGTAGTTGTGGTGCATGGGCTTAGTTGCTCCGTGGCATGTGGCATGTGGGATCCTCCCGGACCAGGGCTCGAACCCGTGTCCCCCGTATTGGCAGGCGGATTCTTAACCACTGTGCCACCCCATATTATATTTTGATAGTAGAGTAAATCCTTAAGTGGACTCTAGGAAATAAAAAGGGTGCCACTGATGAACAAATGTGGAAGACTTCCTAAAAGGTGGAAAACAAATGGGATTAGGTTGTTAGAGAAACAAGAAAACCTATGTCCCAGATCAGGGCAGGAGGAAACTACTAGAGATGTAAGAGCAATTCCAGAGACGTTTTAATTCAGGACAAATAGAGGAGATCATGGATTAGACAGTAAAAGAATGAATTGGAAACACTGAGCCCGACTCCCTTTTTTTTTGGGGGGGGGGGCGGCGGTGCTGTGCTGCCTGGATTGCAAGATCTTAGTTCCCCTACCAGTGATCCAACCCTGGGGCCCCGGCAGTGAGAGCATCGAGTCCTAACCACTGGACCGCCAGGGAATTCCCCCGACTCCCTTTTTGGAATGGAGGCTCAGCAGTGAGAGAGTTGAAATGTAAGGGTTGGAGAGAGAAACAATAGAAACTGAAATAATGTCATATCCACTACGAGCATCAGAGTAAAAAAAACAATTTCTTTTAAGGGAACAGTTGATTGTGGCACAGACCTCTGGCTAAAGACAAGAGCTCAGACCTAATTAGAATTCCGACAGAGCAGAGCCCTGGGGAGCTTATAGCACACCTTCCTCTTGCCAGAAAAGGCACCAGAATTAGAACTTAGATTCACAGACAGGTAAATAAGAATTCATAAATGAAAAAACAAACAACCAAGCATTAAACGTTTGAGGGATACTTAACACCATCAAAGGGGCACCGAGTCCAACAATCAAGAATGACCCCTTGGGGGACTTCCCTGGCAGTCCAGTGGTAGGACTCGGTACTTTCACTGCAGTGGCCTGGGTTCAAGCCGGGAATTAAGATCCTGCAAGCTGTGTGGTGTGGCCAAAAAAAAAAAAAAAAAGTCCGCTTATGGAATAAAATTTAAAAAATTTTATAAGTAACATTCTGTAAGAGATTGGTGAGGCAGTTGCATCTATTGCAACAAGAATAGGTTGCTGTACAGGGAACTATATTCAATATCCTGTGATAAACCATAATGAAAAAGAATATATATGTGTAACTGAGTCACTTTGCTGTAGAGCAGTAATTAACACAACATTGTAATTCAACTATACTTCAAAAATAGGTTGCTATAACAAAGATAAGAAATTAAAAATAGGGTTACTTATGATTAATCTATGGGTTGAACAGCAGAAAGGACACTGCTAAAGACTGAAAAACTAAGCTGATGGAATTTTCCCAGAATGTAACACAATTCAGCAAGGATGGCTGGGGAAAGAAGCTAATCAATATCCACAGTATAGGATAGGCCATGTCTACCTAAGAGCCTTCCCTACAGAAGAGGCTTTTTTTTTTTTTTTTTTTTTTGCGGTACACGGGCTTCTCACTGTTGTGACCTCTCCCGTTGCGGAGCAGAGGCTCCAGACACGCAGGCTCAACGGCCATGGCTCACGGGCCCAGCCGCTCCACGGCATGTGGGATCCTCCCGGACCGGGACACGAACCCGCGTCCCCTGCATCGGCAGGCGGACTCTCAACCACTGCACCACCAGGGAAGCCCCTGGAAGAGGCCTTTTGATAAGCTTTCACACAGGACACAAATAGCCTCCCACTTGGGGCCTATTCTGATATGTCCCTCCACATACTTTTCTAAAGCTTCTGGTTCCCAGGTTTCTTATCTCATAGTCTTCAAGTCTCTGATCCTCTAGTCAAAACATTAGCTGTCATATCCAGCCATATCTTCATGCAAATTGAACAGCCAGAAATGCCGCTGTCAGTTCTCTCTGACATCATTTCCCTTCCCCAGTGCAGGTTAGGCTTGCCCAGCGGCATGCCATGTCAGGTGGAAGTGGTCTATACAAGATTGGACTCAGGATGGGCAAGTTAATCACATGAGCGCACACTTAGAGCATTTACTCTTACTACACCATTTACCTTTCCCTCAACCCACATCTGACCAAAGAGAAAAAATTCATACCTGGTTTATGAGTGACTATGCATGATATGCCTGGCACCAGCCAGAAGTGAAGTGATGGTGTAAATCAAATGTTGAATTATTACACCCATGACGAAAGAGTTGCCTGATAGTATCACTGGTCACAGAGTTGTTAAGTGACAGGGTTCATCTGTAACAGCAACTTTTTGATTTTTATGTTCAAAAACCTTTTTAGCATATAAGCAATTGCACAGAAAAAAGGTCTCAAGAATGGCTTTCAGTCTTGAACATTGTTTATGTATATAAATTATATGAGAGAAAAGTTTTATCTCACATTTATTTCTTTGAGTTAAAAAATCTTTTATTTACCCGGATAGGACCTAAAAAATGTGAATAATCTAAGAAGTTTAAGCAGTCTTAAGCACTTGAATCAGGATGCTAATTGTCATGAACATAATTTACTGAATATTCTAATAGGAGGTAAGCTTTTCAATGATTGGAAATGGATTTTATTTACACAGGGAAAAAATACATTGCCCTTAATTTCCTCACGAAGGTTTCCTCACAAAGGTTCCTTCTAATATTCTAATAGGAGGTAAGCTTTTCAATGATTGGAAATGGATTTTATTTACACAGGGAAAAAATACATTGCCCTTAATTTCCTCACAAAGGTTTAGCCTCAAATTGAATGACAATACTCTTGGGAATTTTTTAAAGCCTAATAACTGTATGGAGCTGTCACTAGGTGGAGCGGCACTGCTAGGATAGTAATTTCTCTTTAGGAATTAATGCTCCAGAACCTTCAAAAACCATTCAGTAGCTGAGTAATATTCCATTGTATATATGCACCACATCTTTTTTATCCATTTATCTGTTGATGGACACTTAGGCTGCTTCCATGTCCTGGCTATTGTAAATAGTGCTGCCATGAACATTAGGTGCACGTATCTTTTTGAATTACCATTTTCTCAGGGTATATGCCCAGTAGTGGGATTGCTGGATCATATGGTAGTTCTATTTTTAGTTTTGTAAGGAATCTCCATACTGTTCTCCATAGTGGCTGTATTGTAAAGCAACTATATTCCAATTAAATTTTTAAAAAATTCAGAAGTCATTTTATTGATACTTTGTAAACAAGTTTAATTGAATAGTATCAATAGTGTATGTTGATCAAAGTAGCTCCATTAGGGAATGTTATAGGATATGTCATTCGAATTAAATAATAAACATTTCAAGCACTGCTGAACAACTCAACTTCTAGTAATTCTACTATTTCTAAATTGGATTTTACCTTAATCTAAGGCACTCACTTGCTAACATTTTCCCTTCTGAACCCAAATAGGTCAGGTAGTAAATCCAGGTCTGTGACCCCAGAGCTCAGACCCTTGTTACCTACCATACCACACACTCTCCCTAGTACCTTTGATATTTCTGGTCCAATCTTATACATACAAATCTATGCATGTATATTTTTATTCTAGAGATTAAAAACAAAAAACCGAGACTCAGATGGAAGATATTTGCTGAAGGTTATAAATAATCTGAGCAGCAGATCCAAGGACACAGTAATATCTTTAACACATTTCTCAAAGTACCAGCCATTCATAGTGATAGCAATTCCCCACCTGATTCACATGGAACATTAAAATGGAGATTTTCCTAATGAGGAGACTCTCCCCCACACCCCCCTCCAATAAAGAGGGTTGGACTGCATGTTTCCAGTATTTTCCTGTCTTTCTAGTACCACCCTCTCAGTTCTACTGGAGGTATACTGATATCCTCCCCAGTTCAAAATAACCATACATATTAGGACAGTTACATCTTCTAGTGTCAGAACTGTTCTACTTTGTTTTCTGTTTTCTTTTAAAGGGGCAGGGACTTAGAATTCATCTAGCTAATTCTCTTATTTTAACATGACACCTGAACATTTAGACTAATAGTTTATCCAGGAAGTAAAAGCAAAATTTGGAAAATATATAAATATACGTCAATAAAGGCCTTTAGTGTATTCTCTGAAGACAGAGAATAAATAGTGTTGATTCTCTAACCCAGTGGTTCTTAAGGTGCTTGGGTCACAATCCCCTTGGAGAATCTGGTGAAAGCTCTGGATCCTCTTCCTAGAAAAATGCCATAAGCACATATACACAAAAAATTGCATACAATTTCAGAAAGTGCACTGTACTTCAGCACCCTGAACCTTTTCATAAACTCTTAGTTGACAACTTTGACTCTAAGTATTCAAGTTCAACCCAACTGGTACAGTTTTTATACAAAAAGATAAAACTGATGACATTAGTTCAATATGTATGTTTTCAAGTACTTATGATATACGCTTCTCTTCCCTGTGATCAAGGCATACACTAAGACCACAAAAGAATGTATTTCTGGGTAATTTTCAACAGAGATTGAATCCTCAACCTATGTCACATTGAGAGAATGATGCCATAAAGTAAACTAATCAGTTTAAAAATAAAGGAAGAAAGAGAGGGAGGGAGGAAAGAAGAAAACCATATAATACTTAATGGACTAAAAAAGAATTAGAGAAGGCAAAATCATGGTTTTCAATACTTATGAATTTTAAATTTGTGGCTTTTAAAGTCTTCTACTTAATACGTCTTTCCCTACTTAGATGATTCACAGCATTTAAGTTACAGTAGCCTAAAGGTATAGCTTAAAAATAATATGTACTAAGGAAAATACATGCTTTCTTCAGAGAACTCATGTATGAAATGTTCTTTTTCTGTGGAAAAAAAGATTCTAAGGAAATTAACTGTACCAGATCCCTAATAATAGTGCACATTTAATAAGTGATTTTAGCAGCACAGTAATTAAATGGATCAGCATACATGATTTTAACTTGCATTTCCTTTCAAAGTTAAAAAAATCCTTAACATTTTTTTAAGATCTACTCTCTTAGCAACTTTCAAATATAAAAATAAGGTATTATTAACTATAGTTGTTATGCTATACATTACATCCCCAGGATTTCTTTCTTATATGACTGGTAGTTTGTACCTTTTGACCATCTTCCTTAACATATATTTTTTAAATTTATTTATTTATTTATTTTTGGCTGCGTTGGGTCTTCGTTGCTGTGTGCAGGCTTTCTCTAGTTGCGGCAAGCGGGGGCTACTCTTCATTGCCGTGCGTGGGCTTCTCATTGAGGTCGCTTCTCTTGTTGCGGAGCACGAGCTCTAGGTGCACGGGCTTCAGTAGTTGTGGCATGCGGGCTCAGCAGTTGTGGCACATGGGCTTAGTTGCTCCGCAGGATGTGGGATCTTCCCAGACAAGGGCTCGAACCCATGTCCCCTGCACTGGCAGGCAGATTCTTAACCACTGAGCCACCAGGGAAGTCCCCACATATTTTAAGCATGATTACACTTACAATGCTTAGAGGCTATCCTATCTCTGAAGTGTAAGTATGGCAATTTGAGAAAAACCACCAGAGGAGTTCTTTATATTGACAAATTATAATTTCTTCTCCCAGAAATGTTAATGCAAAGCTTCTGGATGGTGTTTTTGAAATTCCTTAATTAATTTCTTTTTTCGTTGCAAAGAGATGCTGGGGTTACTATTAATCTCAAGAGCCAACTGGTGAGGATATTGGCTAGTCCTTTCCTTTTGTTTTTCAAACTCCTTGTATGTCAAGCATTGGCAAATTGTGAAACCTAAAAAAAAAAAAAAAAGTACAATTGGAAAAGCAAGTTAAAAAAAGAAAAACATGGGGGCTTCCCTGGTGGCACAGTGGTTGAGAGTCCGCCTGCCGATGCAGGGGACACGGGTTCGTGCCCTGGCCCGGGAAGATCCCACATGCCGCAGAGCAGCTGGGCCCGTGAGCCATGGCTGCTGAGCCTGCACGTCCGGAGCCTGTGCTCTGCAACGGGAGAGGCCACAACAGTGAGAGGCCCGCGTATCGCAAAAAGAAAAAAGAAAAACATGAAAATGTACTTATCCAAACTGGCCTTATCCTGGACTTTTTCCCCCCAAAATGTGGTAGATAACATTACTTATGCTCATATTCTCTTTGCTTCAGAGTAATATTCTTTAGCAAAACATACACTGTCATATTTTGCAAACATTATTTTATTTGATTTCCAAAATAAATCCATGAAGTAGGAAAACCAAGGAACTATTACCCTAGTTTCAAGTGGAATACACAGGAATTTAAGTGAAATGGCAAACAAATTGGAGGTGAAGGGGAGAAAAAAGTTTTCCTTGACCTTCTTACGGTCCTTGGCTGGGTCTGAGAAGTAAATTGACAAACACAGATTAACAGGAGAAAAGCATACAAATGTATTTAGTGTAAGTTTTATGTGACATAAGAGCCTTCATAAGGAAATGAAGACTCAAAGAAACAGACCTATGTACTTTTTTTTTTTTTTTTTTTTTTTGCGGTACACGGGCCTCTCACTGTTGTGGCCTCTCCCGTTGCGGAGCACAGGCTCCGGACGTGCAGGCTCAGCGGCCGTGGCTCACGGGCCTAGCCGCTCTGTGGCATGTGGGATCTTCCTGGACCGGGGCACGAACCCATGTGCCCTGCATCGGCAGGCGGACTCTCAACCACTGCGCCACCAGGAAAGCCCCGGACCTATGTACTTTTATGCCAGTTTGCTGAAGAGTGCACATTCCTTGAGAAACGTGACAGGTTAAGGAGAATGACGTAATTGTAATAAACTGGGGAAAACTTAGCAAGCCCTGTTTGTTTAGATTCTTCTTGGCCTCCCTTTGTCTTTGGAGATAAGGATACTCCTTTCCTCTGGGTATAAGGAGGCATCTCTCATATGAGGGTTTTATAGCCAGTTTCAGGGAGGAAGGACAAGGGGGAAGTAGGTCAGAGTGATCCTCCTGCTTCTGCATTTTCTCAAGCTCTTTCAGCTTAAAATATTCAATATGTCAGGTGCCATATTTTGGGGTAATGTGTCCTGAGCCCTATCAGAAGCATATGCAAAACATGGACAAAGAATTTCATGAACATGAGCAGTGTTTTTTCACTGCTCTGTGAGCTGTCTTCGCATGTGCAGTCAACCAATCAACCAAGCCTCTCCCTACGCTGATCTATAGATGGGGACGCCTTAGCCTCCAGAGCAAAGCAAACCTCCACACCAAAGCAACTCTCAATCAGGGTAACCTTTGAAATCTTAAAGCCCATTAATATTAGGGGGTTTGCCTATTTTCACTATAAACACAGCTTCACTTAAACATACCTATGGTGACACCTGGAATTACACTGCCTCTGAAAACTTAAAATCCTACACCTAACTCTCTATTCAGAATCTACTGTCCTTCAAATAATAATACAATAATAACTTACGGGACTTCCCTGGTGGCACAGTGGTTAAGAATCCATCTGCCAATGCAGGGGACACGGATTCGAGCCCTGGTCCGGGAAGATCCCACATGCTGCGGAGCAACGAAGCCCGCGAGCCACAACTACTGAGCCTGTGCTCTAGGACCTGCGAGCCACAACTACTGAAGCCCGGGCGCCTAGAGCCCGTGCTCCGCAACAAGAGGAGCCACAGCAATGAGAAGCCCGCGCACCGCAACAAAAAGTAGCCCCTGCTCACCACAACTAGAGAGAGACTGCGCACAGCAACGAAGACCCAACACAGCCAAAAGTAAAATAAATAAATTTATATATTTAAAAAATAGCTTACATGGGCTTCCCTGGTGGTGCAGTGGTTGAGAATCTGCCTGCTAATGCAGGGGATACGGGTTCGAGCCCTGGTCTGGGAAGATCCCACATGCCGCAGAGCAACTGGGCCCGTGAGCCACAGCGACTGAGCCTGCGCGTCTGGAGCCTGTGCTCCAGCAACAAAAGAGGCCTCGATAGTGAGAGGCCCACGCACCGTGATGAAGAGTGACCCCCGCTTGCCACAACTAGAGAAAGCCCTCGCACAGAAATGAAGAACCAACACAGCCAAAAATAAATAAATAAACAAATGTGGGTTTAAAAAAAAAATTATTAAAAAAAAAAATAGCTTACAATGAGTGCTTACCATGTGTCAAACTTTTTGTACTTTTTCTCATTATATCTTCAATGTTCTAAGGTGTAAGTGTGTAGGTATTATTATTATCAGCCCTGCCTTATCGATAAAGAAACAGAAGCTTGGACCACATGGCTGAGCTAGGATCTGAACCTGGGATTGTCCCACTCCCAGGGTTTGGGATCCCTATACTATGCCATACTGCCTTTAGCTCTGTCACAACTCTCGTCAATCTCAGAGCGATGTGCCATTTTTCTTTGTTCATCATCTCTTTTTTCCCATCCAGAGTCAGACACATATCTGGTCATCTGAACCACTTTCTCACTAATTTGTGTCCTCAATTTTCTTGCACTCCAATCTTTCTGCAACACCTGACAAAGCAAAATTTCAGCCCTTAATCAATGCTTGAATCCACCTTTTACACTTGAACATTCAAGTAAATAAGTGCTGCTGAGAAAATTACTGTCCAAATTGGCATCACTAAAATTTATAATCTACTTCATCTGGATCCTCAGAATTACTCATCAGTCCATTTATTTGTCTTTTCTCAACTGCTTTTCCCATTCCCTATTTCAAACTATTCCCTTTTTCAATGGTCCCCCTACAACTCCTCAGACAATAGGGTCTCCTCCTCCTACTTTGTCAAGGAAAATGGATTCATCATTTAATGATCTCCTTCAACTTTCTACCTTGGACCTACACATTTATTTATATCCATACACACTATCAACTTTACTCTTCATACCCCTCCCCTGTTCGAGGCAAACCCTCGGTCCTGTGCCCTTGAAGACATTTCCTCCTGCCTCCTCCAGGGCCTGGCTCCATCAGTAATCTCTTTTGTCCTCTCAGCGGGTCATTATGCTCAAATCTCTGGCTTGATTTAGCATCGCCCCAGTTATTCCCAGCTTCTCTATTCCCTTCTTATCATAGATCCACTCTTAATCTCTCACCCATTCATTCCTTTTCATCCCACTTGAAGCCTGGCTTTTGCCTCTCAAGCTACTAAATCAGCTCTCACTAATTGGCTCCAGAGAGTCCGGAGTAGTCCTGATCTGCTGCCACATGCAATCCTCCTCTTTAAAATGTTACATTTCCTTGGCTTTACGAGGACGACTTCACCTCATTCCCCTTCTAACATTCCTTCTCTGTCTCAGTCATAGGTTCCTCTTTACTCACCCCTTGATGATTAGTGTCCTTTAATGTTTTATCCTGGACCTCTTATATTGCTCAACATACTCTAAATGACCTCAATTTCCACATACTCCCAGATATTTAGTTTTAGTTAATATCTTTCCCCTGAACTTCAAAATTGCACATCCAGCTGCTCTGCTGAAAATATCAACCAGAATGTCCCACATATATCTTAAATCAAAAGGTCAAAACAGATTCAATCATTTCCCTACACATGTTCCTCTCCTCTGTTTTTCTGTCTGAATTGGTGGCAGTCACCTCACCTGAAAACTTGAGAATTATCTGAGTCCCCTTTCTCTCGGACCCCCAGATGCAATCAAGTGTTGCCAATTTTACCTCCTAAATATTTCTCAAACCTGTCCCCTCCTCTCCACCCCTCTTGTCTCTGCTACAGTACAGGCCTACATGATTTCTCACTTGGACCATTGTAGTAGTCTCCTAACTAAGAACTCTGCTTCCAGTCCCCCTGGCCAACCGATTCTCCAAACTGCTGCTAAGCACTATCTAAAATATAAATCTAGCCATATCACTTTTTAAAAAATAAAAAATGCCTCCCCAGCTACCTAGTGAATTCCTTGGCTGCTAAATGAGGCCCTTCAAGATCTGACATCTATTTCTCTAGTTTCAGTTCCTGCCACCGCTCAGCTGTAATTTCTAGCCCGTACCTATTTTTGCTCACAATGTTCCTCCTGTCCAGAGTATCTCCCCCTTCTCCACTCCTCTGGTTTAGCTTGCATCTAATTCTTTAAGACTCCTACTAGGTATCATCTCCTCCACAAGCCTAGCCTGATGCCCTCAAACTAGGTCAGGTAGTCCTCCTCCTCTAGTCTTCTATAACCTCCTCTGGCTTGAACATATCCCTCTTATATTTTATTATGATTGATTTATAAATGGTTGTCTCTCTCATACATCAGTTCTTTCACTAAATTAATTTATTCAACAACTATGTATTGATATCTGTAACTACTAAGTGCCAGTTGCTTTTAACATGGAACATAAACTTATTGCAAGCAGGGGCATTATCTTATACATCTTGTATTTTGTGGTGCTATACAAAGTCTGGCACAGAGTAGATCTTCAAAATGTTTAGTGAATAATTGAATGGATGGATGGATGAATATTTGATATCAGGAACATTTTAAATCAAGACATGAATTTCAAGTAATCAATTCAAGCATGCAGAAAAGAGCATACAACACAAAACATAGAAGCAATTAAAAAATGCAATTAAGTTGTATACTGATACAATCTGACAATTTTACTGAATACGGGATAAACTTCAAGAAGAGATGAGAGTTAAGCTATTTAGGGGAAAATATTATCAGATAACTCTTCACTTCCCAAGTGCTTATAGCACACGGCACAATGCAAAGCACTTATATTCATTATCTCCCTTTAAAGCATATTGTTGAATAAATGTTGGATGGAAATAAATATTAAAATGCCTACAATTCCTCAATTTTCCTCAAAGCCAAAACTAATGAAAAATTGAATGTGAAAAGCTAATATAGTATGGCAGCCAAATGAAGTTTATCTTGAAATTAGTCAGATGAGATCTAATTAATCTAAAAAGATTCCAGATGTTAGGTTCAGAATACTTCGTTAGTATTTCTGTTTAACAGCATCAAACAGACAGGATGCATGTGGCAACAGACCTGTGGCCATATACCCTATGTTCAAAGAAGGGAATGGGAGAAAATGGCATCTATTAGCTGAGAAATTCCAAATAATCCTGGCAAATAAATGTATGCCCTACTCTATGAATATTTTTCTAGAAATTAGTAATGCCTTAGAAAACTTTTTTTTTTTAAGGAAGAAATGTTACCTACATTTCTAGTTGGTCAAGTTACTTAATCTAAGTTTCAGTTCTTACCTATAGAATGGGGTAATAATAATGCCTACATAATAGGTTATTGTGTAGAATAATTTCATAAACTCATGTTAGTGCTCAGCACAGTCTGACACAGAGTAGGGTTTAATATTAGTGTCAATTAATATTAAACATCAATAGTACTTAATATTTAAATAATAAGAATACAATTTAAATATAGCATCTATGATTTATAACTATGTTATATTATTATTTATTTATTTATTTATTTATTTATTTTTTGCGGTACGCGGGCCTCTCACTGTTGTGGCCTCTTCCGTTGTGGAGCACAGGCTCTGGATGCACAAGCTCAGCGGCCATGGCTCACGGGCTTAGCCGCTCGGCGGTATGTGGGATCTTCCCAGACCAGGGCATGAACCCTTGCCCCCTGCATCGGCAGGCGAACTCTCAACCACTGTGCCACCAGGGAAGCCCCCTATTATTTTTTAAATTATGAAATTCACCGTATTCTTCTCCTCTCATTTTGAGTTTATTTTTTATATATAAATTTATTTATTTATTTTTGTCTGAGTTGGATCTTCGTTGCTGCGTGCGGGCTTTCTCTAGTTGCGGCGAGCGGGGGCTAATCTTCGTCGTGGTGCATGGGCTTCTCATTGCGGTGGCTTCTCTTGTTGCAGAGCACGGGCTCTAGGTGCACGGCTTCAGTAGTTGCGGCTCGCAGGCTCTAGAGTGCAGGCTCAGTAGCTGTGGCGCATGGGCTTAGTTGATCCATGGCATATGGGATCTTCCCAGGCCAGGGCTCACACCCACGTCCCCTGCATTGGCAGGTGGATCCTTAACTACTGTGCCACCAGGGAAGCCTCCAATATTATATTATTAATATAAATTCTAAATATTTAACAACTACGAGGTAGATACTATTATTCTCATTTTGGAGATGAGGAAGGTGAGGCACAAAGAGGTTAAATAATTTGCCCAGGCAATTTGGCCCTAGCACCCAAAGTTATACCTATCACTTTATTTTGTCTCTCACATGACAATCTTAGGAAATTTGAATTTTAAATATTTTATGGTTTAAAGAAATTAAAAATTAAGGAATCAGATCAATTGCCAAAAGACATAGAGTAAAAAGAATCATGAAGCCTTTTCAACTGGGTAGGGGGAAGGGTTTAAGCTCCTTCTCTATAAAAACATTGTCATTTCCTAGAAAAGAGGAGGGAAAGAGAGAGAGAATGAAAAACAGGAGAAAGAAAAACAGTGTGCACAGGAGCAAGGAAAGCAGGCAGGTGGGTAATAAGTGAGGGGAAGGTGAGACCTGGAGCAGCAATGAGATATAGTAAGTGTTTACCTTTTTAGAAGAAAGGTAATCAAACAAAGAGCTTCCAAAAACAACTAGAGAAGAACTTGCTCTGGAGATATTAAAAAAATAACCTTAATGTAACCACCTTTTATAGCATTATATATTTATTACATACTCACACTTGGCTCCTTTCCAACTTATGTGGCTATAACAGTCACTTAATGATAAAGAAAGAATAAGACTGAATCAATACCTGATATAGCATCTGGATCTTCTCCATGTAGAAGCTTCTTAAGTTTCTTACTAACCAGATCCAATAAAGTAACCGGTGTCTACACAAAAACAAATATTTTCAAATTTTTAATATGAATTTTTTTCTAGCAAGTAATCCAATATAGAAAAAAAAAACTTCAATATTTTTGACCAATGCATAGGGGAAGAGGATTGCAGATGGGGAGAGGGGGCGGGTAGCAGAAGGCCTCTGAATTATAAAGGGTATAAATACTTGAAATTCTTTTTTAGAATTCTTAAAATTCTATATTTTACTCCCACATATGTAGTATATCTGAAACTAGATTAACCAATCATTAGTGCAATGTTCTCTTATAATAATAAAAATTATTTGTACTTCCATAACAGCACTGGTCTAAATAATCTTACATTGTAATTACATGATCCATATGTAAATAGTAGCTCTAAAATACATAATAATATCATTCTCTTAAAATGGATAAATATTCCTTTTCCAGTTTTGGTCATACAAAAGAAATCCCAGATTATAACATGTATCTGGGGGAAATAATTCCTCAGCTAATATTGTTACAGAGGTCACCCCCTAGACGTACCAATGTTGAACCTCATAGCCACATAGCTCCTTCATCTTGAGCCCCAGGGTACCTTTCCATTAGCTTCTATTGTCCTGAAAATTTATGAACATGAAACCATCCCCATTAATTCATCCTGTCATTCAACAAAAATTTAGTAAATAATTTCTATGTTCCAGGACAGTTCTAGGTGATGAATAAGCAGATCTAGTCTGAACTCACAGAATTTACATTCTCATGTGAGAGAAAAGACAATTTTAAAAAATTAGCAAATACATAATATAGTTTCAGGTAATGATAACTGCCATTAGGAGAGCATAAAGCAGGATAAGAAGCTAGAATGAAGAAGATGGGTAGCTATCTCAGTAAGAGAAAGCTTTTGTCTTACTGAGAGGGTATCATTTTGAACAGAGGCCTGAAATGATGTGAAGGAGTGAGCCATAAAAAGAATTGCGAGAAAATGTTCCAGACATATAGTAGACAACACAGGTAAAGCCCTGTAACAGGAAAAAGCTAGGCATGCTAAAGATCCCCTATTATAAATACCCACATCTCAATCTCCCTGAAATACTTCATTCCCTAATCTCCAGAAACCAGTCATTGGAGCCCCTTCTCCCTGCTTCCTGAATCCCATACCCCCACTTCCTCCAGCCCACATCAAGTTCCTTTTCTCCCTTTGTGTCCTGCCACAATATTTGAACCAGTATGTTTCTTTACGACACTGCTAGTTCTGACATGAGGGGAGGTAAAAAATGAAAAAATCCTTTCTAACTTCTCAACCATATGTAGGAAAGAGGAGAATTCATTTACCTAGAGGAGGAGGCAGGGTGAGAAAGAAGAAAGTGGAGAGGCTAAGTGGTAAGGAAGAGGAGGGTAGAGAAAATGTTCATTCTAAATTCCTGGTTGGAATCTGGGACCCATTTCACAAGTAAGCTATAAACATGAATTTTGGTTTAGTGACTGTAGAATTAAACATTTATGTAACCTGGGCCCTATTCTCCATTTATTATATTTTTTGATGAAAAACTAGGTGCAGAATAACTAACTTTTTTTTTAAACATCTTTATGGGAGTATAACTGCTTTACAATGGTGTGTTAGTGTCTACTGTATAACAAAGTGAATCAGCTATATGTGTACATACATCCCCGTATCTCCTCCCTCTTGCATCGCCCTCCCACCCTCCCTATCCCACACCTCTAGGTGATCACAAAGCACCAAGCTGATCTCCCTGTGCTATGCGGCTGCATCCCACTAGCTTCTGTTCTACATTTGGTAGTGTGTATATGTCCATGCCACTCTCTCACTTCATCCCAGCTTACCCTTCCCCCTCCCCGTATCCTCAAGTCTATTATCTATGTCTGCGTATTAATCCCTGTCCTGCCCCTAGGTTCTTCAGAACTTTTTTTTTTTAAGATTCCATGTATATGTGTTAGCATACGGTATTTGTTTTTCTCTTTCTGACTTACTTCATTCTGTATGACAGACTCTAGGTCCATCCACCTCACTACAAATAACTCAATTTCGTTTCTTTTTATGGCTGAGTAATATTCCATTGTATATATGTGCCACATCTTCTTTATCCATTCATCTGTTGATGGACACTCAGGTTGCTTCCATATCCTGGCTATTGTAAATAGAGCTGCAATGAATACTGTGGTACATGACTCTTTTTGAATTATGGTTTTCTCAGGGTATATGCCTAGTAGTGGGATTGCTGTGTCCTGTGGTAGTTCTATTTTTAGTTTTTTAAGGAACCTCCATAGTGGCTGTATCAGTTTACATTCCCACCAGCAGTGCAAGAGTGTTCCCTTTTCTCCACACCCTCTCCAGCATTTATTGTTTCTAGATTTTTTGATGATGGCCATTCTGACTGGTGTGAGATGATATCTCATTGTAGTTTTGATTTGCATTTCTCTAATGATTAGTGATGTTGAGCATCCTTTCATGGGTCTGTTGGCAATCTGTATAACTTCTTTGAAGAAATGTCTATTTAGGTCTTCTGCCCATTTTTGGATTGGGTTGTTTGTTTTTTTTGATATTGAGCTGCATAAGCTGCTTGTATATTTTGAAGATTAACCCTTTGTCAGTTGCTTCGTTGGCAAATATTTTCTCCCATTCTGAGGGCTGTCTTTTCGTCTTGTTTATGGTTTCCTTTGCTGTGCAAAAGCTTTGAAGTTTCATTAGGTCCCATTTGTTTATTTTTGTTTTTATTTCCATTTCTCTAACAGGTGGGTCAAAAAGGATCTTGCTTTGACTTATGTCATAGTGTTCTGCCTACGTTTTCCTCTAAGAGTTTTATAGTGTCCGGTCTTACACTTAGGTCTTTAATCCATTTTGAGTTTATTTTTGTGTATGGTGTTAGGGAGTGTTCTAATTTCATTCTTGTACATGTAGCTGTCCAGTTTTCCCAACACCACTTATTGAAGAGCCTGTCCTTTCTCCACTGTATATTCTTGCCTCCTTTGTCATAGATTAGTTGACCATA
The DNA here is from genome assembly GCF_964165515.1 of Mesoplodon bidens. Lineage (NCBI taxonomy): Eukaryota > Metazoa > Chordata > Mammalia > Artiodactyla > Ziphiidae > Mesoplodon > Mesoplodon bidens. The sequence goes on along the minus strand of NC_138167.1, from coordinate 78,902,884 downwards.
TGTGTGTGGGTTTATCTCTGGGCTTTCTGTCCTGTTCCATGGATCTATATTTCTGTTTTTGTGCCAGTATCATACTGTCTTGATTACTTAGCTTTGTAGTATAGTCTGAAGTCTGGGAGCCTGATTCCTCCAGATCCATTTTTCTTTCTCAAGATTGCTTTGGCTATTTGGGGTCTTTGTGTTTCCAAACAAATTGTGAAACATTTTATTCTAGTTCTGTGAAAAATGCCATTGGTAGTTTGATAGGGATTGCATTGAATCTGTAGATTGCTTTGGGTAGTATAGTCATTTTCACAATGTTGATTCTTCCAATCCAAGAACATGGTATATCTCTCCATCTGTTTGTATCATCCTTAATTTCTTTCAACAGTGTCTTACACTTTTCTGCATACAGGTCTTTTGTCTCCTTAGGTAGGTTTATTCCCAGGTATTTTATTCTTTTTGTTGCAATGGTAAATGGGAGTGTTTCCTTAATTTCTCTTTCAGATTTTTCATCATTAGTGTATATGAATGCAAGAGATTTCTGTGCATTAATTTTGTATCCTGCTACTTTACCAGATTCATTGATTAGCTCTAGTTGTTTTCTGGTAGCATCTTTAGGATTCTCTATGTATAGTATCATGTCATCTGCAAACAGTGACAGCTTTACTTCTTCTTTTCCGATTTGGATTCCTTTTATTTCTTTTTCTTCTCTGATTGCCGTGGCTAAAACTTCCAAAACTATGTTGAATAATAGTGGTGAGAGTGGGCAACCTTGTCTTGTTCCTGATCTCAGTGGAAATGGTTTGTTTTTCACCATTAAGAATGATGTTGGCTGTGGGTTTGTCATATATGGCTTTTATTATGTTGAGGTAAGTTCCCTCTATGCCCACTTTCTGGAGGGTTTTCATCATAAATGGGTGTTGAATTTTGTCGAAAGCTTTTTTCTGCATCTATTGAGATGATCATATGTTTTTTCTCCTTCAGTTTGTTAATACGGTGTATCACATTGATTGATTTGCATATATTGAAGAATCCCTGCATTTCTGGGATAAACCCCACTTGATCATGGTGGATGATCCTTTTTATGTGCTGTTGGATTCTGTTTGCTAGTATTTTGTTGAGGATTTTTGCATCTATGTTCATCAGTGATATTGGCCTGTAGTTTTCTTTTTTTGTGACATCTTTGTCTGGTTTTGGTATCAGGGTGATGGTGGCCTCATAGAATGAGTTTGGGAGTGTTCCTTTCTCTCCAATGTTTTGGAAGAGTTTGAGAAGGATGGGTGTTAGCTCTTCTCTAAATGTTTGATAGAATTTGCCTGTGAAGCCATCTGATCCTGGACTTTTGTTTGTTGGAAGATTTTTTTTTTTTTTTTTTTTTTTTTTTTTTCTTTTTGCGGTATGTGGGCCTCTCACTGTTGTGGCCTCTCCCGTTGCGGAGCACAGGCTCCGGACGCGCAGGCCCAGCGGCCATGGCTCACGGGCCCAGCCGCTCCGCGGCATATGGGATCCTCCCAGACCGGGGCACGAACCCGTATCCCCTGCATCAGCAGGCGGACTCTCAACCACTGCGCCACCAGGGAGGCCCTGTTGGAAGATTTTTAATCACAGTTTCAATTTCAGTGCTTGTGATTGGTCTGTTTATATTTTCTACTTCTTCCTGGTTCACTCTCGGAAGGTTGTGGTTTCCTAAGAATTTGTCCATTTCTTCCAGGTTGTCCATTTTATTGGCATAGAGTTGCTTGTAGTAATCTCTCATGATCCTTTGTATTTCTGCAGTCAGTTGTTACTTCTCCTTTGTCATTTCTAATTCTATTGATTTGAGTCTTCTCCCTTTTTTTCTTGATGAGTCTGGCTAATGGTTTATCAATTTTGTTTATCTTCTCAAAGAACTAGCTTTAATTTTACTGATCTTTGTTATCGTTTCTTTCATTTCTTTTTCATTTATTTCTAATCTGATCTTTATGATTTCTTTCCTTCTGCTGACTTTGGGGTTTTTTTGTTCTTCTTTCTCTAATTGCTTTCAGTGTAAGGTTAGGTTGTTTGAGTTTTTCTTGTTTCTTGAGGTAGGATTGTATTGCTATAAACTTCCCTCTTAGAGTGGCTATTGCTGCATCCCAGAGGTTTTGGGTCACAATGTTTTCATTGTCCTTTGTTTCTAGGTATTTTTGATTTCCTCTTTGATTTCTTCAGTGATATATTGGTTATTTAGTAGTGTATTGTTTATCCTCCGTGTGTTTGTATTTTTTACAGATTTTTTTCCTGTAATTGATATCTAGTCTCATTGTGTTGTGGTTGGAAAAGGTACTTGATACTATTTCAATTTTGTTAAATTTACCAAGGCTGGATTTGTGACCCAAGATATGACCTATCCTGGAGAATGTTCCATGAGCACTTGAGAAGAAAGTGTATTCTATTGTTTTTGGATGGAATGTCCTATAAATATCAATTAAGTCCATTTTGTTTAATTTATCATTTAAAGCTGTGTTTCCTTATTTATTCTCATTTTGGATGATATGTCCATTGGTGAAAGTGGGGTGTTAACATCCCCTACTATGGTTGTGTTACTGTTGATTTCCCCTTTTATGGCTGTTAGCATTTGCTTTGTGTATTGAGGTGCTGCTACATTGGGTGCATAAATATTTACAATTGTTATATCTTCTTCTTGGATTGATCCCTTGATCATTATGTAGTGTCCTTCTTTGTCTCTTGTAATAGTCTTTATTTCAAAGTCTATTTTGTGTGGTATGAGAATTGCTACTCCAGCTTTCTTTTGATTTCCATTTGCATGGAGTATCTTTTTCCATCCCCTCACTTTCAGTCTGTATGTGTCCCTAGCTCTGAAGTGGGTCTCTTGTAGACAGCATATATACGGGTCTTAACAACTGACTTTTAAATGAGCTTTTAGAATACATTTCATTCAAAATTCATAAATGGGGGACTGCTTCTACTGTATACACTTAGTACCAACTTTTTCTCTAAAATAATGGAAAAGTAACTTCAGCTAATATTGACAGAACTGCTACAAAATTCAAACCCGTATGTTTCTAATGACATGAGATAAATTCTTTACACAAAAAAATTAAGAAGGGAACAATTCTTTATTGAGGCTTTGGAGAAATAATGCCACTAAAAGTAACACTGTCTGGTATTAAAATATACTAGTGAGGCTAAAAAATAATCGTTTTCTAAGACATTTCAAAATATATCAACAATCTGACAATGTCTTACTAACTTACTTGCTACTCCTCTGTTTCAAGTCATCATATCTCTTAATCAGATTATTACAACAGCCTCCTAAAAGGTTCTCCTGCTTCTATCTTTGCCCCTCTATAGTCTGTTTTCAACACAAAATCCTGAGTTATTTTCGTAAATATCGGTCAAATGAGGCCACCACTGTGATCAAAACCTTTCATGATTCCCCATTTTATTCCAAGAAGCAAAGTCTCTCCAATGGCCTACATGGGCCCCCATATCTCTCCCCTCACCTCACAATACTGTCCCACCTGCTCACCACTTCCTTGCTGTTCCTCAGCACCCAGGCATGCATCACCTTCAAGGCCTCTGCTCTAGGAACCATTTTCTCTGCCTCAAGCCACTTACCCCCACCATCATGGCCATTTGGTTCACTCCTCCCCATTCCAGTCTCTGCTCAAATCTCATTTTCTCAGTGAGCCCAACCTTGGCCATGCTGTTTAATACTGTAAGCTCCTACTAACCCCCACCCTGGCACCCCCAAATCCCCTTAAACTGCTTTTTTTTTCTATTGCATTTATTGCCTTCTAGCAAACTATAGGATGATGATTTATTGTATTTCTTTTTACTGTCTCTGTCCCTCACTTGGATATAAGCTCCCCAAGGGCCTGCATTCTTTTTTTTTTTTTTTTTTTGCGGTATGCGGGCCTTTCACTGTTGTGGCCTCTCCCATTGCGGCGCACAGGCTCCGGACGCGCAGGCTCAGCGGCCATGGCTCACGGGCCCAGCTGCTCCGCGGCATGTGGGATCTTCCCGGACCAGGGCATGAACCCGCGTCCCCTGCATCGGCAGGTGGACTCTCAACCACTGCGCCACCAGGGAAGCCCTTTTTTTTTTTTTTTTTTGCGGTACATGGGCCTCTCACTGTTGTGGCCTCTCCCACTGCGGAGCACAGGCTCCAGACGCGCAGGCTCAGCAGCCATGGCTCACGGGCCCAGCCGCTCCGCGGCATGTGGGATCTTCCCGGACCAGGGCATGAACCCGCGTCCCCTGCATCGGCAGGTGGACTCTCAACCACTGCGCCACCAGGGAAGCCCTTTTTTTTTTTTTTTTTTGCGGTACATGGGCCTCTCACTGTTGTGGCCTCTCCCACTGCGGAGCACAGGCTCCAGACGCGCAGGCTCAGCAGCCATGGCTCACGGGCCCAGCCGCTCCGCGGTATGTGGGATCTTCCCGGACTGGGGCACGAACCCGTGTCCCCTGCATCGGCAGGCGGACTCTTAACCACTGCGCCACCAGGGAAGCCCAAGGGCCTGCATTCTTGTGTTTTGTTTGCTAATGTATTCCAAGCACCTAAAACAGTGTCTGGCACAGAGAAATAAGTTGAAGAAATTAATCAATATACTTGCAAATATCAACACTGTTTTAATTCTGCTTTCTTCTTTTAGTGGGTGTGGGGATTGCACATTATAGGTACTCAGTAAATTATTTATTAAGTGAATGATTTGCCTTTTGTCTGACACAAGTAGCTTAGTAATAAATGTGCCCAGGCAAAATGCCAGATACCTTTAAGAGCTCAGAGTGGAACTCCAGTAGAAAGAAGACTAGTTGTTCTGCCCGTACTCTTAATAATGATTTGGATTGCAAAACTGCTTTGGCAAGAGTTTTCAGGACCACCGTTTTGTTATCAAACTGTAAACAGAAAGAGTAACATTAACTTGAATTATTTTTATTAAAAAAATAGCAGAAGATTGTAAAACTGTTATTGCAATTTTTCACCTGTTTTTGTAATTTGTAGGCATTGGGTTCTGATGCAATCGCCATAAAAGTGAGTAGCCGTCATAATTCTTCTCTAACGTTGGGCAACAACAATCTTAGATATAGTTGTGTTGCTTCAAGTGCTTCTGTTCTTTTCTCATTTTCTGTTACATGGGTTACAAAGAAGACAAAGCAAGGGACAAAAAACACCCAGAGATTATAGTATGTAGCAGTCAATTAAAATGCTATGATACTGTATTTGGTTTGCAGATTCTTTTTCACACTTGAAAGTTTTTATTAGGAAATATTTCAAACACACAGGAAATTATCTACATAATATGCCAAACAACTGCATAATTATATCCAGCATTGTCAAACAGTAATTTGTTTTTAACATGAAATTATATGGCCACCTACAAAGCTAAAAAAGAGACATGATGTGTCACTCAATTTTTATTTTGCTAAAAGGTCATCTAATTAATACAATATTTCCAGATACCTTAGTTCTTTAATCCTCTAGTACTATATCAAAAGTTTTCTTAGAATGTCCCTGTGATAGAATTACCTTAGATCTAATTGCTATACTACAGTATTACATTTGATAGTACAATTTACATGGCAGGCCAAGTGAATTGAAAAACGACTCCATGAAGTACTTTGACATCATAGAAGAAAAATATTAAAATGTAATACCCATATAATACATAAAATCTTCTGCAACTTGTATTATTAAAAAAGATTATGCAAAAAAACTGAAGTTTAAACATCTCTTACCTAAAAGTTCAATAATTCCTGAATGAATATCAAAATACTCATCAGTTAATAAGCAATCTCTCTCTTGATTATAATATCAAAGAGTAACTTCTTCTGTGTATTCAATCTTGTCTCTTCATTTCTGTTTTGAACTAACTGCTCGCTGACAGTAACTATTAACTGGTCTTGGGAAATATTCCAAGCATTCAATTGCTGCATTAAGCCAGTTATCAATCCTGGAGGTAAAAAACAAAGTAAAATAAATCAATGGTTAACGTTTCCATTTAACTGCCTAAAACATTGTTTGATAAAACAATAAAATCTAGTTTATAATTAACCAAATCTAAAGAAGAAACTAGTTTTGAGAATCTTTTTAATAATTTTTGCTGGATGACTGAAGGAGTAAATGAGAGGGAATAGCTATTCTCCTCACCAAATACCACCACACCTTTCTGTACCTTTACTTTCAAGGAATTAAAATATTTGTGGGCCACCTTTTCATTTTTTGTTTCTAACTTTGCTAAATTTTGTTCAGAGGAGTTCATCTGTACCGTTCCATTCCACTGGTGTTTCCTCTCCCCTTTCCCACTCTGATGATTAGGTGCATATGGTTCTATCATTATTTGAAAATAAGATACCAAATATTCCCCTCATTAAGATGCACTGTTTATCCCACCGCACACTGTTTTCCCCTTTTTTATCTCCCGACCTCAATAAGATAAGCAACTTAGGATCCTTTCACTCCTCCCTCCCTTCAGTGATGATTTTGGAGGCCTTTAATTCCCCCTTCTCCTCCACCTTCCCCACCCCCAGGTTTTGCTGAGATAGGTTAGTATTTATTATAATTTCCCTTAATACTATGTCCTTCTTTTTTTGATATCTTATTTAACACTTATATTTTGTACATTCTCACACAGTCTTACCAGATCAACTTTGAATATGTTGTGTGTACATGTGTGTTTGTATGCATGCACATATGTGGGTACAAAATTAGGGAGAAGAGAAAATAGTGAGAGCGCACAGACCAAAGGTCATTGCCTACCAATATTTCCTTTCCTCTTCATCTGTCTCCATCTTGGGGTTCTGGTTATTTCTTTGTAGTCAGATTAAAATCTTTCCTCAAATATTTTCCTAGGAGGGGGTTCCTGAGTGATATATTCTATGAATTCTCGGTGATCCTCAAATATCTTTCCTTCTTCCCTCCTCTTCTCTTTCCCCTTCCATTTCCTTTTTTCTCCCTACCCACACCAACCCCTGTTGAATGGAACATATTGCCTAACGTGTGACTTATTATCTTCTAGCTCCTAGTGTTGCAGATGAAAAAATTAATGATAGTTGGATTGCATTTCTCTTGCAGAGACCCTACACTTTCCACTTGGAAGCTCATAAAGGCGGACTGGCTGCTGTCTGTTTCCTGCAGGGGCATCTAAAGAAATCCTGTTTCTTTGCTGGTGTCCCTATATTCTCCCTGACTCAGGGGCTGGGGAAGACTCATTTGCTGGGTGTTTCTCAGCCTGTTGAATTAGGAGCAAACATGTCATGTGCAAACAGGACAATGGTTGACGATCTAAGTGGGTTCACAGGTCTCTGATCATCAAGCTCTTTGTAGGATCTTAAGCTTTCTGGTTCTCAGGTTTGGAGTCTGATGTTCTTTTCTTGTTTGGCCCATGTGGGAGAAAGCATCATATCAGTTCTCTTTGCTGGAATCTCAACATTACACAAGGTCTTATACTTATGGTTCCTAGCAACTGATTTATGATAGGGCTTATTTCATTGGACTGTAATGTTTTGTTTCATGAATGTCTCCCCTACTAGACTGAGGATTCTCTTAAAGCAGGAATAAATAAAATGGTAAAAACCATGATGGTTGTTACTTTATGGTTATAAAATGGAAATAACAGAACTTTGAAAAAATACTCAGGGCTGGTGCAGGGAAAGAATGACCGACAAATCATGACTGAACTCATATGAATGAAACCACTAAGATTTCCAATAATCTCACAGGTCATAACCAGTGTCTTTCTATTTTAGATCAAATGAGAATTCACAGTGATTAATTTTTAAATCAATGATGGTGTCTGCTCATACATATGAATATGTTCTCACACCTTAAAATACCAAGGGCAAAATATGTGAAAGAACATTTTAGTTATACATTGACAATAAAAATGGTCACTCACTCAAGTAGACAAAAGCTTGGAATAACCTCTCTGTCGAGGCAAGTGTTTGAGATAACAAGATCTTCCTCTTTACTTAATTGGAGATTTTGTGTTTTAACTGGAGACTCCAAAATATTTTCTAAGAATGGAATGTGAATCAGTTGAAGAATATGTAGCAATGTTTGTTGTTTCCAAACATCTTCCACAGCTTAGAAAGAAAAATAATATAACTGTCATACTAATAAATAACATATACATATTCAACCAGTATCATAGAATTCTTCCATTTCTAATAATACAACAGAAAACCTAATAATATAATGGATTAATTTGTTAGGATAATTTAAATTTGCTAAATTACAATTTTTCTTTTCAAGATTGACCTTTAAATAGACATCAGGATTATGAGCCATATTGATTTTATTTTCTGGCTATGTTAATTATAAAGTGATATTATCTAGCTTTTAAGGTGATCAATAGGTTAATTCCAGATATAAAAAAAACCTACTGGTCCTGCTTATAAATTATTTTGATGATTGGAGAGAATGAGATTACTAATTATTTATAATTTTATTCAAAGCAGAGATAATTGTAGTTAAATTGCTTTTAAATAAAAATACAGTATTAGGTTAATTTTAACTTGGGTTTCTGGTCATTCATGTTAAGAGTTAATAAAGTTTTTCATTATCCTAATTATCAGATCATCATTAATATTTTGTTTTTCCTTCAAATGAAACAAAATTACAAAAGCAACAGCTACAGTAAATCTCTTGTGGAACTTTACTGCCAGTAGCCTACGTATTAAATTTGGACCATAGTCATGATTTGTTTGGTTATAGAGTATTTTGAATAGAATTAACTTGTATAAAAATGGGAGATTTCAGGCTTCCCTGGTGGCGCAGTGGTTGAGAGTCTGCCTCCTGATGCAGGGGATGCGGGTTCGTGCCCTGGTCCGGGAGGATCCCACATGCTGCAGAGCGGCTAGGCCCGTGAGCCATGGCCGCTGAGCCGGCACATCCAGAGCCTGTGCTCCGCAACGGGAGAGGCCACAACAGTGAGAGGCCCAGGTACCACAAAAAAAAAAAAAAAGGGAGATTTCATATAAAATTCTGGGTTTCAAGCTTCTCTTTAAAAATATCTTAAGAGGGCTTCCCTGGTGGCACAGCGGTTAAGAATCCACCTGCCAATGCAGTAGACATGGGTTCGAGCCCTGGTCTGAGAAGATCCCACATGCCGTGGAGCAACTAAACCCGTGCGCCACAACTACTGAAGCCTGTGCTCTAGAGCCTGTGAACCACAACTACTGAGCCCCTGTGCCACAGCTACTGAAGCCCGCGCACCTAGCGCCTGTGCTCCGCAACAAGAGAAGCCACCGCAATGAGAAGCCTGCGCACCACAAGGAAGAGTAGTCCCCCGTTCGCCGCAACTAGAGAAAGCCCACGCGCAGCAATGAAGACCCAACACAGCAAAAATAAACAAACAAATAAATAAATAAGAAAAAAAATCTTAAAATCTCATGACACTGGGCTTGAATTAATGCCTGACCAAAGTTAGCTGATATGAATTAGTGGCTACCCTATTTGCATTGGCATGTCATTTCCAGCTCAACACAAACCTGACCACTTCCTACTGTATCCCAAACAGTGAAGTTGAGTGTCAGCTACCATTTTCATGGTATTGTCCTGTTGGTTTTGTTACAGTAGAAATTAATTTCCCTATAGTTATATCTCTTCCTTAAGTGGGAAAAGGAAAAATAGCCAAGAGGGCCCCACATTTCAAGCAAAACAACAATTTTTCCTAAACGTTTGAAAATGAAGTACTCACCTGCTTTCCAATCTGCCTGGCTCCTAAAGTCATCTGAGTTTACTACTTCTGAGTTATTGGCCCCAAATAAATCAAATTAGCAATCTTTTAGTAAAGGCTTGAGATCATAAGTAGCCTCTAATCAGTCAGTCCACATTTGTCGATACCAACCTTTGGGCACAGCTCTGAACCAGGTGCTAGAAAAAGATACATATATAAAAATAGTGGCCCTTCAGCAGCCACACCCTATGTAAGGAGGTAAGGATAGCCACATATGAAATGGATGCAGGCAAATTTTATCAAGTCACCAAAAAGTATGAATAGGTATATTTTTAATACATCCAAAAGTGGAAAAAAGACTATTCTTAGCAATAGCATCAAGACAGAACATTCATTTACTCAACAAATATCTATTGAGACCTGTTTTGTATTAGGCACTGTTCTAGGTTCCAGGGATATAGTGGTAACCAAAGCAGGCAAAATCCTGGCCTTAATGGAGCTTATATTCTAGTGGGGAGAGGGAGGCAGGCAATAAATAAACAAACAAACAAAAAGTGAAATATATGGTATGTCAACTAATAGTAAGTTTTATGGAGAGAAATTAAGCAAAAAAGGAGATTAGACTACATTAGGGGGTTAGTATTGCAATTTTAAATAAGATGTGTGGGAATTATCATTGGGAAGATGATATTTGAGCAAAGACCTGAAGGTGAGGGAGCAGAGAAATGTGCATGTCTAGAACATACTAGCCAAGTGCAGAGCTGATAAATAGAATAGCTAGCTCTGTGTGAGGAAATTAGACTCAAGAAGGATACTGTGGCAACACATATAGCTACCACCGTCAACTTAATGGAGCACTTCATACTCAATGATCACTGTGCTGAATGAAGAGGATCCAAGGGGATAGACTCTACATTTGAAGAGCATACGATCCAAGCAGCATTTAGCATAGCCTACACACACACACACACACACACGTGCATGCACATGCACATATATGTACATATGAGTGTATGTGTATAGACGCATAAATAAAAAGAAAATATTTATAAAATGAGGAGGCTGTGAGCCATTCATCCACTAAATGTAACCTACCAACAGCTAAGCACTGGGCCATTCAACAGGGATACAACAGTGAGCAACGTAAGGACTGTCCCTGTCTAAGTACCTCACACTTCAGTGGGAAATAAAGACAAGTAAACAGGCAGTTTCATTAAGTGTGTAAATGTTTTGGTGGGAGAAGTACAGTGTGTTCAGTAGGAATCAAACTTTGTCTCAGCTGAGGAAACCTTTGAACAAACATATTCTTCTGGAAGTCAGGTAAAACAGATCAATAGTGGAATTGCTCCAGCTGATATTGGCATTCCCCTGAGACCTACCCCACAGAGGTGAGGTGAGGGAGAGGTTCTGCACCTTTAGAACCCCTCACATTTCTAAAACAACACACATGTATTTCAAAAATATTAGTCATTATATTATCAGTAAGAAACATCTGTAAAAAATAAATCTCAGCAAAGGTGGTTCACCTTAACTCTACTTGTCACACAAATACAAATTTGCAAAAAGCCTGCAGTCCTGGGACTGCATTGCTTTACCACTGCTGGCAGATTTTTCAACTCAATTCAAATGAAATTGGTTTCTCAGTTCTGTGGGAATTAAGAAATGACCTTTCTCAAAAAAAAAAGAGAAACTCCATACTTTTATTTCTTGGCTGAAATGTATATAGGTGTGTTGCCAACTGCATACCTTTAACCAGCCATATTTTTCCAAATAGAAAGTGGCTTAATTTTTTTTGTTGGCCAGCTAATTATTTAATCTTATAAAACCAGATAGTTTTATATCTGAGGGGGTTGTTTTTGTGCTTGAGGATCACAGCAGTATCAGATTTCAGTGGATAATAACAACAACAAAAACTCCTTTCATGCCTGATTTGTTAGAGGTTAGAGATACTTCCAAATGCACTTTCTCCAAAAAGTTTTGGTATGAAAACGTAAATTCCAAAAAAGTTAACTTTTTTTAACTCATTAAATACAAGAACAACCAGCCAATTTTAAAGTTAATTCTCTTTTGCAAGCCTTTTTACAGAACAAAAATCAAACAAACAAAAAACCTACCCTAGCAGATTCAAGACTTTTGAACATAAAGAGATTTCCTATTAGTAATTTATTAAAGACTACTTCTCTCAAAACTATGTTTTATTAGAGAGAACAACTAAAATAGTTTTTTGTGTTTCTCTGTTCTGAAAGCTGACACATTCAGTTGCAACAAAGAGCAAACATACCAACTAAACATAACTTCAGTTGTACCCATTTTAGAATTTACAACACCTTGTTGCAACAATAATGATAAAACACTGGGTAAAAGTATGGAAATCTAGGTCTGAATCTTGATGCCATTAGTTAACTGTGGAAACTTGGCAAATTATCTAACTTCTCTGAGTCTCCATTTCCTTGTCTATAAAATAAACAATCTAAACTAAATTAAGTCTAAAGTAAAACAGTGGTTCCAAGTCTTTGCTGATTTTTGTTTTAACATAAAATCTCCTTTTTTAGGGAATTCCTTGGCGGTCCAGTGGTTAGGACTCGGTGCTTTCACTGCTGTGGCCTGGGTTCAATCCCTGGTGGGGGAACTAAGATCTTGCAAGATGCACAGTGTGGCCAAAAAAACCAGAAAACAAAAAACTCCTTTTTTAAAAAGCAAAACTTAATAGTTATTGTTGTGTGACTTACTGTTTAAAGTCTCTGGCTAAACACAATAATCTTAAAACTAAAGATATTCCTGTTTTCACCTAACATCTTTTTGTTAAATATGTTACTCATCAGAGCATATAAAAGTATATGTATCATTTAAAGAGTTTGGGAGATAGATGCAAGAAAGGGAAGAGACCTAAAACCCTGTTTTCCATTGTAGAAAATTACTAGATGTCCCTAAAACTGAAAAAGCATGAAGTAGCAGTATAAGCATGACATTTTGAGACGTGAGATACATTTACAACACACATGAATTACAATTTATACGTATTGTAAATGGTTGCCTCTGGAGAGGGGGAAATGGGTGAGAGGAGAAGGGTAGGGAATTATTATTTTTTGGTAACAAAACCTGTAGGACTATTTGAATGATTTACATTATGTGCATATATAACAAAGAAAAAAATTTAAATGTTTAAAAAAGTACATAAGAACGCCAGCTTTCCTTCCCTACCATGTCTTATTTATTTATTTATCTTTCTGAGTCTCAGTTTCCCAAACTATAAAATGGAAGTTTTACCCCTCACTTTACAGGGCTATTGTTAAATTACAGACAATAAATATAAAATGCATAACAAATTGCCTGGCCCAGAGGAAGGCCCAATAAATGAAAATTACTTTTATGAGCATCTTTACAGATCAATTATATCCATCATTAGTTAGAAATTTCTAGAGGTACCCTATATCCTCACGGGAAAATGATGAGACAAGTTTTTCTTTTTCATTTGTAATAGGTAAAAACTGAACTTTTGTTGGCTCCTCTTCTTCAGCCTGTCCTCTAAATATTCATCTTTCTCGGAGTCTTCTTCTAATCCCTCTTCTTTTCTCACTCTGCACCCTTTCTTTGGGCACCGTGCATTTCCCTTATCACACTTATCCTAGTTATTGTTGATAACCTTTGCTCCTCCAGTGTGCAAATCATGCTTGTCTTACTTCCATCATGGTTTGACCACATGCAGTAAAGCGTGTAACCATTAGTGAATTGTGTATGCATCCCTCCTAATTGCCCTGGGTATGGGGCTCTTCTTTCAACTGTTAAGTTGCCTTATAAGGACAAAACCACAAGCAGATGAAGTAAGTGGTAAAGAGAATTAGAGCAATAGGTAGCCTAGCTAGTTTGTTCTGAAAGGCAAAGAGTAGGGAGATGTTTGGGAGGAGTTTATACAATGGGCAAAGGATATGCTCACAAGAAGATGGTCTTGCATTATAAATAATAAGGACTGGTAATGAGTTTGCATGTTTTTTTTTTCTGGTAGTAAGGACTGTAGCACCTCCAGTTAATCTGATCATGGTCATTGTAAAAAAATAAACTAAATGTTATTGGATCTACATTGCCTCACCTGTCTTGTCTGATGCAATCACTATGTAGAAGGAAACTCTTACGGGGAGAGGAGTAGAGAGTCAGTACGCCAAACACACTACTTCTATTGTATTTGAAAAGTCAGTTCTTGGAGACAGTAAAAAGATCAGTGGTTGCCAGGGGGGTAACGGGGAGGGAAGGAGGAACAGGTGAAGTACAGAGCATTTTCAGGGCAGTGAAACTATTCTGTATGATACTATAATGGTGGATACAGTCATCATACATTGTCAAAACCCACATAATATACACCACCAAGAGTGAACACTAATGTAAATCGTGGGCTTTGGGTGATAATGATATATCAATGTAGGTCCATGGATTATAACAAATAACCACTCCAGTGCAGGATGTTGACAGTGGGGGAGGCTGGGTATGTGTGGGGGGCAGGGGGCACATGGGAACTCTCTGTACCTTCTGTTCAATTTTTCTGTGAACCTAAAACTGTTCCAAAAAGTAAGGTCTATTTTAAAAAGTCAGCTCTTCTTACAAAGTTCGGAAAAAAATAATGAAAACTTAAATTACCTTCTTTTGAAAGTGGAAGAACAGGTTTGTCAACTGTGATGTTTGGAGGTAAAGCCAGAGTCCCACTCATTGTATCAATAAGTTCCTCAATTCTTTCCTCACCAACCTCTTGTGCTAGAGGATTTGAAATCACTTTGCCTTCTGGTCTGTTAAGAAATAATATGTGAATTTTTCCACTACATACAGGACCAAAATTTCAAATATGCATTTTAATTTACTTATTAAAACTTATTTATACATTTCCTATTTCCAAAAAGGATGTCAGGCAGCTTACAATAAAAGATACAAGTACTAAATGTATTAAATAACAGAATATCACCAGAAGAGGATGTTAGGATTGTAAATAAATAGAAAAAAATATATGTTAATTCTAAGGTTATCATGGCTGCTGTAGCAGAGTAGAAAATTTTTGCTCTAGTTTCGTTTCCATAACTTTGGCTTTATCTACTTTGGCTAAGTCATGTTTCAAAAATTAGGAAGCATATAATTCATCAGAGAAGATAAAGTTTTTCCTGGTACAAATTCTGAAATATTTATGTGATCGTGTCCTCCATAACAGTTTTAGAGCAAAGGCAGAAAAGATTAATTTTTACATGGCTATTTCTTTTATTGACTTCTGAAAAAAACAGAAAGCATAATATTCAAGGTTTGCTCAATGAAGACTGTTCTGCCAGCAACTAAAAACAATATATTACAGTATCTTGGTTAACACTAACCTTAAAGATTCCTTTGCTTTTATTTCATCATTTAACCCAGTCTCAGAATCCTTTTTTCTTTTGCAAAAAATGTAAGATGATTTATTCCCTAGAAACCTGTAGAGACTATTGTTTGAATCCTCAAATTCCAATTCCTTTTCATTTTTGAATAGCTTCATTCCTACTGGTTCAAATACTTTATGGTTCATTAGAACTTGACAAAGACGAACTCCTTTAAGACGAGAGATATCATTACTACTCAGGCACATATTTTGCATAAGATGACTTAGTACTACATCAACAGCATCAGAACCAGTAAAACAGTCTTTGTATGTTCGTAAATGATGCCTCCTTCTTTTTATTTCCACTTGAGTCTGAAGGGAGTGAATAATACCATCCCATTGCTGAGTAGCTTGAAAAGGACCAGAGCATCCTGAAAAAAAAAAATTAAACATATGTTTCTAACAGATTTAGATTACACAAAAATATGTAAGTTTTTTTGTTTTGGCAACCTTATGCTTTTGTATGGCATATCTGCTAACAATGCCTTTCTTAAGTTTCTTCTCTTTCCATCTTGTGTAAATTATAATATGTTTACTAAGTTTGCACATGTTCATCTGCCAATAAAATCAGAGTAAACCTAGGAACTTGCTTTACTGATATGAAATATACTACTATGTGAATTTATACATCCTAATGTTACATGCTTAATAACTAGCTAGACTTAGTCTTGAAGAATATTATTTCAGGCTACATTTAAAAGGAATGTACACACACATTGGAGTCTTGATTATTACAGAGATGTGGCTTCACCAGACTCTGCTTTTCCTTTCTTCTTTTTGCCATTTTGAACAATGACAAGCATTGCATGAAAGAAATCTAGGACAAGGAGCTGAAAAAACTAATCAATTTATCTGCCAGCTGTTCTTCTTGAAAAATAAAAGTTTGTGAGGAATAATGAAAATCTGAAAACAATGAAAATGTCCAGTGCCTGGGGGATAGTTAAGTAAATTATGGAATAGCCTTATTATAGGATATTAAGCAGCCATTAGGAAGAATGACATTTATAGCATGGAAGGATTTCATTAAGTAGTAAAAACAAAAAACCAATGAGGTTGGGCAGAACAATTTATATACTATCATCCTAGTTATGTAAAAATGAATTTCCAACCTACATACAAATATATGTAAATAGAAAAGTCTGGAAGGATAAACCTCAAAGTAACCTTTAGGAAATGGGTGTAATGAAAGGATACTCACTTTTTAGAATACATATTTCCAGTTTTTATAACGTACATATATAATTTTTTCAATTAATTGTAGACAGTAAAATTTTAAAATTGAGATATAATTCATATTCCACAAAATTCACCCTTTTAAAGCATACAATTCAATGGGTTTTAGGTACATTCACAAAGCTGTGCAGCTATCTCTATTATCTAACTCCAGACCATTTTATCACTTCAAAAAGAAACCCATACACACATATACACTCTTGATACTATGTATAAAATAGATAACTAATGAGAGTATACTGTATAGCATACTCTCTGTGTATAGCACAGGGAACTCTACTTAGTGCACTGTGGTGACCTAAATGGGAAGGAAATCCAAAAAAGAGGGGATATATGTATATGTATAGCTGATTCATTTTGCTGTACAGTAGAAACTAACACAACATTGGAAAGCAACTATACTTCAATAAACATTAATTAACAAAAAAAGAAACCCATAGTTAGCAATCACTGCTCATTCCCCTCTACCCCAGTAAATTTTTATTAAAAATTTTTTAATAAGATAAGGGAATATGTTGAAACATCTAGAATGTTGTTTCCAGATTTTCGTTTTTGTTAGAATCTGAGAATTTAAGCTCTTTCTTCCTCTGACTATGAATAACTGGAAACAGGATGTCCAACTTTACATAATGGTCTGATGTTTAGGACAGAAATAAAAGCCTATCACCTTCAAATGCCTTCTGTAACAGAAGCTGTCGGTCTGTCTGTCCTTGAACTATTGGCCTGAGACACTGTGGACAGTGCATAGACAGGAGTAGGGCGTGGAGGGCAAGGAGTGGAAACGGGGAGAGGTTGAGGAGGGAGTAGGGACTGGGTTAGGGTAGGGTGGGGTGGATAAAGCTAGGAGTCTATGAGCGGAGGAGACGGGTATTTTCCGTCTGCCTCTCTAAGCGTCATTGAACAAGTAGGCTAGGTTAAAGAAATAGTCCTCGTGCTCAAGGACTTGCCATCTAGTACTTTTAACCCCTTGTTCTAAGTGTAGCCCGCTGACCAGCAGCAGTGGCATCATCTGGGAACTTATTAGAAACTCAGAATATCAGACACTACTCTTGAATCGAAACTGCATTTTAACAAAGTTCCCAAATGATCTGTGTGTATATTAAAGTTTGAGAAGCACCGCTTTCCAGGACGCCCCAAGGAGAGTAGCTTCTGAAAAGGCCCAGTGCCCGTCCTCAGCGGGACTGAGAGAGCAGGTGGGCCGGGAAAGGGGCGGGTCCAGGAAAGGTGCGGGCCCCAGAGGCCTGAGGCGCAAAGTCCAAAGCGCCCGCTCCCCTCAGCCGTCCACCCCCTTCGGTGCACATTTGGCTAGGATCTGAAGGTGTACCTGTCCTCCTTTTCCGGCCGAAAACATCTCTAGGGCTCACGAAACTCGACACTCTCCGCCCTGGGCCGAGAAGCTGGCTCTGGCTGCCAAGGCTACGGAACCGCGGAGTCAAAAGAACCGCCATAAGCTCGTCCGCCGGGCTCCTCCCCCGGGCCGTAACCCCGCCCCCACCCTGTTCTCGGGAGGCGGAGGCCAAAGACGTCCCGGACCCGCCCCTTCCGAACAAGCCGGAAGTGACGTCATGCCCGGACTGGCTGGTCTTTCGGTCTTCTTCCACCTCCCTTACTCTTCCTCCCCAGTCCCTCCCCTCCCCTCCCCCTTCCCTCCTCCGGTTCCAGCCTTTGAGGCCGCGCGAGTGTGAGAGGCTATGGAGTAAGCCGGCGGCAGTGGCCAGGCACCGGTGCTGAGCAGGAGCAGCCAGGAGGCGTTTGGGGGGGGCGGGAGAAAAGAGCCCCAGTACCGCCCCTCCCGGGGGAGAAGGGGAAGAGGTGAGTGACCCCCTCACGGGCACGGAACGACCTCCTTCAACGGCCGCGCTCTCGCTTGGGCTCCTCAGGCAGCGAGAAGGAATGGGGAAGGACCCGCGCCCGGGGTAGGCCTCCCAAGGTCCCCGGGGCTGGCGACTGTTGCCTGGTGACGGGCCTGCCGGCTGCAGGCGGGGCTGGCGGGGCTGTGGGCGCCCGCGCGAAGCCGGGCTGGGGGAGCGGCGAGCTCCGGGGAGAGGATCTGGGAGGCCCGAGTCTCCCGAATAGGCCTGGAAGCGACTGGAGACCCCGGGCTGGAGCCATCTGCTGGAGGGAGAGCCCCCGGCTCCGGCTCGGGAGCTCGGGTTTCCGTGGTGAAGATCTTGATTCCCTTTTGGGAAATTGGACACTTCTCTGGGACTGGGTGAGAACAAACAGCTCCCCTCGGTTCTGAGGTCCGCCTCTGATAACCTGGGTTACCATCTAGGGCCCTACCGCCCAGCGTCCTTTTCTGACAGTAGCTTTAGTTCTGGAATGGAAGGTTATTGTTTGTGAGGTGGGTGGGGCAGGTGTTTTGTTAAATACCCGCTCCGAGGCTCCTCCACTCCTGTTTTTCTAAGCGGGAGAGAAAGGATGGAAGAAGGTTGAGACCCATGAGGCTTGCAAAAACTTGGGATCCGACTGAATACATACCTATGATCAGTTACGAAGGGGACCAGTATTGTTACATCAACTCCCATAACAGTCTTCCTGAGACTCCAGACTCAAGCGACTTAAAAACACTATGTCAGTAGTGACTTACAATTGTAAGTTGCAAACTAGTATTTTTGTAGATCAAAGTCAGTAATCATCTGTATGACTTTTTTTTTTACAAATTGGATTCTATGAGTAAGAAGTTTTCTAAGTCGCATTCGCAAGCCTCTCCATTCTGGAAAATTAATATAGTTTAAGGTTAATGCTCCAGACCAGACTGTCACTGTAAAACCGGTCATGTTCTGGTAACAGCTTGAAAGTCAGGTGATTGAAGCTTCCTTTTGGACTTTGCAGGCCTTTTTTCGTTTGGCTTCTTATTTTTTGGTTTAAATATTAATTTTTAAAAAGTTTTAAAATAATTTATCAGCGGAGTGTATAAATAGAATTCTTGAGACACTATTAAACTGTAGTCATAAAAGACACTTTTGGGGGACTCTAAAGGAACGGAACCTAAAGGAAGGACCTTCATTCTGTTCAGATCCACTTAACACACATGCAGAAACCTTTTGTCTCTAAGATCCATAAACACCCAATAAAATAAATAGAAGCACATTGTACTTACGTACACTGGAATATTTCTGTAAAAATCAACCCCATACTTGGGAATAACTACTCATACTCACATGTTTGAAATTCATGACTTATCCCCCAAGAAAAAGAGGTCCTCTTACTGTGTTTGACTCAAGTGACTAGCTTCATCATCCATCCCTTTCTATAGCAGTAGAGATTTGACAACTTCCTGTCTCTCAGGCTTCATATCAGTCTCTCTTGAAGTCTCTTGATTTTGCCTCTTTGAATATCTCTTGAGTCTGTATACTCCTGGTCTTCCTACTAGTACTCTAGTTCCAGCCACCATCGTTTCTCATTTGAAGTACTTATGGTCTCCTAATTAGGGTCTACCTGCATTTACTGTGGCTCCCTCTGTAGTTTTCCACACCAGACTGAGTGACTTTTTCAAAATGTAGATCTAATCACATTATCTCCATGTTTAAAACTCTTCACTGTTTTTAAGCTCAACTAAAATCTTAAACAGGCTGTTTAGGTCCCTCTTAATTACTTTGGCGACCTCATCTCCACGGCGCCTTCTGGTATTCTTTCCTCCTCCTAGTCACTCTGTTCTTTCTGTTCTGCTTCAGGTATATGGCTTTTGATTATGATGCATCCTTTGCCTGGAAATGCTCTCTTCCTTTCCTTTTCATTCAGTTAATGCCTGCTCATCATTCAGCTCACGTCAGGGAAGACTTTCCTGATTACGATAGATTCCCCTAATTATATGTTCTCAAGACACCATTGCAGAGTTGCCATGCTTATTAATACTTAATAAATTAATGAGATTTCCCTAATCTGATACTGTGTAAGTGCTTAATAAATGTTTTTTAAATGAAAATTCATTGACTGCTTACTAAATGTGCCAGGAATTGTACTAAACATTTTCTGTGTATCATCTTTAATCCTCACAACAGTCACTTGAGGAATGGGTGGCAATTCCCTCTTTAGAAAGATTGGAATTAGTGTTAGGGAGGCTAGTTGGTGGTCATAGTGCTTGTATTAGAACTGGCATTTGAACCCAGGTTTTGTTGCCACTGAAGATTGTGTGCTTAATTATATAATTCACTGTGCATCAGAATCACCTGGGGAACTGCTCAAACTATAAATGCCTTGACTGCACATTTATGGATTCTGATTATAAAGGTTTGAGATAGTACATAGACATCTATATGTTTTAACAAGTTACCCAGTCATTTAGATGTTATTAGATGTTTTTAGATGTTCACCAGAGTTTGAAAATCATTGCTTTGGAGTTTGAAAACCATTGTTTTAGACAACACTTCAGTGCTTTATGAGTTTCAGTTTTCATACATTGTACTATGCTGTGTTTCAGATTTTATATGCTCTTAAATCAAGGGCACTAGGGAAGTGCCCTTAGTGACCATTTTGTCTAATTTCCTACCCAGTTATTCCTTTTTCCTCTTTCTCTGGCTAGAGGAGCTGAATAGTGAGACACTGCCACCCCAGTGCTGTTGCTACTTTTTTTTTTTTTTAATTTCAATAATTTCCAAGTGTCTGGTTGACTTCCTGTAGTAAAAGCTATACTAAGTTCATGGGCTGGAAGTGCCTTCTAAAGAGTTGGATGTAATCTCTCCTCAAATTTTACTTATTGTTCAAATTAGTAGTTTGATATTTAAGTATATGTTGCCTTATAACCTCTCATTCTGCTTTTAAAATCTTATTGTATACAAACTTAATGATAGAAACAATGTTTTACTTCTTGTTTCTGCTACTGCACCTTATCATGGTGTTTTCCACCTCTTCTGTACCCAGTAGTTTGTTGAATGGATGTGTGCTTCGCTGTACGTTGCTAAGTTTTCTTAGTTTTTTATGTTTGTTTCTTAAATCAGGTGTGTCCCCTGAAGTAATCTGTTCTAGCTCAACTTATAATAATTAGGTACCTTCTGTAGTTGTAAAGAGAATGATTGTATTGAGCTGGTACAATCTTTGTTTCCTGAGTAAAATTAAATGGTTTCTGAACAGGCCAAAGAAAGTTTTTAACCATTTTTTAAAAACTGTATCTTTTAAAAACTTCTAGTAATCTGTAAGCCCCCCTACAAGAAAAAAAACATGTATTTCAAAAGTATATCTCAGGATCATCTTAGATATAAACAGATAAGCACTGCATATAGGAGTATAGGTACAAAATTTTTACCAAGTTTTACGAAGCATTTTGTCAAAATTATTTGTCGTGTTAATGTAATTCTTATTTCAAATTATAAAATTTTATGAGTATTTGTACAAATGACTATATAAGTGGTATTTTAAAATTCTCAGACCCTTGTACCTCTTTAAGGACTAAAACTATTTTGAATTCATTTGTATTTTTTTGTGTTGTTTTTTGTAGTCAATGTGTATTATTTTGTACTTATTGAAAGTCTAGTCTCTGTAACTAACAGTTACTAAACATAATTTCATTATCAGATGTAATTACAGTAACCTTTTTATTTGCATTACAGT
The DNA here is from genome assembly GCF_964165515.1 of Mesoplodon bidens. Lineage (NCBI taxonomy): Eukaryota > Metazoa > Chordata > Mammalia > Artiodactyla > Ziphiidae > Mesoplodon > Mesoplodon bidens. Next base: position 78,881,068 of record NC_138167.1, on the reverse strand, counting down.
GTTTCCAACAAAAAATGCAAGCTAATTCTACTTATTGTTCAAATTACTAATCAAATTACTAAAGAATATTTTATTCTTGGGGAAGTAGAAAAAGGGACTTTTGGAGTTTTGCTACTTGAAAATTCACACAGTTTTATTTTATCCTGCTATATCTAGAGTTTATGAGTAGGCAGAACTGAAAGAATTGCCAGTTCCTTTCAGCCACCTGCCATCAGGTGCCGAATACCCAACTCACCTTATGCCAGGTGCATGTAAAATCTAGTATGAACAGATTCATCTACTGGTTTTAGTAAAAGCCAAGTGATGGCTGAATCAGATGGTAGGGAGATATAATCTTGGGATCATACTGAAGCTGCCCCAAGTCTTATTTTGGCTGGGATTTACAAGGGGAATATTGAATTTCAAGTGAATTCTACTAAATGGTGTACAAGGGACAATCACTTATACGAATAAACATTTCTATCACTTGTAATTTTGTCTTAGAGAAATAAGACTTCTTTATTCATTTATCAAGTGAAATTTGAAAAGCTATCATTTTAAGAAAATATATTTGGTCTCTAGGTTTCTCACATGTCAAAAAGCTATTGCCAGTGATTCAAAATCTCATTTAAGCTCAGATCTTATTTCATAAACTCATTCATTTCATTTTGTCCTTAGCCTTCTGTTACTCTCATGATATACTTATTCTTTTTTTTTTTTTTTTCCTCCACTTCATTCGTCAAAGTAGCCTTCTGTTACTCTCGTGATATACATATTCTTTTTTGGTCTCCTTGGGTAACCTTTTTCAAGCCCGTAGTCTTAACTACTATACTGCTTTAAGCTCATGGTGCCCACATTTTTATTTTCAGCTGAGACATTTTTTTCTAAGTTTTTGGCCTGCATATCTAAAAGCCTCCTAGCTATATATGCATATTAATGTCATTCAGGCAACTCAACTTTAACATGTCCAAAATTGAGGTTTTCCTCCCACAAAACAAGCAATTGTCTCCTATAGCCTTGCCTTGGTAAATGGCTTCATCCTCCGCCTAGACTCTGAAATGAGAGACTTGACTGGGATTCCTAGTTTTGTCTCTTTCCATTATCTAATTATCTAGTTGGTCACCAAGTTCTCTTAGTTCTAACTTTTCTTAATTTTTCCTTTCCTCTCCTTCTTTACTGCTATTTCCTTAATTCAGCAACCTCTCCCTCTCAAAGTTTGTTTAAAATTTGATATATGATACATTAAAATGCATAATGAAGTTTAATATGTAATTATAAAATAAATATCCATGTAACTAACACCTTTAAGACACCCTCTCCACCTATTGTCTCTTTCCTATCTTCTCTATCCCTATTTCCAAGTGTCCTTTCCTTTGTTTTGTTTTTTTTTGTTTTTGTTTTTTGGCCTATATACATTCTGAATTATGTATGTATAAAATTCCTGAAGTACAAATTGACACTGTCTTCAGTCTTGTCATATTCCCTACTTCCACCCCTAGTATATCTTTCACTTTGCATGATGGAGTGATTAATTATTTTACTCATGCCTGAAACCTATCTGTGGCTTATCATAGCTTGGTTTCTTACTACTTAATGCCCTTGGTAACCTGGCTTTTCTAAGTCTCCTTTGCCATACTTCTCTCTTTTCCTCCAGTTTTTATCTGAACTGCTAGTTTTTACTCCTACACTTGTCTCATTCTCTCTATCTAGTTCACTCCCCCTCCCCTTTAAAGACATCTGTGATTTTGCTGTTTGGGGGAAACTTTCTTCTGTCTGTTCCTCTTCTTTTTGTTCCTATAGCATCTGTGTATGTATATTCTGCAGCATTTTATTACTGTAGGATAATAATGCTGTGGTTGGTTTACTTCTCTGTCTCTTACCTTTGATGGTAAGCTCTTTATGGCTTATTTTTCCTTTACTTCTTTCTTCCCCAGTTTCTTATGTGGTATCAGGTACATAGTGGGTGCTCAATAAATATTAAATAATTCACCAGATTAATTTCCATGTCTATTTCTACCTTGTGTACACCAGTGTTGACTCTGGGTGATGGATAGGCATCTCAAATTTGACTATTAACTCTGAAAATATCCTTTGTTTTCATACTGAACTATTTCTAGTTTCCAAATCACGTCATGTATAGTCTTCCCTCCATGTCTTGACACGTAGTAATCCTTCTTTCTGGAAGCTCCTTCCCTTTTCTCCTACCTGAAAAACACTTTTTTTTTTTAATTGGAGTATAATTGATTTACAAAAAACACTTCATTTTTGAGCCAATCTTCATGTTCCCAAAGCATGGTACATTCATACCTCTAGTTAATTGCTATGAATCTTTGCAGATCTGAGTCTGCTACTGGACTGAGTCCCTAAAGATCAGACATGTCTCCATTTACATCTATATTTCCAGTGTATGGCAAGTGCATGGCATGTAATATGTAGCTACTCAGGCAGAGTTAAAGTATATGTAGATTTTTAAATAACGTTTTTATGTCTCTTCCACCTCCCCATCAAAATCAGCAGCAGATGTTCATAGAGAACAACTTGGCATGGCAATAAATGTTTTCATAATGCCAGTAGCAACATTTTCTAACTGCTTACAGAAATGCAGCATTAAATTAAAAAAGGAAAGTGAATTTTTATTTCTATTTACAGATAGTTCAAATCTTTAATAGAAAGTAAATTATATGAATATAATTTAATTAACTGAGAAATAGGACACAAACTAGTGCTGCCTTAGCCCAGTGGCCTTCCAAATACTTTTGCTTGTGTATTCTCTAAATAATTTGGTAAGACGTTGTACTTCTTTTGGTGTTTTAAGTTGATGGCATCTGAATTTTTTTGTCAAGGGTTTAGATAATTACAAAGTATCTGATTTCTAGATTGTGGTATATTATGATTATGTTTTACTTTTATCAAAACCTTGGAGTTTTTGCTTATTAATTGAAATAAATAAACTTGTTCCTATACAGCCCTGTGACGACTATCTTGTTTCTTAATTGTAATTCTGTGACAGATAAGGCATGGGGTTTTGCTGTTAAGAAATAAAGCACAACCCTCTTCAGAATTTCTTACTAAACTTCTTTTTGCTTTACTCTTAAGAGACTTTCAGGATTAATGTATTCTCAAATTGCATTTTCCCGTTTGGCATGCGTGCCAAAGATTTTTATACCCTGGGAAATACCCTGTAACAAGACTGGGATGGCTGAGAAAAATATTTTACTTTGTTCAAGTGGGAGAAAACTGTGAAAAAAGAGTTGGTTAAGGAAAATTTGCAGGACACAGACTTGTTCTTAGGTAAATCAATTTTTGGAAAGAATACACATGGCAAGTGAAGGTTTGAAGAGTGATAGGACTTTAAACCTCTTTCTGTGCCATGGACCCTTAAACAATCTAGTGGACCTGTTCTCAGAGCAACATTTTAACAGCTTGTCAGTTTCTTTCTACAGAAGCCTCTGGGATTCTGATTGGACTGCACTGAGTCTCTAGATTGATGGGGAAAATTGACACACCTTAACAATATTGAGTCTTCCATTTCCTGTACAAGTTTTTAAGTTATCTTCAATTTTTCACAGAAATTTTTGTTATTTTCATTGTACAAGTCTTTGTATCTTGTCAAATTTATCCATAGGTACTTCACGTCCTTGAAATGGTATTTTTTTTTAATTTGCTGTTTATTGTGTTTGTTTGCATCAATATTTGTCCTTTACATTTTTTACTTTCTTTGCAAGTCAAATTTTTTCTAGTTCCTTAATTTTTTTATTTTTTAGCGGCCTTTTTTTTTTTTTCTTCTCTAGTTGCAGTGAGTGGGGGCTACTCTTTATTGCGGTGCGCGGGCTTCTTACTGTGGTGGCTTCTCTTGTTGCAGAGCATGGGTTCTAGGCATGTGGGCTTCAGTAGTAGCAGCATGCAGGCTCAATAGTTGCGGCACGTGGGCCCCAGAGCATGCAGGCTTCAGTAGTTGCAGCGCATGGGCTCAGTAGTTGCGGTGCACGGGCTCTAGAGCACAGGCTCAGTAGTTGTGGTGCTCAGGCTTAGTTGCTCTGTGGCATGTGGGATCTTCCTGGACCAGGGATTGAACCTATGTCCCCTGCATTGGCAGGCAGATTCTTAACCACTGCGCCACCAGGGAAGTCCCTGTGTGCATCCTTTAAGAGTGAATTCTCTGTTTCCCTCAGTCCTGTGGAGCTCCTGCAGTTGAACCCTGCTCGCCTTCAAAGCCAGATGCTCTGGGGGATTCTCTTCCCAGTGCCAGAGCCCTGGGCTGGGGAGCTGATGTGGGGCTCAGAACTCTCATTCCTGTGGGAGAACCTTGGTAATATAATTTTTCTCCAGTTTGTGGGTCGCTCCCCCAGGGTGGTATGAGATTTGATTATGTCGTGAGTCTGCCCCTCTTACCAGTTTCATGGTTCTGTCTTTAGTTGTAGAGGATCTTTTGGGGTAGGTTTCAGTCTTTTTCAACAATGGTTGTGCAGATTGTTGTGATTTTGGTGTGCTCAAGAGAGGAGGTAAGCTTAGGTTCCTTCTACTCCACCATCTTGGCCACTCCTCCCTTCAAAATGGTATTTTTGAAATTTCAGTGTTCAGTTGTCTGTTTCTAGAATATAAGAATAGTCTTTTTTTAAAAAAAGTATTGTTTTTATATTCTGCCATCATGCTAAACTCACATATTAATTCCAGTAGCTTTCTTGTGGATTACTTCTGACTTTCTCTGCACATGATCATGTTGTTGAGAATAAAGAATTTTACTTCTTCCTCCCAGTATGAATGTCTTTTATTTTGTTTTCTTTTTTGCTTTGTCTAGGACCTCCATTAGAATACTGAATAGAAGTGGTAAAAGTAGATATCCTTACTTTGTTCCCTAATTTAGGGAGAAAGTGATTAATTTCTTATCTTTAAATGTGATATTAGCTATAGGTATTCAAAGGTGCCATTTATCAGGTTGAGGAAGTTCATTTCTGTTCTAAGTTTGCTGAGAGTTTTTATTGTGAATGAGTATTGAATTTTGTCAAAAAAATTTTTCTGCCTTTTCTGAGATGATCATATATTTTCTATTACCCATATTCAGTTAATATGGTGAATGACGTGGATTTGTTTTTGAGTGTTAAATCAATGCATTCCTGAGATAAATTCCACTTGGTTGTGGGGTTGGATTTGTTGGATGTGCTAATGTTTTGTTAAGGATTTTTACCTGTTGATGATGTATATTGATATGAAGTTTTCTTGTGTCATTATTTGGTGTTGGTATCAGGGTGATACTGACTATAGAACATGAAAGCCGGGCTTCCCTGGTGGCGCAGTGGTTGGGAGTCCGCCTGCCGATGCAGGGGACACGGGTTCGTGCCCCGGTCCGGGAGTATCCCGCATGCTGCGGAGCGGCTGGGCCTGTGAGCCGTGGCCGCTGGGCCTGCGCGTCCGGAGCCTGTGCTCCGCAACGGGAGAGGCCACAGCGGTGAGAGGCCCGCGTACCGCAAAAAAAAAAAAAAAAAAAAAGAACATGAAAGTGTTCTATTGTCTTCTATTTTCTGGAAGAGCTTATATGGATCTGGAATTATTTCTTCCTTAAATGTTTGATAATATTCAGCAGTGAACCCCTCCGAGCCTGGAGTTTTCTTTATGGTGAGAGTTGCAGTTATGAATTGCATTTCTTTTCTTTTCTTTTTTTTTTTTTTTTTTTTGCGGTACGCTGGCCTCTCACTGCCGCGGCTTTTCCCGCTGCGGAGCACAGGCTCCGGACGCGCAGGCCCAGCAACCACGGCTCACGGACCCAGCCACTCCGCGGCACGCGGGATCCTCCCGGACCGGGACACAAACCCACGTCCCCTGCATCGGCAGGCGGACTCTCAACCACTGCGCCACCAGGGAAGCCCTGCATTTCTTTTAAATAGGATTATTCTGACTTTCTCTTCAGTTATAGTAGTTGTACCTTCCAAGGAATTTTTTCACTTTATCCAAGTTGTTGAATTAATTGGTTGGCATAAGATCATCCATAATATAATATCTGATTTATTTAGAATCTATAGGCTCTATATAGGATTAGCATCCGTAGGATTTCTTCTATTTCTGATATTGGTCATTTGTGTTTTTAAAAGTTTTCTTAATGTAGCTAGAGGTTTATCTTTAAAAAAAAAAGTGTGTGGCTTCATTGATTTTTCTATTTAATAGAGTATTAAATTACATTAAATTCAGTCGTTCCATTGATTTCTACTCTTTTTTTTTTAAAAATAGATTTACTTATTTTTGGCTGCATTTGGTCTTCATTGCTGCACACGGGCTTTCTCTAGTTGCGGCAACCGGGGCTACACTTCATTGCGGTGTGCAGGCCTCTCATTGCAGTGGCTTCTCTTTGTTGCAGAGCATAGGCTCTAGGCAAGCGGGCTTCAGTAGTTGTGGCACACGGGCTTCAGTAGTTGTGGCTCACAGGCTCTAGAGCGCAGGTTCAGTAGTTGTGGTGCACGAGCTCAGTTGCTCCGTGGCATGTTGGATCCTCCTGGACCAGGGCTCGAACCCGTGTCCCCCGCATTGGCAGGTGGATTCTTAACCACTGCACCACGAGGGAAACCTGATTTCTACTCTTTATTTCCTTCTTTCTACTTATTTTGAGTATAATTTTCTCTTTTTTTCCTAGCTTCCTAAGATAGAAGCTTATACCATTGATTTTGGATTTTTTTTTTAATAAACATTTAAAGCTATAAATTTCCTATGGGGCACTGCTTTGCCTACATACCACAGATTTTTCATTTTCATTCACTTCAAAATATTTAAAAATTTTCTCTGTGATTTCTTTTTTAGCCCTTGGGTATTTAGAAGTATTGTTTAATATCCAGATATTTGCATTTTTCTAGATATTTATCTATCACTGACTTCTAGCTTAATTTCATTGTGGTCAGTGAACGTATTTTGTATTAGTAGGTTTAAGTATTTTGAGACTTGTTTTATGGCCCAGCATATAGTCTATCTTAGTGAATATTCCATGTACATATGAAAACAAAACGCATTCTGCTTTTGTAGAGTGGAGTGTTTTAGGTCAGGTTATTTGTTAGTGTTGTTCAAGTCTCTACGTCCTTATTGATTTTCTGTCTACTTGGTCTATCTGTGCATTTGCTACTGAGAAAGGACCCATGAAGTCTCCAACTACACTTGTGGATTTGTCTGTTTCTTCTTTCAGTTCTGTCAGTTTTTGCTGCATTTATTTTGAAACTCTCTTATTTAGTGTGTACACATTTAGGATTGTTATGTCTTCTTGAGAGTTGACAATTCTGTCATTATGAAGTGTCCCTCTTTGTCTTGAAGCCTGTTCTGCCTGTTTTAATATAGCCACTCTAGCTTGTATATTTTCACATTTTTTTAGTTTTAAATCATCTTGTAAAGTGTGTTTAAAGTGGGTTTCTTATAAACAGCATATGGTTGGGTCTTGCTTTTCTAATCTAGTTTGATAGTCTCAGCCATTTAACTGGAATTTTAAATCATTTACATTTAATGTAATTATTTATATGGTTGGATTCAAATTTATTATCTTGCTATTTATTTTCTGTTTTTCACATTTGTTCTTCGTTCCTTTCTTTTCCTACTTTTTTAAAATTAATTCAGTTTACTTTAGGATTCCATTTTATTTCCATTGTTAGCTTTTTAGCTTTGTCTCTTTATTATTTTAGTTATTACTCTAGGGTTTATAATATGTCTTTAATATGCCACAGTCTACCTTGAAATGTTATACTACCTCACATACAAGAATATTTCAAAAATATACTTCCATTTCCCCCTCTCTCTTTTTTTTAAATAAGTTTATTTATTTATTTTTGGCTGCATTGGGTCTTCGTTGCTGTGCACAGGCTTTCTCTAGTTGTGGTGAGCAGGGGCTACTCTTCGTTGTGGTGTGCGGGCTTCTCATTGCAGTGGCTTCTCTTGTTGCGGAGCACAGTAGTTGTGGCACATGGGCTCAGTAGTTGTGGCTTGCAGGCTCCAGAGCGCAGGCTCAGTAGTTGTGGCATACGGGCCCAGTTGCTCTGTGGCATGTGGAATCTTCCCGGACCAGGGCTCGAACCCATGTCCCCTGCATTGGCAGGCGGATTCTTAACCACTGCGCCACCAGGGAAGCCCCCTCCATTTCCCCTCTCTTATCCTTGATTTGTTTTATCATATTTTTACTTCTACATATATTATAAGCACAATACATTTTTGTTATTTTTGCTTTAAATGATCAGCTGTCTTTCAAAGATAACATGAGAATTTTTTTATATACCTGCATAATTTTTATTTTCAGAGTCCTCCATTCCTTTTGTAGATTCAGATTTCTGTCTGGTATCATTTGCCTTCTGTTTGAAGGGCTTCCTTTAATATTTCTTATAGTAAATATATGGTGGCAACAAATTCTCTCAGGTTTTCATGAAAAAGTCTTTATTTCACATTTATTTTTGAAAGTTTTTTTTTTTCTTTCCCTCATGGCTTGTAGAATTCTACGTCAGCAGCTTCTTTCAGCTCTTTTGAGACCTTATTCAGTTGTTCCCTGGCCTTGTATAGTTTCTGATGAGAAGTTTGGGGAATATTCTTATCTTTTTTCCTCTGTATATAATTTGCCTATTTTCTCTGGCTACTTTTAAGAGTTTTCTCTTAATCACTGATTTTCAGCTATTTGATATGACATATTTAGGCATGGTTTTTTTTTCTTTGTGTTCATCCTGCTTTGTGTTTATTGAATTTCTTTGTGCTATATAGTTTTCATCAAATTTGGAAAAATTTTGGCTATTTTTCAAATATTATTTTTCCCCGTTTCCCCTCTTTTTTTTTTTTTTTTTTTTTTTTTTTTTTTTGCGGTATGTGGGCCTCTCATTGTTGTGGCCTCTCCCGTTGCGAAGCACAGGCTCCGGACGCGCAGGCTCAGCAGCCATGGCTCACGGGCCCAGCCGCTCCGCGGCATGTGGGATCTTCCCAGACCGGGGCACGAACTCGTGTCCCCTGCATCGGCAGGCGGACTCTCAACCACTGCACCACCAGGGAAGCCCTCCCCTCATTTTTGAGATTCAGTTATATATGTTTGACTGTGATATTGTCCCACAGGTCACTGAGACTTTGTTCATTTATTTTTTTCCCAGCCTTTTTCTCTATCTTCAGTTTTCACTGATCTTTTTTTCCTACATTGTCTAATCTGGTAATTATATCCTCTGAGTTTTTTTATTTGAGATATTTTTGTCTCTAGAATGTTCATTTGATTTTTTTTTAATATTCCATTTTCTTTTATTATGTTCGTGCTTTCCTCTAAATACTTGTTTTGCAGGAGAAGAGAGAAGCGAGAGAATAGTCATGTCTCAGGTCTCTGGTGAGTCCCAGGATAGGCTGCCAAGTGAGGGTCCTTGGCTTCCTGTATGGAAAGAATTCAAGAGCCAGCCAAAGTGAAGTGAAAGCAGGTTTATTTAGAGAGATAAACATTAAAATTGGCAGAATGCAGACTGTCTCAGAAAGTGAGAGCGCCCCTGGGATATGAAGTTGTTAATTTTTATGGGCTAGTTATGCTAATGAGTGGGAGGACTATTTCAACTATTTGGGGAAATGGACAGGGATTTCCAGGAACTAGGCCACCACTCACTTTTTGGCCTTTTATGGTCAGCCTCAGAACTGTCATGGCACCTGTGGGTGTGCTATTTATCATTCTAATGTATTACAATGAGCATATAATGAGGCTCAAGGTCTACGGGAAGTCAGATCTTCTGCCATCTTTGGCCTAACCAGTTTTTGTCATATCCTCAATGGCTGTGTCATTCTTTTAACTGTTGTCCCCTGACCTCTTCCTTTCTGTCTCACTTGGACATATGATAGTTTTTTATGTCTTTGCTGCTAATTCTATAAGCTCATTTTGGAGTCTGTTTTTATTGACTGATTTTGGTCTTGGTTATGATCACATTTTCTTCTTCTTGGCATGTCTGATAATTATTGATTGCATACTGAACATTGCGAGTGTTACATTGCTTAGTATCTGAAATTATTTTTGTCTCCATTTCATGAGTATTGGGTTTCATTCTGGTAAGCAGTTAAGTAATCTATGATTAGTTTGATCATTTGAGGCTAGCTTTTTAGTTTGTTAGGGCGGGTTTAGGATACTTTAAGAATGGTTTATTCGAAGTACCAAGGCATAGTCCTTCTGGGGTTTCTACTGAATGCCTTTAGTGATCAGTGAGGTCTCTCCACTCTAGCTTGAAAAATTAAAAGATTTGCAGCCCTGTATGAACTCTGTAACTATTCAGCTCACAGCTCGCTAGTTGTTCCTTACCTGACCTTCTTACTGAACTCCGGTTCGGCTGTTTGCTGCTTGAAAGCCAATACTTGAGAGGCAAGTGCTGGTAAGAATGGAAAGGTGCTTTATTCAGGAGGCCAGCAACTTGAGGATATGGCAGACTGGTGTCCAAAAACCCAACTCCAAAGATTCTGCTTGATTATGAAAGCTTTTAAAGGGAGAATCATTTGGGGAGGGGATCAGTCTAGTTTATCTTCCACTGTGTGCAGATTTTCTTCTGCTTGGTTGATGGTGAGGTAACAAGGTAGTGTTCCAGGAATCTCATGCTCAACGTGAAGTTATAATCCTCTACCTGGGGGCGGGTGGGGGGGGCTCTTAGTTCCTGTAGAAGAACTCAAAGGTATTGTTATGTATATTCTTTGAGGACCAGGACCCTGCCCCGAGGCTGCATTATTGTTTCTTGACTGCTCCTCTTTTGTTTCTGCATTCCCTCCGTTCCCTGATAAACAATTGTTTGATTTTGCCCTTTGGAACTCAGGGAAGGTCAAGGGGGCTGAATGAAGCCTATTTCCTACAAACAAGAAATGGGGGGGGGTACACAGAAAGTATTTGTACCTGAGAGGGCCCCATAGGGTCCTGCTCTGTTTCAACCTGGTGAAGTTGCACACTATGTACGTGAATCTTAGTATTCAACAAAGCATCAGGGGGACCCCTGCAAATTTCTGGAGCTCTTTTTCAGCACTGTTCCCTTCTCTTTTTTTGCCTTAAAAAAATTTTTTTTCCTCTTCTTCCCCCTTCTCTTTGAAATTCTATCTCAGAAGTCCCAGCCATCTCAGCATCATTGAATTCCAATTTCTTTCCTCAACTCCTTAATTCAGTTAGACTATGCTTGGGATTCTTTGTCTACTCCATGGTTTGCAGTGTGCCTCTAGGCAGAAAGCTGGGGCAACCCTAGAATTCACTTTGTTTGCTTTCTCACTGGGATCACATGGCTTGTGCTGCCTGTTCAATATCTGAAAACATTTGTTTCATATATTTTGTCCAGTTTCCAGTTGTTGAGGAGGGAGCGTAAATACAGTGTTTGTTCCTCCATCATCACCAGAAATGTGTAAAATCTGAAAAATATTTTATTACCTGTTGCTTGTTCATGTGTTATTGTCCTTTAGCTTTTTGTTTAGAAAATATTCTTAAGTGACTTCATAGTTCAACAGTGATTATTTTAATAGTGGACAAAACTTTTATGAAATACAAATTTATTGTTTAGTATAACATTAGAGCCTTTCAGGTTTTTTATAGTTTTTTTTTTTTACTGTGAAGATTCAGACCCTCTACATAACTTTAAGTCTTAAAGGGTCTTATAATATGGACCATGTTATATAGTTGAGCAACATTCATGTTAGTGTCAATGTGAATATGTCTTTTCTCTTATTGGTCTGTGACAATTGAGGTTGAAGCACAGTTCGGTTCCTAGACTTAAATTTGCATTTAAGTATATTGGGTTCTCTGAAGACAAAACTAACCTATAGCTTTTGTTTCTATAGGATTGTTTTGCTCATTGTTTGGGGTATATTAAGCTTTCAGACTAAATAATGAATAAATACTTAAAGAAGTAAACACAAATGACCTGTGCTCTCCTATCCCATGTTTCTAGGTAACTATAACTACCCAGAATTGCAGCCATGGAGTCCATGCTTAATAAGTTGAAGAGTACTGTTACAAAAGTAACAGCTGATGTCACTAGTGCTGTGATGGGAAATCCTGTCACTAGGGAATTCGATGTTGGTCGACACATTGCCAGTGGTGGCAGTGGGCTAGCTTGGAAGATTTTTAATGGCACAAAAAAGTCAACAAAGCAGGTAAGTTTTAGTTTAGAGTCCAGTTGGAAAGAACACACATGCTAATAAGTACCATAATGTGCATGTATGCATTTTTATGTTAAGAAATCCTAAAAGTAATGGGTTCTTTAGTTGTCATTTCATCTAATGAAGTCATAGAAAAACAAATGCTTTTAAACATGCCCTTGAATCTCCTGGTTACAAATGCATTGTTTGATATATCATCTCATCTTGTACTTTAATTTTGTTTACTTAATAACAAACATATCAGTTGCACAAATGAGTGTATTAGATTTTAATATTTAGCAAAGTGGTTTTTTAAATTATTTTTTTAACATCTTTATTGGAGTATAATTGCTTTACAACTGTGTGTTAGTTTCTGCTTTATAACCAAGTGAATCAGCTATACATATACATATATCCCCATATCTCCTCCTTTTAGCAAAGTGTTTTAGAATAAAAATTTTCTGTTCCTTTTTATTTTTATCAATATGTTATGACAAAATACTCAGTTAAATTTTTCTAACATTCTGTTTTTAAGCATCCTTATTCCCTCTTTTATTCTATAGCCTTATAGAAAATAGACTTCTATAATATTTTTTCATATTTGTTAACACTATAGTTTTTACCATCAGGGGATACATTTGTGGCATATAATCAGTAGTATGTTTGGGGGTATATTGATTTAAAAATTATTTTAAAACTGTTCTTTTAGTGAAGAGTAGTTTGAATGAGTTTTATTTTTATTTTTATTTTTATTTGACTTAAGAGACCAACAGACTGTTCTTAGAAATGTGGAGGATTGTTAGTGTTAAATTTTACTGACAACTTTCTGTTGGAATTGTTAAAGAATTGAAAAATCTCCAGGTTTAAAACGTTTGTGGAAATATGTTCTTTAAAAAGAAGAATCAAAAAAGAAAAAAGAAAAATCACTGTTTCCAAAAGTACTTTTACTTTCCCTATACGTGAAACATATCAAATTTAAGACATGGGATTTAATACACATATTTTCCAATGACTATCAAAATTGTACAATTGTGAGTATGCATTGTGACTTTTCCAAAACCAGCTTATTTCCCAAACAAGTATATTATAGATGGAATTGGCTTTGGTTATCCTTTTATGAAGGAAGAATCTTGGTTCTGTAATAGATTGCTGGTATGTGGTTTGTACCCGACCTGTAAATCTTGTTTTTATTGCCATTTGGTTAGAAGTCTTTAAGTCCAAAGTTGATCTTAAATATTGATTGGTCATTTTTGAACATTGTTTTCTCTTTCACCAAGAGCTCATCCAAAAAATAAATGGTTTCTTGAGTATTGACTACTTAAAAAGTTATGAATGAGGTCATGAAGTTATATAAATGACCAACCTCCAACACCAGCACAAATTGCTTTTATAATCAATTATATAAAGGGAAAATGAAATAACACCAAATTTACTAAATTTTGCATTGTTTATTAAGGACGTGATAACATAGTCGTGTCTTTGTCCTTAACCAAAAGAGTTCTAGGTGTTTGTGTTTATATCATTAGTTCATATGCTGAAATCCTCCAATGTTGGAGCTTCTGTTGTTGCTAATAGAACATGAGAACCAGGCACAAATAATAGATAGTTGATTAGATATTACACATTAATACAGCATTTCTCAACTGCTGACTTCCAGAACTGAGTTCTCTTATGAAACTTTAACTGTATTCCTTTTTTCCCCCAAATTTATTGCTTTGAGGAAAAAGGTAGTTTTAGAATATATCATTGTTCTCTGTGGATTTTGAATTTTCTTTTGCCTCTTTCAAACCTCAGAGGGTCAGAACTCTGAGTATCCTGTCTGGACTGCTGGCTAATTCCTTAAGGAATAGCTAAGTCTCTTGGCACTGAAGCCTCATTTGAATTTCTCCCTTAATTGAAAAGTTTTTTTCTTTTTTCAATAGCCTCATTTTTATTAAAAGGGAATCAGAGAAAATAGATAATCTAGAGCTGTACTTAATACAGTATGGTAGCCATAAGCTATATATGGCTTTTTCAATTAATTAAAATTTAATAAGATTAAATTCAGTTTCTTTATTGGACTAGTCACATTTCAAATGCTCCATAGCCACATGTGGCTCATATTACCATATTGGACAGTGCAGATATAGAACTTTCTATCATCACTGAAAGTTCTGTTGGGCAGTGCTGATTTTAGAGAAACTGGGAGAAAAATAATGGAAAAGGATACTCTGCTAGTCCTTTTCTTCCCCCTTAAAGGGACATTGAAACTGAAGGCATCTTTCTTACCCTCTCAGCTTTATTTGATTTAGCATACAGTGTACTTGATTGTAGTTGTGTTTTATAGTAGAATATATGATCTTAAATTTGACTTTGAGGTAGACATCGGGTAAGAGACTTTGGGCTAGGAGATTCTCATACCTGTTTTTTTAAAAAATAAATTTATTTATTTATTTATTTTTGTCTGTGTTGGGTGTTTGTTGCTGTGCGCCGGCTTTCTCTAGTTGCTGTGAGTGGGGCTACTCTTCATTGCAGTGTGTGGGCTTCTCATTGTGGTGGCTTCTCTTGTTGCGGAGCATGGGCTGTAGGCGCGTGGGCTTCAGTAGTTGTGTCACATGGGCTTCAGTAGTTGTGGCGCACGGGCTTCAGTAGTTGGGGAGCGCGGGCTTAGTTGTGGCATGCGGGATCTTCCTCAACCAGGGCTTGAACCCGTGTCCCCTGCATTGGCAGGCGGATTCTTAACCACTGCACCACTAGGGAAGCTCTCATACCTGGTTTTAATAGTTAAAAATATGAAAGTGTTTTCTGTTGTTACATGGCAGTGAAATAAATACCATGATATTTAAACCATTGCATTTAAAGTTTAAATCTTGTTCTTTTCCCCCATTTCACTTTTTTTACATGATCTTCAAAAGAAGTATCATAATTTCACATTGTCCAAAAAAAACCCCAACAACAACAACAACAAAAAAACATAACAGTATTTCCAAGTTAAAAGAATCCTTGTATTATTATTTTTAGGGTTTGCATACCCCTTTAAAGATTATCTGTGTATTTTTTCCTAGGGTTATTTCAAGTTCACATTAGTACACGATTAATTATAATTTTCAGATCATGTAGAACTTTTAACTTTTTAAAATTTATTTTTATTTATTTTTGGCTGCGTTGGGTCTTTGTTGCTGCACATGGACTTTCTCTAGTTGCAATGAGCTGGGGCTACTCTTCTTTGTAGTGTGCAGGCTTCTCATTGCGGTGGCTTCTCTTGTGGCGGAGCACGGGCTCTAGGTGCACGGGCTTTGGTAGTGTGGCACGTGGGCTCAGTAGTTGTGGCTCCCGGGCTCTAGAGCGCAGGCTCAGTAGTTGTGGCACATGGGCTTAGTTGCTCCGCGTCATGTGGGATCTTCCTGGACCAGGGCTTGAACCCGTGTCCCCTGCATTGGCAGGCGGATTCTTAACTACTACGCCACCAGGGAAGTCACAACTTTTAACTTTTTAACCTAAATGTTTGAAGCCCTCTTAGAAGAGTAGTAATAATAGCACCTACAAAACTGATGAGAAAAAGTACATATTTATGAAACCTGGAATGCAGCAAGATAAAGAATTGGTAAATAAAAAGTTACTTGCTCCTGGTTACTTGTGCCTTCATTGTACCTGATTGGACATCTGTATTATTATTCTGTCTTTATGGTTCCAAAAATAAATTTCTGTTGCTTTTTATTATTTTTGAAAGACATTCATTGAAGAAACACCTCATAGTGAAAAATTTATGAAAGTGAAATTAAGAATTCTAAGAATCTTCAAGACAAGTGTATAGTTGATTTTTTGCAGTAAAATAAATTTCTTAGGCCAGTTTTATATATAAAATGAGCCGTTAGGATTTTTTAAAGTTATTATTTAGATAAACTTAACCAAATACAACATGTAAACATGTTGAAATGGATAGATCTTTAAATACAGCTTATTAACACTCGAAGCTACTATTTAGGCTCAAGTGCTATTTAGTTTCCTTTTTGAGTGTTTATTTAGAAGCAGCTCTTAGTTCTTAACCATTACTCTTTCTAGAATGTCTTTCTAGAGATGCTATAAAACATTTCAAGGTGACATTTAGGGAATTTAAGTTGTCTAATTTTTAAAATATAAACTTATTTTTAAGAACTCACATACGGAATAGTGCACAAATCATGAGTGAGCAGCTTTTTGAATGTTCACAGTGAACACACCTGTGTAACCAGCATCCATATCAAGAAAACATTGCTAATATTCATGTCTCTTCACATTTATTACCTCCCCCTACCCCCACCCCGCCCCTTCTCTCCGGGGGTAACTGCTCTCCTGTCCTTTGACACTTAGGAATAATCTTGCCAGTTTTTGAATTTTGTTTAGGTGGAACCATGGCATGTACTTTTGTGTTCGGCTCCCTTTTCTTAAATTTATTTTCATGAAATACATCTATGTAGTTGAATATAGCAATTTTTCTTTTCATTGATATATAGAGTACTGCTGTGAACATTGTTGTGTGCCGTTGGCATATATGACATGTTACCTAGATATGGAATTGCTAGGTAATAGTGTATGTATCTGTTCAGTGCCAAAAAGCTTTCCAGAGTGTTTGTGCCAATGTACACATCCACCAGCAGTTATAGATCTCCATATCTCTGCCCAAACCTTTCCATAGTTAGTCTTTTGAACTAAAAAGGGCTATTTAATTTTTGAAAATTCAGTGAAATATTTCCTGCTCCCCTACCTCTTGAACTTTTGTAATGTCTAGTAGATAGTTGCTGGGCTTAGAGTTTATGCTGCTGTATTTCTCTTATAGCTTTGAAACTGACTTAGTCTTTCTACAGAGTAGCATATTTAGGACTAAAATGGTTTTATAAACATAGACACTCTTGTCAAACGTATCCTTATTTCCTTTTTAAAGAATATTTAAGAGAGATTTCTGAGACAAATGCCCTGCAATGGATTTCATTAGCTTTTCTAATTTTTAATTAGACTTTATTTAAACAAGTCATTAAAGGGAAATTTTTTTGGTCAAACTGCATGTATAAGTGAGAAATGTTTGCTTCATATATATGTCCTTTAAAATTGAAATACCATCACCGTATCTGTTAGATAGGAATACTATAACTATAGAGGCTGCTAATATATTTAAATAATTTGTAATAAAAGCACTACATAAATAGTTTCTGTCTCACCTGTATATATAACTTTTACTTCTTTTCAAGTAGAAGAATAGCTCAACATTTTGAAATCTCTTTCAACTCTCCTATGTCAAGCCAAGAGATTTATTTGGGGGGAAAATGTTTTAAAAAACATGTGCGCATGTGTGTATGTTTATATATAAAATTTTGCCTGGTTCTCAGGCTATTCATGCATTTATTTATTAAGCATTTCTGTTTATCTTGACACAAGATTCTGTGTTGCCAGGTGACTACTCTTCAAATGGATTTAACATTTATTAGGAGTCTTCACTAGAAGACTTTTATTACGATCTTTTTTATCCAGTTATGGAGTAGTTCCTTTTTAAAAAAATAAGGCAACTTCAGTCATATTTTGCCTTAAAAGTCATACTTGTTGGCCTATTTCTTTTGCCCTGCTTCATAAGCTTTGTAACACCCCCAGTTAAATTGCTATTCATATGAGGATAATAAAGATTGATCGATTTTTTAAAATTATGCAGTAAAAATTTACCTATTCATATTTATCCACTCTACTGCATGTAGGCTTGGACACAGTCCCTTCCTTATTACAGAATTTACATTATGTTATTCTAGATGCCAGTGTTCATGGGGTAAAGCTTGCTAATATTGTGTAGACAGAGGCATAATTAAATTATTATAAATAGTTAAATTCTAAAATACAGCTTTAACGTAAAGGAAACCATTGTGCAAAGGTGAATGTGCTAGTCAAGTTGCTTAGATCAAAAATGATCATAGACTATCTAGTAATTTTAAGGAGTATATCTTGTTATCTCTCAGTCATCTCAACTTATTTTTAACTTAATCTAAATAAAAACTTAGATTTTGTTTTATTGTTTTGAGAAAGGAACATTGTTCCAAAATCACACAAAAAAATGAAGAACATGATGCTTGGAGTTACCACCAGCCAGTCCTGAAAGGCCCATAAAATAAAGGATTTCAGGGAATGTTTATGTTTCAAAAACCATCTCTGGTGGCTCTGAGGAATAGGTTAGTGGAGTTCATGATTGTTATTAGGGAATCCTAGACACATTGGTGTATACTAACTCAGATTTTATTACTTAAATTATCTTGTTTTCAGTGAGAGTTCAACTTTGTAGTTATAGTAAGCAAAGTAGCTTTTAAAAACTATAAATTAGGTCTATATCAAAAGACAGCCTCCATTATGACAAATATTAATTTTTAGAAAAGATAATTTATTTCATAGCCTTTTTTGTTTAAAGATAGGCTATTGAGAAAAAATACTTTTTATTTATGGGTAACTTTCTTTGCCAATGTATTTAAAAAAATATTAAGTGAATAAAACAATAGAGTGCCAAATGTTGCTTACATTATTTTATATTTGGTATTATTTATAATTTTGCAAAAAGAGCCTCACATTTTAATTAGCATTAACAGTTGTTGAATCTTAAGTGGAAGATATATTGGATGATTGCACTACCTCATTTTTTTTGTATATTTGAAAATTTTCGTAATGAAAAGTTGAAAACGGTTTTAATTCAACATGATAATGAAATGCTTCTAGTAGTTGCTTATCTTTATTGACCATCAGTAGGCAATGAACATCTGAGTATCTTTTAGGTGAAGATCCTGTGGTGGGTACAGAGACACTTATGGCATGGTTTCTTTCTTCAAGAAGTTTGTAATATACATATAGGTATAGACAGATAGGATTTTTATACAAATGATATGTGTTAGCAGAGGGGGTAGTATAGTGAAGTAAGAGGAAAGACAAATTTAGAAATTAGATGATGGTCTATTCTGTTGAAAGGTTTCAAGGTGCAGGCTAAGAGTTTTCTTTTAGGGAGTCAGCATGAGGCCTAAAGGTTAGTTAATTAGTCATTACTTTTTTGACATTGTTTAATTTTAATTAACTGATCCGAACAAAGAAAGTTTTTTTTTTTTTTTTGCGGTAAGTGGGCCTCTCACTGTTGTGGCCTCTCCCATTGCGGACCACAGGCTTGGGACGCACAGGCTCAGCGGCCATGGCTCACGGGCCTAGCCACTCCGCGGCATGTGGGATCTTCCCGGACCGGGGCACGAACCCGCGTCCCCTGCATTGGCAGGCGGACTCTCAACCACTGCACCACCAGGGAAGCCCCGAACAAAGAAAATATTTTAAAGATAGTTGATAACCTGTTCTGATCTATGTAGGAATCTTTCATTTTTGACCTAAAACAATAAATGAATGTCAGAGAGAGTTGTGTTTTTCTTTTTCTTTATGAACTGTAGTGTTCTGCCTTTAGAGTGGTGAATCTGTAGGAGCTCAGAAGTTACTTCATGTAATCTTTTTTTAAAGACTTAAAACATCTTGAAAAAATAAACATTTATTAGATGCATTTATAAAATATGTTGGAACACTTACTAAGATAAAATTGTATTCATGAATGAGATGGGAACTTGAACTTGTAGGTCATTTGTTTTTAGTTCAAATTAATATTACATAATGCTCTTAGCTCCTGTTTGTCCTGTCTCAAAATGATCAAAAGAGCTAATATTTTGTGTTTGTGTGTGTGTGTGTGTGTGTGTGTGTGTGTGTGTATGTATATGCCAGGTTAACTTGTGAAGGCAATATATATATGAGTGCTATTTAAAGCTCTCACTCAAATAGTTTTACTGAAGGCATATATCATGTTTTACCAGGATCTTATTTATTGGCCCTGTTATTTCTGGGGAGACAGAATGGTGTATTGGCTAAGAAAGTGACCCCTAGAGCTGGACTGACTGGGTTTGAATCTTGATTCTTCATCTTACCAATTGTGAGATCTTAGATAGTATGTTTATCTTTTCCACAGTGTCCTCATCTGTGAAGTGAGGATAATAACTTGTCTCATGGGTTGCTGTGAGGAGTGGAATAATTCCTAAAAAGTATACAGATGCTTGGGGAATAGGGTGTTCAGTTTGAGTTACTAAAATAGTCCCTTTACGTTATAACTTTTCAGAGGCTCAATCCTCTAAAATCCTTAACTCATCTATATATGTATAAGGAGGCTCCAACTTAAAACAAGTTGTGTTTTGAGGAATTTACTGATTTGGGTTTCTGCAGTGAATCTCCGTTGTGTAAATAGGTTGCCAGGCTAATTTGTGAAGGCAATAATCATAATGTAGCAAAAATAATTAGAAGAGAACAGCAATAAAATGGAAAGATACTGTCTTGGTATCAACTCAAAGATAGTTGAGTAGTAGTAGGTTTAATTAAAAGCATTTGAAAGAGACATAGAGCTCTGAAAGAGTCATTCAGAATCTTCCATAGAATTTTGGAGGGCTAGCATTGATTCTTTGCTAATTTTACTTCCAACTTTATCAGTTTTCTTTGCATTTATGATGGAGAGCTAACAGCATCACTGATGTATTACACAGTTATATCACCTATCAATATGGCTATTTTTTGACTGATTTGTTAAGATTAGGTAACTGGATGGGAACTGTTTTCTTTGTGCAACTGAGAGAGAATGAAAGAGAGAAGGTGGTTAAGGAGGTTGTGTGCTTTTAGTAGTATAAAATAAGCTGTGACTGATCTCAGAGAGATGATAGGGGAGCAGTTTACCGTGCTGGTAACCATTCCCAGTTACTGCCCTTAACAAGAGGAGAGAGAGAAAGAGTATGGGTTATTCATATGTAAAAGATGCTTACAAATTGAGTTTTTGTATAAATAAGCACTCCCTGACATATAAGATGTTTCTTTTAAAAAGCATTTCAAGATTTTGTAGTATAATCCAGGGTTATCACTATGAAAAGCATTTTGAATTTTTTAACATTTTAACTTTTATTTGAATTCCAATAAAATAAGAGATTACTACATAGGGGACAACACATTACACACAGTTTGTGTGTATCTCTGATACCAGAGTTCAAAGATGGAAATTTTCCGATGTTCTCCTTAGATGAGGGTTCTTAGTCTCATAACTCTAAAAATATTTAAATTTAGTAATTATGAAGAAACCAACTTTTTAATATCAGAAAAGTATTACAATGGTGCTAAAATGCACCATTAGTTTTTAGTTATTTCTATTTGTAGACTGTTGTGACACTCAAATAAAATTTTATTGCTTTTATATATTCTTGATTAATTAGTTACACATTTCTTTCATTAGGAAGTAGCTGTTTTTGTCTTTGATAAAAAGCTGATTGACAAATATCAAAAATTTGAAAAGGATCAAATCATCGATTCTCTAAAACGAGGAGTCCAACAGTTAACTCGACTACGACACCCTCGACTTCTTACTGTCCAGCATCCTTTAGAAGAATCCAGGTAAATTTTTATGAAAACGTACATAAGAGACTTCCTAAACAAATAGTTTTTTAAAAACAAACTTTATGTTTGAAATCTATCTATACAGTATACTGTCAGTGAAAAGTTCTTATCAACTGAGTGTTGAGTTCTTATGGATTAGTTACTTCTTTGAAATTTATTTGCATATTCTATGTATATGTCTCTTTTTGAAACATTAATAAAAGTTTTCTTCACATTTGCCATGAGTCTGTATTTGTTTACTCTATGTTCAAGACTACAGCAGTCCAAATGGAAGATGCGAGAGAAGTATAGAATACAGTCGCTGCCTGAAAGTAATTTTTCTTGTTAATTTGCTAGAATTCATTGCCCCCTTTTCATTGATTCAATATTCAGAGGCTATTTTTATGTGTATTCCAGGTAGTACTGTTCTAGACGTTTAACCTTTTACTATGTCCAGTATATCAGTCCATAGTCCTCAGTTACTCTACTATCTCTTTTTCTCAAGGTGAACTTGGGAACTGTTGCTGAGAATGACAAGAAAACAGAATTTATGTTGTGTAATCTTAACTGGATCCTCAAGCCTTGGTGCTTTTAATTAATAACTCCTTTAGATACCCAGCTATATAAATCTTTTCCACATTACTCATAACCCCTAATTTATTCCTTCCTTCCTACTTACAGACTGTATTCCCCTCTTTTAAATCAGATCTTAACCAAATGGTTTGCCAATGCATTCTGTGAACCCTAGGATTTTAAGGATAGGGAAAGAAGAGGCAGTGGGAGGAACCTAGCTGGCAGGGGCCCAGGCTTCCCATCTCCCTTCAACCAGGACAGTTTGGCTTTTATCTATTTTATATTTTGGATTTCTACATAGTTCTTACTTTAGAATCTTCAGTAACCCACTGTCACTTACTCACTTCCCCTAAAGGCACAAGATCTTTTCTTAAAACCTAAAAGAAAAAAATCTAATATTTACCATGTGAAAAACTGTACTAAATTTTTTATATTTGTTTAACTCATTAATTCTCAGCAACTATATAGAAGAACTGAGGATTGGAGCTGCTACTACATAAGCCACATAGTTATGGCACCCTGATTCCTGAGCCTATGCTGTGCCTACCCAGAAATATACTTATTTTATGTCTCTTATCATGATAATATTTTACTGCCCTTCTTTGTGTAAATAAACCCAGAAGAAGACTATAGTTGTTGTCTTCTTACATAACACTCACTATTATGAACCCTCTATCTCAAAGTGGACTAAGTTTTGTTGGTCACACTTGTCCTGAGCTTTCCTGACTCCATGCTTGTTTGTGCTATTTCCTCTAGAGTGTTTTCTATCAGTAGTTACAGTGTCACCTATCAGAACCTACCCACCTTTGTTATTTTAACTTGTATTTCTTTTTCTTTTTTTTTTAATATTCCATTGTATGAATACAGCATATTTTGTTTACCTGTTCATCAGTTGATGGGCATTTGAGTTGTTTCTCCTTTTTGCTTTTTATGAATACTGCTGCTGTGAACATTTGTGTACAAGTTTTTGTGTGGACATGTGTTTTCATTTCCCTTGGGTGTACAACCTAGGAGCCAACTTGCTGGATCATATGGTAACTCAATATTTAGCCGACTGAGGATAAAGTAGGATTTTTTTAAAAATTAATTAATTAATTAACTTATTTTTGGCTGCGCTGGGTCTTCGTTGCTGCATGTGGGCTTTCTCTAGTTGCGGCAAGCGGGGGCTACTCTTCGTTGCGGTGTGCAGCCTTCTCATTGCGGCGGCTTCTCTTGTTGCGGAGCACTGGCTCTGGGTGCGTGGGCTTCAGTAGTTGTGGCACGTGGGCTCAGTAGTTGTGGCTCGCGGGCTCTAGAGCACAAGCTCAGTAGTTGTGGCGCACGGACTTTGTTGTTCCGCTGCATGTGGGATCTTCCCGGAGCAGGGATCGAACCTGTGTCTCTTGCATTGGCAGGTGGATTTTTAACCACTGTGCCACCAGGGAAGTCCCTAACTTGTATTTCATCATTACATTTTAAGTCTCTTGAAGGGAGAAAGGCCAGTGTTTTATATCTTTCTCTGTCCCTTCAGCTTCTTTTATAGTGATTTAAATATTATAGGACTGGGGCTTTATTGGCGTTCATGAAGAGAGATAATTCAAAGATTACTTTAAGGCATTTTCATTGATAGGTTGTAAAAATTGCAGTAGCACTGATAGAAATAGGAACCCTTTAGGGAAGGAAAAAAATAACCTCTGGTTTTTAATGACTTAGTAATGTGGAGGTGACACTGGAATCATCCAAAAGAATGTGCTATAGAAAATAATCCAGGGACTTCCCTGGCAGTCCAGTGGTTAAGACTTTGCCTTCCAGTGCTGGGGGTGCGGGTTCAAACCCTGGTTGGGGAGCTAAGATCCCACATGCCTCAGGGCCAAAAAAACAAAACAAAACAGAAGCAATATTGTAGCAAATTCAATAAAGACTTTAAAAGTGGTCTACATCAAAAAAAATTTTTTTAATAAATAAGTAAAAAGAAAAGTAATCCAGGTGAAAGTTCAGAGGTGGTGATGTATATGGGGGTGAGTAAAATATAGGCAGTAATTAAAACCACGAAAAAAAATGAATTTCAAGAGCATGAGTCAAAAGAGCAGAGTAGTGAGGACAGAACTTGAAGTGTAGAGGGGAAAGAAGAGCCAGCAAGAGAAATTGGAAGGATCACGTCGTATGACAGGAGAAAAATTGGCAACATGTTATGGAAGCCAAAGGAGGGAAGAAAGGACTCTCTTAACACTGGGGACCACCGAATAAAAAGGAAATAAGGACTGAGAAGAATCCATTGCATTTGACTAGTGAGAGGTTGTTAGTGATACTCAGTAATTTCAGTAGGATGGCAGTTTGGAAGCTAGAAAGGAACCCAGCAGAGAAGACATCATTATGTGAATAAAGTCCCATAGGAGGAACTCAAAGGAAATTTCAGGAGGATAGTTGCAAATCACTAATATACTGAAGTAAAGTGTAGGGAAATGAGATCATTCATGTTCGATGAACTTTACTTTTTCAAGATAGAACGTGGATAATAGATGAGTGGTAGGTAAAGGAATAAGGAGTTAATGGAATGAGGAGTTAATATAAGAGGGCTATGAAGGTATGTTCTTGAAAAATAAAAAGAGCAAGGTTAAATAAAGTATACTATGTATCTTTAGGCTATGAGTCTACAGAGACTTGGGTTTTCTATTTTTTCCTTCAGCTTACGACATAAGCAAGAGAGTAAAAGAAACCTGTGATGGCACCTACAGGGTTAATAAGGGTTTGCCCAGTAAAGGGTAGTAAGGGCAATAGTTTATTGTTGAGGTAGTAGGGAGAAAGACAGGAATAAAGTGTAGTCAGAACTGAATACTTCACATTTGTTGAATAAAGATACTGGGAAGCTAGGTTAGGTGGTGGTAGTAAAAGGGTAGGAGATGAATGGCTAGTAAACAGCTGTGGTTGGGGGAGGTGGTCCTTGAGAGAGGATTTAGCCCTTCTGGTGTGTAACTGTTTGTAATGATGATGGAAATAAATATTCATGAAAGATAATAAGGCCTTCAAGCTTGAAGAATAATCTTATGAATATTGATATGACCAAGGATGATTTTGGGGACAAGACAGAAAAGGAAAAAAATAAGAGTTGCTAAAATAAACGAGTCCTGGGAATCATTGGAAACTGTAGAGAAGACTAAGGGGGTTTTGAGCAGTTTTCCTCCAGTGCAGTTCAGCAAATGAAAGTCTGTGTCCACTGTGTTAACGAGCTTAGTGTGGGAGTCAAGAACAAGATCAAGATCATCATCTTTATTGATAACTGAGCAGGGAGGACAGTGTAACTTTCTTCTTCAACCTAAGCAGCTCTGTCTTTACCGCTCATACATATTGAACTTCTGCATATGCTTCATTTGAAAAATGGGTTCAAAGTGAAAGAAAAGTAACTCAAGTATTACTGACAGAACAGCAAAAGGCATATTTGCCATTAAACAGTTACTGTCCAGGTGTAGAGGCTTGGTATAGCTTTGTTACTGCACTGCCTTGTAGTTCTTCATTGCCAGAGCCTAAGCCAAAGTCCAAAATGTTAGGACTTGAACCTCAGACAGTTGGTAATTACAATAGCAATTGTAAACATTTATTGAGCTTACATTTTAGTCAACATGCTATGTATTTTGTATGCATTTGCTCATTTGATCTTTACAGTAACCTTTCAAGGTGGTCTTTTATCACGAGTTTACAAATGGGCAAAGTGAGGCTCAAAGTGTCCAAAGTCACCAACAAGGAATAGAGATGCTGGGACTTGAAGTTGGGTATTTGTCTTCAGAGCTTGAGCTCTTGGTCATTACTCTATAAGGCTTATTGAAGCCTTATTGAATGTTTCTAATGCTGAGGGCCCCGGCTCGATCCCTGGTTGGGGAACTAAGATCCTGCAAGCCGTGCGGCACAGCCGAAAAAAAAAAATCAAACAATAATTTTAAAAATTGGAAACTTGTGACACCTTTAAAAATGATACATAAAATAGATAAAAGCAAAGGTGCTCTGAGATTGAAGTAGTCATCAGGCTAGTCACTCCCACTGGCATCTGGACCTGGCTGCCCGGTCCTGAGATCTTCCACATGGACCTCCTGCCAGGGAGCTCCCCTAGCTCCAGGTGTGTCCATGTGGCCGTGCTCTGGCCAGGATGTCACATCTCCTGGCATGTCCTGCCCCTCAGCAACCTGGGGGAGCCCTGCTGATCCTCTGCACATGGGCTCCACGGTCACTCCTACTCACCCACCCAGAAACAGGAATACCCCCCGCCCCCCGCACCAAGCACACACATGGCATGCCTGTCCTGGCAATGTGCTGTGTAGGACAAGTGGACATCAGGGCTTGCAAAGTACCCTAGGACAGTGGTCCCCAACCTTTTTGGCACCAGGGACTGGTTTCGTGGAAGACAGTTTTTCCATGGACGGGGGTGGGGGATGGTTCAGGAGGTAATGTGAGCGATGGGGATCAGCAGATGAAGCTTCACTCCCTGGCCCGCTGCTCACCGCCTGCTGTGCGGCCTGGTTCCTAACAGGCGGCGGACCACTACGGCCTGAGGGTTGGGGACCCCTGCCCTAGAAGACACCACAGGATGCCATGTTTCCCAAAGCAAGAACAAAAGGGTTTTCACATTGTTTCCAGGAGCAAAAGACAGTCCTAGAGATGCAAAAATGATGTGCCCTCCCAGGGTTCCAACAGCTCACAAAGGTCCCAAGGGACGTAACTCAGGACCCCTCCCTCACCCAGGTGTTTGCTCTTAGCAGTGAAAAAAAAACGTAACTGTCCTGTGGGAGCTGGAGCTATGCCCTGTCCCTCTTCCTGACTCATTGCTCCAGAGGTGTCTGTGGGAAATCTACAGGTTCCTTTGAGCATATTCTGAGATTTAGAGCCTTAGAAATAAGGGTAATGTTATCGGTATAATGTAACAGTATGTTAAATTAATTCATTGGTTTTCCATAAAGAATATCAATCATTCAAAATCACAGTTGATATAACGTTTATTTCCTGACTTTTTAAATTTAAAAAATGTATCACAGCTGTCATAACACTTAAAAGACTAAATGATTTATCCAGCGTAATTCATATACAAAGCTTCCTGACTTTGCTTTGTTGGCCTAAGTGTGTTATATGAATGCTGAAAATAAATCTAAAATTGTCCATCTTCTTTTTGATAGTTAAATAAGACCACTAATATTTTTCTTTTTTAAAACAGGGATTGCTTGGCATTTTGTACGGAACCAGTTTTTGCCAGCTTAGCCAATGTTCTGGGTAACTGGGAAAATCTACCTTCCCCTGTATCTCCAGACATTAAGGATTATAAACTTTATGATGTAGAAACTAAATATGGTTTGCTTCAGGTATGTATTTTTATTCATCATGTGGATGGAATATTTTCCTTCAGAATTGTTTTTAGCCATTTCAAATTTAGCTGTATAAACTGCTTTATGTAAACCTTTAGATCTTTTCAGTCATTTAAAAATTATTTCTATGTTCTAGAATTTTTCTACAGTTTATTGTTAGGCTTAAATTATCTTTTTAATGTATGAAACATAACGTTAGTAACCTTTGGAGAACAGCACTTGTTGACTGGTGGATGTGGTGGTTCCTTTTTAATGTTTTTCAATTTTAAACCTTCACAGTGCATCCGTAAGTCCCTCCACTTTTTCTGATTTTCCTTCCCCTGCTTACCAAAATATCTTCGGCTTTATAGAGTGAATTTATACAGTAAATTCTTTGTTTTGGGGGGCCAGAGATCATTTTATTCATTATTTTTAACAGTATTGTTAAGGTATAATTAATTGGCATACAATAAACTTCACATGTTTAAAATATACAGGGCTTCCCTGGTGGCGCAGTGGTTGAGAGTCCGCCTGCCGATGCAGGGGACACGGGTTCGTGCCCCTATCCCGGAAGATCCCACATGCCGCGGAGCGGCTGGGCCCGCGAGCCATGGCCGCGGAGCCTGTGTGTCCGGAGCCTGTGCTCCACAACGGGAGAGGCCACAGCAGTGAGAGGCCCGCGTACAGCAAAAAAAAAAAAAATAATAAATAAATAAATAAAATAAAATATACAGTTTTTTAAGTTTGTAGGTGGAACCGTCACTACAATCAAAACAATTTACATATGGACCTTCCAAAGTTTCCTCATACCCATTGTGGTCCTCCCCTCCTGCTCCTTGCTGTCTTCTGTCTCTCACCCCAGGAAGCCACTGACTACTTTCTGTCACTAAATCAGTTTGTATTTTTAGAATTTTGTAAATGAAATCATACAGTATGTACTCTTTTTCTGGCCTGGCTTCTTTCAATCAATCTGATTATTTTGGTATTCACTCATATAGTTGTGCATATCAATACTTCTTTTATTACTGAGTAGTATATCATAGTTTGCTCATCCATTCACCTGTTGATGGTCATTTGGGTTGTTTCCAATTTTGGGCTATTGCAAATAGAGCTGCTATGAACATTCATATATAAGTTTTTGTATGGACATATGCTTTCATTTCTCTTGGTTAATTACCTAGGAGTGGAATGGCTGGATCAAATGGTATGTGTATATTTCATTTTTTAGGAAACTGAAAAACTGTTTTCCAAATGATAGTACCATTTTACATTCCCATTGCAGTGTATAAAAGTTACATTTTTTTCACATCTTTGCAAAATTTGGTATGGTTGGCCCTTTCAATTGTAACCATTCTTTTTTTTCGTGGGATCTTAGTTCCCTGACCAGGGATTGAACCCAGGCCCTCGGCAGTGAAAGCATGGAGTCCTAACCACTGGACCGCCAGGGAATTCCCTCAATTGTAGCCATTCTAATATGTGTGCAGTGGTATCTCACTGGAGTTTTAATTTGCATTTCCTTAATGAATAATGATGTTGAACACCTTTTTATATGCTTCCTTGCCATCTGAGTGTCTTTTTTGTTGACATGTCTGTTCAGATCTTTTGCTTATTGTTTAAATGGGTTGTTTGTTTTCTGTTATTGAGTTTTGAGATTTCTTTATATATTGTGGACACAAGTTCTTTGTCAGATACACGACTTAAAAATATTCTCTCTTAGTCTGTGGCTTATCTTATTCTCTTAACAGTATATATTTTCTAATTTTGGTAAAATACACATAACATAAAATTTGCCATCTTAGCCATTTTTAAGTGTACAGTTTAAGTACATTCACATTCTTGTGCAACCATCACTTCCATCCATCTCCAGAACTCTTGCAAAATTTAAGCTGTACCCATTAAACAATAACTCCCCACACCCCACCTCTCATGCCTTCCAGCCCCTGGCAACCATCATTCTACTTTCTGTCTCTATTAATTTGACTACTCATATAAGTGGAATCATGCAGTATTTTTCTTTTTGTGACTGGTTTATTTCAGTTAGCATAATATCCTTTAGGTTCATCCATGTGGTAGCGTGTGTCAGAATTTCTTTCCTATTTGAAGGCTGAATAATATTCTGTTGTATGTATTTACCACATTATGTTTATTCATTCATTCATTGATGGACACTTGGGTTGCTTTCACCTCTTGCTTATCGTAATACTGCTATGAACATGGGTGAACAAATATCTCTTCAGGACCCTGCTTTCAGTTCTTCTTGGGATATACCCAGAAGTGGAATTGCTGGATTCTATGGTAATTCTATTTTTAAGTTTTTGAGGAACTGGCATACTTGGTACGGTTGGCCCTTTCAAATCCAGTTTTCACTTTTAACAAATTCTATGGTAATCTCAGGCACAAATATAAAATTACCAAATATTAATCCAGTGTGAGAATGAGTGAACATCAGTTAATGTTTGAAAACTGAGCACAGTGCTATACAGAAAAACTTAATTTCAATATGAAGTATAAGTATATAAAAATATTAAGAATTAGAATCAAATTGACAAAGGTATTTCTTGATATTTACTGTCTTTAAGAAACCAAAGATTCTCTCACTTTTCAAACTCAGGAACTGAATAAATTTGGGTAGCAAACTGCTTTTATTAGTGTCTTTTCTTTTGCTTTTATGCATATAGAAAGGAACTTAATAAATAGTTGTCCTCTGTTTTTACAATTGGGTTTTTCTTGCGAATGCTTAGAATGCTCTGGCAACTGAGAATATCTACACTTTTGCATTTATGAAATTTAATTGTTACCTGATGTGTAAAAAATTTTTATTGGGAGAAGCAGCAAATTTGATTATTATAAGACATTTATTGTAATTGAAAGGAGTTTTTATTAAAAATGTCTTTTATTTCCATTTACAGGTTTCTGAAGGATTGTCATTTTTGCATAGCAGTGTGAAAATGGTTCATGGAAATGTTACACCTGAAAATATAATTTTGAATAAAAGTGGAGCCTGGAAAATAATGGGCTTTGATTTTTGTATATCATCGACCAATCCTTCTGAACAAGAGGTAATGAAGGTTTTATTCTTCTCATTTTTTAAAGCTCTGGAAATTTGTGATTGCATCTGGAATAGATTAGAGAATTTATAAGCCTGATAAATGTGTAGAAACAGGCTATGTGGTACAATGGTATGTTTAAATGTATAGCTTTATAGAAAATTTCTAGTGTTCATTGTACCTATGAATATTTAGCTCATTAATTCCTCAGTAATGTTACTTGAGAAGAAAGTACTAGAGTTAAGCAAATTTGAGCACTATTGGGTTAAGTAGATTTTTTTCCCTCAGAGTGTCAGATACACAAACAAACATTGTGAATCTCTAGCAGTGTTTCCCCAGCTTATTGGATCACAGAATCTTCGTTAGAGAGCATGATAACAATAGCAGTGATAATAATGGGTAACGTTTATTGAAGCGCTTTTCTGAACACTTTTTGTGTATTTACTTATTATCCTCACAACGACTCAGTGAGGTATGGGAATAATACAGATGAGTAAGCTAGACTCATAGAATAAAATAATTTGCCTAAGTTTAGGCAAGTGGTAAGTGGTAGAGCTAGGATTTAAACCCAGTCTTTCTGGTTAAAAAGCACCTGTTACTTAGTGATTATGAAACCTGCCTATTTATACTTGGGAAAACACTGCAATATTTCAAATTTTTACAATGTAATTGTTACCTTTAACGACCATGCTTTGACCTAAAATATATTTCTAATTTAAGTAAACATTTTTAAGGGAAGCAGAAAGAATTAGTATTGGTTGAGTACATACTATGTGTCAGGCACTGTGCTGGCTCTGTTTTCCATCCATTTGTTTATCTTACAATATCCCTTTGAACCTGTTAACTAAATCACATAGCTAGTTGGTGAAAGAACAAGGTTTCAAACAATAATCTATTTGAACTCATAAATTCGAAGCCTGTGTATCAGAAAACATAGGCCAGACCTTTCCATATTCATAATGTATTGTATAGTGTAGTGATAATTTGTCTGCTGGGAGAGAGCGCCAATAATCTCAAAGTTATAAGAGTTCTTATTCTTATCTCTTAACTTGTTTCATGCACTTTCTAGTTTTGGGATTTGGGGAAATTTAGAATTGAAAGTGATGGTGACATTTTTACTTGCATGACTGAGTATGAATTTAAAACTAAATTGTTACTACTTAACAGTGGTTTGCTTTAATTTAACTATTTAATCTATGTAATCCTTTTTCTGTTTTTTTATAGCCTAAGTTTCCATGTAAAGAATGGGACCCAAATTTACCATCATTGTGTCTTCCAAATCCTGAATATTTAGCTCCTGAATACATACTTTCTGTGAGCTGTGAAACAGCCAGTGATATGTACTCTTTAGGAACTGTCATGTATGCTGTATTTAATAAAGGGAAAGCTGTATTTGAAGTTAACAAGCAAGATATTTACAAGAGTTTCAGTAGACAGTTGGATCAGGTATTTGCCTTTAAACATTTGCTTGCATTAAAAATGTATTAAGTGTTTAGTTTTTTCCAAAATATGTTCAGAAAATTCTCTAAACTGAGATGAGTGTCTCATATTTTAAGTTTTCATAAAGTCAACTTAACAAAAGTAATTCTTAGGTAATATTTGTTACTACAACTTTAATCATGGCATTTATTTA
Organism: Mesoplodon bidens; assembly: GCF_964165515.1. Lineage (NCBI taxonomy): Eukaryota > Metazoa > Chordata > Mammalia > Artiodactyla > Ziphiidae > Mesoplodon > Mesoplodon bidens. Next base: position 78,849,059 of record NC_138167.1, on the reverse strand, counting down.
CTAGAGTGAAAATTGAAATATGGTCTAAAATACTGGGTGTTTTGTTTTAGGAATAGAGACAATTTCAGGTATTAAAGATGTGTTTTAATTATCTTGCAACAGTAGAATTAGCCATTTGTTCAATCTAAAAATATATTTTTTAGTAAATTTCAAAAAGTTTTCTTTTTTATTTATTTATTTGTTATTTATTTTTGGCTGCATTGGGTCTTCGTTGCTGCGCGTGGGTTTTCTCTAGTTGCAGTGAGCGGGGGCTACTCTTTGTTGTGGTGCATGGGCTTCTCATTGTGGTGGCTTCTCTTGTTGCAGAGCTCGGGCTCTAGGTGCATGGGCTTCAGTAGTTGTGGCACTCGGGCTCAGTAGTTGTGGCTCGTGGGCTCTAGAGCGCAGGCTCAGTAGTTGTGGTGCACGGGCTTAGTTGCTCTGTGGCATGTGAGATCTTTCTGGACCAGGGCTTGAACCCGTGTCCCCTGCATTGGTAGGCAGATTCTTAACCACTGCACCACCAGGGGAGTCCCTCAAAAAGTTTTCTTAAATGGACTATTGACAGTATAAATGTGTATCTTTTGAATGTTTTATATTCATATTTAACATTATTACTCTTTTGAAGCTGAGTCGTTTAGGATCTAGTTCACTTACAAATATACCTGAGGAAGTCCGTGAGCATGTAAAACTACTGTTAAACGTAACTCCAACTGTAAGACCAGATGCAGATCAAATGACAAAGGTGAGTGCATGTGAATTCCTGCCTTAGATGGAGGGACAAAAAATGAGTTAAAGTTGATTAAATGCATCTGAAGATTTAATCAGATATAGTCCCCAGATAACATCTGTATTCTTGAATGTATTAAATATTCATCTTCTTTTAATCTTAAAGAGTTAAACAATTTATGCAGGTAAGTGCTCTGATATGAAGTTTAAGATTTCACATAAAGAGACCTAATAGTTACAGTTAGGCATGCAGAAGTTCTAGACACCCCAAGAATTCATAGCCCTCAAATTCACTCATATAACCAATGGATTTTAATGAATGGTACTGTTTATGCCCTCAAGATATTTTACTTAATCTTTTAATATTTTACTAGTTATGTAAAGAAAATGTTACTGTGCAGCTAACTCACAGGTACTGATTCTGAAAAACTGACCTTGAAAAGAAAAATAATTTATTACTTTCTTATTCTTTATAATTAGAATTTTTATTAAGTGGTCTTTAGCATTTCGCTAAATGTTTCTGAATATTTTTTCATCATAATGTGTCAGTTTCAGATATGAGAAATACTTTAATACTTATCAGAATAATTCTGTTTCTCTGTTTTTAGATTCCCTTCTTTGATGATGTTGGTGCAGTAACACTGCAGTATTTTGATACCTTATTCCAAAGAGATAACCTTCAGAAATCACAGTTTTTCAAAGGACTGCCAAAGGTTCTGTCAAAACTGCCCAAGGTTTGTTGTTGATCAGTTTGTTATTATAGTCAGGAGTATAGAATTTAAAATTTACTTTGACTTACTATAATAACCCTTCCAAAAAAAAAATGTAACTTTTGCCAGGGGTACATAAATGACTATAAAAGGCTACAGACTGAAGTCACAAAAGTTTAGTGGACCTTTTTTGTGTGGTCCAAAAATTATTAAATAGGGTAAAAAATTGGAAGGATACCACCTATGCAAAGGCAGCACTTGGACATTAAACATCAGAAGAGAAGTCCGTAAACTGTCATTGTGGAAATCACTGCCTCACTAGCAGTTATACTGCTGTATTGATACTAGTCTCTCCAATTCTTTTACTCTCCCTTTCTGGCTTATTAAATCGTGAGGATAATATGGTCTAAAAATATTAGTGATTGCTAAAGAAGCCACTGGCTGGAAAACTAGTAATTCCTTTGCAGAAATATCTCCAGTGTTTAATCTATCAGATATTCATTGGTTATGCACTGTTTGTCTAGCCCTTTACTTAGATGCTGTGGAGAATAAATGGGGAACAAAATATTGTCCTTGCTTTCAAGGGCTTTACAGTAAGTGTAGATAGGGTTAATGTGCATGAAACAACAATTAACAATGTGTGGTATGAATCATAAGTAATGAAGAAATTAAGAGGAGAACTATATTAGTGAAGACTAATTGGGGAAGATTTCCTAAAGGAAGGGTAATCATATGTCCCCCTTTATCTATGATGTTCCCAAGTTATGTCTTTTGTCCTGGCATAATTAGCAATAGCACCTTATTTTACTCTCAAAAGTGTCCCAGTTTCAACTATAAATTATATAGTAACCTTACCCAAAGGAATTGGAGATTTTAGACTCTTAACTTCAATGTTAATACTAAAGACCTGATATAAAGATTAGTTTTATGAAAACATTTTTTGCCTTTCAGCGTGTCATTGTGCAGAGAATTTTGCCTTGTTTGACTTCAGAATTTGTAAACCCTGACATGGTACCTTTTGTTTTGCCCAATGTTCTACTCATTGCTGAAGAATGTACCAAAGAAGAATATGTCAAGTTAATTCTACCTGAACTTGGCCCTGTCTTTAAACAGCAGGAGCCAATCCAGGTATGTATGTAGATATTTTTTTCCTGTTTATTCAGTGGTCTTAGTCAATGATAACTATCATTGAAAAGAAAAGGAAAGGATATTTGACTTTTTCAAAATTGAGGTAAGTGTGAGAGACTTTCTTTTCCATTAGTCAGAAGCTATTTTGCATATGTTTGAAGTGAACCATTCCTAAAATTATAATTGAACTTTGCAAATAAATGTCTGTAGCTCTCCACAAGTTACTGTCTCAGAAAACAAATTGTAATGAGATTTTGCATGTGTTATATTGTTCCCATTGCCTTATTGAAAGTTACAGGTTTAGGAAAATAAATATTTATTTTTCTCCTGCACTTTTAAGTATTTCTGTTTTTTTGTTTTGTTATTAAGAGTCTTTAATTTGTAGATGGTTTATGCAAGTTGTTTCTCTTTATTTTATTGCTAATAAATAGTTTCACCAGAAGAGGAGAAATGCTTCCAGCACCATGGAAATAATATGTGTGTGTGTGTATTGTTAAGGGAAAATTTAATTAGTCTCTGATATAGACCCTATTAAAATATTTATTTGCCAGATTCAAGGTAGACTTGGATTTAAGAGAGCAGTAAGGTCACATACCTGGGTTAGAATCTCGCCTTCTTCATCTCCTTGGACAAATCATTACTCTCTTAAAGTTTCTATTTTGCTCATTTCTGAAATGTGAAAAGGGTTGTTGAAATTAAATGAAATTTTCTGGCACATGGTAAATATTGTTAAGTTTCTGCTACTACATGGCAAGAGCTTATTGGTAAACCATTGATTACCTGATTTAATGGTTTTATGACAGACTGTTTGTGGTCCTTCCATTGAAGGGAGGGGAACAGAAGGAAGTCTGTGGTAGTAAGACAGGAGTTCCCCTGCTTAAGGAAAGGGCAGGTGAGAGAGCTGTAGGCTTCGAAGCAGAGTTCTCCAAACATGGTCAAGGTGTCAGGAGGGAAAGGAGTGGAGTCCCATGTTCACTAAGCTATGCATCAGATAGGATCCTAAGGAACCTATCATCTGAGCTTTTATTTGTCTTAATTCTTTGTATTTTTTTTCCCTTCGTAGTAGTAGTAGTAGTAGTAGTAGTAGTCTAGCTAAAAATCCCTTCTGAAAAATTTTAACTGAGCCTTGACAAAACTAAGTATTCTGCATGGATAGAAGGGATAGTTTGTTCCTTATTACTTACGTATGTGGTGGCAAACAAATGATCAGGGACAATTGAAAATGTTTCTAGAATTTTTCCTGACAGTCCTTTTCATTTCTGTACCTTTTCTTCTCTTGAACTTTATAGAAGCCTAGTGATAGAATTTACTTCTTTGGGACATCTGACTTTGCTGCCCTCAGGCTTTTATTTTTTTACCTGGGAGCTTTGCAGATAGTTGGTACTTGTGGGTGAGTGATGTATTACTGAAGATATGTGAGAGTTAGGAAATTAGTCTTTATTTAAATGTTTAAACTGAGAGCAGATGTTAAATATAGTGCTTCTAGAAACATAAGCGACTTGATTTATATGTTTTTGTCTTCCATGCCTTCAGGCTAGCAACATGGTGAGTGTCAAAATACATAACTTATTCTTTTGAAGCTACTTTAAATTTTGGCATGTATAAAGTGTCATAAAGATTCTAGACTTCAATACATTGTTCGCCTTCTCTACACAGATTTTGTTAATTTTCCTCCAAAAAATGGATTTGCTACTAACCAAAACTCCTCCTGATGAGATAAAGAACAGTGTCTTGCCAATGGTTTACAGAGCCCTAGAGGCTCCTTCCATTCAGATCCAGGTATAATATTCAATTTTTTTTCCTTTAATGATGATTTTGATTCTTAAAGCAAAAGAAAGAAGTAAAGTACATTTTAAGTTTGTCATAATTTTTTTAATATAAAGCTCAATAGTATATATTAATCCATTGAATTGCATGACGTATACTACTACTAGTGTGTTCACTCCTAACTAATTTGAAGAATCAATTGATGAATACCTGTATTAATAAAGTAAAATGAGGGCTTCCCTGGTGGCGCAGTGGTTGAGAATCTGCCTGCTGATGCAGGGAACACGGGTTCGTGCCCCAGTCCGGGAAGATCCCACATGCCGCGGAGCGGCTGGGCCCGTGAGCCATGGCCGCTGAGCCTGCGCGTCCAGAGCGTGTGCTCCGCAACGGGAGAGGCCGCAACAGTGAGAGGCCCACATATCGCAAAAATAAAAATAAAAAAATAAAGTAAAATGATGTGTTGCTTATCAGTAATGTACTATTATAGAAGGTTTGATTTGTTGTAGTTTGGATTGCTGTATACCTTCTTCCTAAATGAGTAATTAATATATGAATGAAAATGACAAAGATGTATGTGCCTTTTTCTTATGAAAGTGTTAAGTAGGTACTTCTCATACTTATAATTTTCTTTCATGTTTGATAACTCAGTCTTCTATTCAGAAATGTTGTTCCTTTTGCATTGAAGTTAATTTGTATAGCAGGTAGGTAGAAAAGCAGATAGTAATTTAGTGTGACCATCCCTAATGCATTTATAGTCAGGCTTTTGTGTTACAAAAGTGCTGTTAAAACATCACATACTTTTTTTTAAAATTTATTTATTTTATTTTTGGCTGTGTTGGGTCTTCGTTGCTGTATGCGGGCTTTTCTCTAGTTGTGGTGAGCAGGGGCTACTCTTCGCTTCAGTGCGCGGGCTTCTCATTGTGGTGGCTTCTCATTGTGGTGGCTTCTCTTGTTGCAGAGCACGGGCTCTAGGCGCGTGGGCTTCAGTAGTTGTGGCTCGTGGGCTCAGCAGTTGTGGCTCACGGGCTCTAGAGCGCAGGCTCAGTAGTTATGGCTCATGGGCTTAGTTGCTCCGTGGCATGCGGGATCTTCCCGGACCAGGGCTCGAACCCGTGTCCCCTGCATTGGCAGGCGGATTCTCAACCACTGCGCCACCAGGGAAGCCCAAACATCACATACTTTGCCAAACTTTTAGTTCTGTAATTTTGCTACTAAAATATTGGTTGGGTTATCTGGAAAAAAATTTTTGGATTGCTATTAAAAGTATAATTTAGTTTGAGCTTTTTTTCCTCACTTTGGAAAATAAATACTTATGTTAAGAACATCTCACTGCATAAAAGGTGTCATATTTAAAAGTTTATGGTCTCTTCACCAGTGCAAAGATTCTAGTAAAGAAAAGCAAAGAATTTTACTTTCTTTTTTTTTTGTGGCATGCGGGCCTCTCACCGCTGTGGCCTCTTCCGTTGCGGAGCACAGGCTCCGGATGCGCAGGCCCAGCGGCCATGGCTCACGGGCCCAGCCGCTCCGTGGCATGTGGGATCTTCCTGGACCGGGGCACGAATCCGTGTCCCCTGCATCGGCAGGTGGACTCTCAACCACTGCGCCACCAGGGAAGCCCAGAATTTTACTTTTTATAAGTTATTGACCAAAGCTTTTTTTTTTTTTTTTAAATGTGAACCTAATACCACACATATAAGGTCACTTGTTTGACTCATTTCAGTCCTTATCTAAGTTTTCTTTTATTCCAAGTTGTGAAGTTGATGTTAAAAATTTTCCTTATAACGTCATCTCTTGCTGCCTTTGTCCAAATGACGTGGAATGTTTGGGGAAGGTACTTACTATTACTTTTAAGTGCTTTCCAAAGGAATTGTGAATTATAGCTTCTTGAAACATTCCCAGAGGCCCTGTGTAGTCAACCTGGTTTTATATTCAGTGAAATTAGGGAGGAGAGGGAGGATCAAGTGATCCTAAGGGGGTTAGTTTGGCCAATAAGTTACCAGCAAGTATTTTATTAAAATAGTTAATACATAATTCAAATTGAGTTGTGCACTTTGCCAAGTTTTAGAAACTAGCATTTCTGATATCATTCAATATGTGTTTAGTCACCAGTCCAATTAACTAGTATCAACATTGCTTGGTAAGGGTCTGATAAAGCCTATCTAAGCTTTGGGAGAGAGAGCAAGAGCAAGAAACAAAAATCTTTTCCTCAAGCTTCATGCAAGTTAGAAGACTAGGAGGTAACTTCTGAGATTCATTTTTGGAATGGTATTTTTAAATTGAAGTTTGATTAGAACTATTTAAGAGGCTAAAGAGAGTTTAGAAAAGCATTTGGAAAAGTAGAAGGTCGTTAACAAAAGTTAGGGTCATTAGAGGCATTAATAGAAATTTATATGAGAACCAGTTTTTTAAATTATTTATCTTTAAATAAACGTAGAATATGTTTTCATTCTCCCCTCCCCACCACCAGTTATAGAGAAAGTAGAAAATAATAGGCAGAAGTTCCTGAGAATATGCTAATTGTACTTCCTTTTGTTCTGTTTTGTTTTTTTCAATCTCCTGTTCTTAGTTTCTTTACTCTGTCTCCTCCTATGGTTCTCCCCTCCTCTAGCCAAGCGATTTAGACATAATTTAAGATTTCCCTCTCTGTAACCTACTGCTGGATTATATGGCGTAGTGCATGTGTGCATCAGTCTCTCTCTCTCTGTCACTCTGATATCAATTAAGGGCTGAACTTCCCTGTTCCCCTCTGGTAACAGGAGCACAGTATCTCACTGACTGCTCATCCTTGCTCATTCTCTACCATCTGTGGAAAATAGTCCCTTAAATGTAGTTTGTATTTATTATCCTCAAGTTATATCACCTACTTAATTATTATACTTCTGAATAGATATTAATATTAACTCTTTTCTTTCTATCTGCCTTTTGGAAGTCTGGGGATAAGTTAAAGCAAATAAAATACTTGCCAGTATACTGATAACAGATTTTTAGTGGATGATTCATTTCTATCTGCTAACCATAAATGAATGTCTTTAAGTTTACCAAATATCGTCAATAACTCCTTCCCTGATATACATTTATACCCCCATTTTCTTCAGTAATCTCTTTTTTGCTTTCCTACAAGGATCATTCTGCCTTATAAGGTATCTGAGATTAGGTTCTTCAGCCAGTTATTTCTCAAGCCATTTCCTGTTCTTTTTTTTTATCTCATTTAATCCTCCATCATCCCCCCTTTCTTCTGTTATCCTTGAAGTTCCCAGTTCCAGTCATTTACACTATGGCATGGCATTAAGTTAACAAGAATGTTTTAAATAACTTTTCCTGTTTCTGTCATTTATATTGGCTTTAGTTTCAGAATTTAGAAATAGTTAAAAATATAAAGGAGGGCCTCCCTGGTGGCGCAGTGGTTGAGAGTCCGCCTGCCGATGCAGGGGATACGGGTTCGTGCCCCGGTCCGGGAGGATCCCATATGCCGCGGAGCGGCTGGGCCCGTGAGCCATGGCCGCTGGGCCTGCGCATCCGGAGCCTGTGCTCCGCAACGGGAGAGGCCACAACAGTGAGAGGCCCGCATACCGCAAAAAGAAAAAAAAAAAAAAAATATAAAGGAAATTAAAATCCCCTGTCAGAGATGCCCACAGTTAATATTCCCAGATATATCCTTCCAGTTTTTTTCCCTAAGCCTGTAGACAGATTTTAAAAATGGGATTATATGATAGTATCTTATTGCATTTTATCCTTGATATTGTTAAACAGTCTTTGAAAATATATTTTAAAATGTTTGTATTATATCCATCATATGGATATATGTAACAGCTAAGAAATTCCTTATTTAAGAGGAATAGTTTTACGTGACTTTGTTCTTGATTTTTCCCTTGTTGTGAAAGGTAGCAAAACTTAGATGTTACTTTTTTTTTAGATGTTCCTATTTCTAAAAATGAATGAAGAATTAATTGTGTTATCAGGGAAAGAAACTGGGAATGCGATCAGGGAATTTTGGTATATATGCTAGTTATATGACCTAGCATGAATTTGAGCAAGGTCTTCTGAGCCTGTTTCCTCATCTGTAAAATTCAAAATTGATAATAAGTATTTTTCTTTCAAACAGTTGTTGAAAAGATCAAATGATATACCATACATAAAAGTTTATTTCAAGCTATGTGACAAATTAGCCATGCAAATGCAAAATATTTTTTAGTATGTGAGAGAGCCTTTCTCTAAGATTGATCCGATTTATTTTCTTAATAGGAACTCTGTCTAAACATCATTCCAACCTTTGCAAATCTTATAGAGTACCCATCCATGAAAAATGCCTTGATACCAAGAATTAAAAATGCATGTCTACAAACGTCTTCCCTTGCTGTAAGTAATCGCATATTAATTTTTGTTTTTCTTTCACGCCTCATTGGCTTAAATAATTTTCTTATTGTTTAATAACCTTTTTATAGTTTGTTCATATATTTTGTCATGGCTATAAGTAGACTATATATAGTACTATGAAAGTGAGCAATACGTAGTTTTCCCTGATATATAATTTTACAGTATTCCATCCCTGACATTACTCCCATCCCCTAACTTTGAGTGCTTCAGTAGAAAATTTGAGTAATTTTTTTCTTAACCCTTTTCTGCTTTAAGCCACAGTTTTTTTTTTCCATCTTTCTTGCAGAAATGTGGTGTTTTTTGTTTTTTTTACCAACTAATTGTTTTCTGCTTTTCTTAGTTTACTTAAAAAAAATATATATATATATATATAGTTTTATTGATATTATGATCCTGACTAAAAGTATTCTATCTTAACAAATTCTAGCTAAAAAAGTCGGGTGTGAAATATTTATCAAAATAGTCAAGAGAATATAGATATCACAATTGATAGAATTGTGATAAAAGAGCTCCTAAATATCAGGTTTTAGTAACTGTATTAAAGATATATTTAGAAATACAAAACTTTATGTAGGACAAATATACTTTTCACATGTTGTTAAAACATTTAGTTTAAGAATGACTTGAACCTGAATTAGAGAAAAATACTGGAAGCCCAGTAAAATTAAATCACTTGGTGGGAAAATTTAGTCCTTTTTTTTTTTTTTTTTTTTTGCGGTACGCGGGCCTCTCACAGTTGTGGCCTCTGCAGAGCAGAGGCTCCAGACGCGCAAGCTCAGCGGCCATGGCTCACAGGGCCCAGCCGCTCCGCGGCATGTGGGATCCTCCTGGACGGGGCACGAACCCTTGTCCCCTGCATCGGCAGGCGGACTCTCAACCACTGCGCCACCAGGGAAGCCCAAGTCCTTTTTTATAATTCAAATGACCCCAAGGAAATATTCTTAGCAAACAAACATGTAATAAAGCTTTTCAAATCCTAATTACTTTATTTAAAAAGATATAAAATTAAAATCATTCCTTACCTTTAGCTACCTAGTATCCTGGCAAAGCAATCAAAGGTTCTTTCTGAAACAAGTCAGGAGAATTTATAAATATGTGAATTTTCTATATTGATAAAGGACGAGAGCTTTTAAACCTACTTTTATTCTTGAGGTTTTAACATATACCTATATGAAGATTATACTCATACTTAAAATATTTTGGTCTAGATTGCAAAGACTTTAAATGACTAATTCAGTTTACCTCTTTTAATAGGTACGTGTAAATTCATTAGTGTGCTTAGGAAAGATTTTGGAATACTTGGATAAGTGGTTTGTACTTGATGATATTCTGCCGTTCTTACAACAAATTCCATCCAAGGAACCTGCGGTCCTCATGGGAATTTTAGGTAGCTGAAAACTTAATGTCATTTGATGCTACTTTATTGTCTTACAGTTATGCAAGTAAACTTTTCAATCTATAAAACCATTTTGTACTCTTTTCATGTATATAGCATTCAGTAACTGAAGAATGATGGGGTAAATGCCATGATACAACTTTTCTTTGTGTTAATTTTAGCAAAAGTGGTAGGACTTGACATTTATAAAGGAGTAAGATATTTGGGAATCCTGGCTTCACATATATCATGATAGCATGTAGTTTTCTCTATAAAATGGTACTAAATAAGAGAGGCAAACAAAACTATGTGAAATGCTGATACCAGTCTTTTTTTTTTTTACATCTTTATTGGAGTATAATTGCTTCACAATGGTGTGTTAGCTTCTGCTTTATAACATAGTGAATCAGTTATACACACACATATGTTCCCATATCTCTTCCCTCTTGCTTCTCCCTCCCTCCCACCTTCCCTATCCCACCCCTCCAGGTGGTCACAAAGCACCGAGCTGATCTCCCTATGCTATGCGGCTGCTTCCCACTAGCTATCTACCTTACGTTTGGTAGTGTATATATGTCCATGCCTCTCTCTCGCTTTGTCACAGCTTACCCTTCCCCCTCCCCATATCCTCAAGTCCATTCTCTAGTAGGTCTGAGCCTCTTCAATAAGTGGTGCTGGGAAAACTGGACAGGTACATGTTAAAGTATGAGTTTAGATCACTCCCTAACACCATACACAAAAATGATACCAGTCTTAATAGTAATACCTGTTGTTTATTTGGTACCTGATTTGTAAGAGGCACTGTGCTGAGTCTTTTCTCTGCATTACCTTATTTTGTCCTCTTCAAAATCCAATGAGATAGGTACTGTTATTTCTGTTTTACGGTAAGGAAACTGAGGCTCAGATGGGTGAGGTAAGTTATTGAAGGTTATACAGCTGATAACTGGTAGAACTGGTTTTTAATTTAGATATGTTTAAGTCTGTACAAATATTTCTCACTGCTAAGTGATGTGCCGATGAAGCATTATTGGCCTTACAGCACATTCTATTCTATCAGCATAATTATAAATCACTCTGTAAAAAAAACTCTGAAATTGCCTATAAATAGTTAAAGCCCAATCTGAAAATGTTCAGGGTCTGCTGCACTAATAGAGATAGACCTAGCTGTGGAATCACAGAAACATTAACAAGTTACTAAACTTGAAGTTCTTTGTTAGTTTTGAAGAAAAACTATGTTATTCAGCCATGTATCTTTATTACCTACTGTAGTGCCTGATTTATAGAAAGCCCTCAGTAAATATTTGTAGAAATGGTCAGTAAGTAATCTGTTGTGGACCTCTGTAGACGTAGAACTTTTGTGATATGGTATGAAACTTTTGAGCTCAAAGAAATTAGTCTTCTTAAGAAGGAGTTTGACGTAGTGGAAAGAGCCCTAACCCCAGTCCTGGCTATGCCAGTTCCTGGAGTGACTTTGAAAAGTTTCTTCATCTATCAAATGAGGATAAAAATAATATCATTTTAGGAGTTCTGTGAGAATCAGTGAGACCAACTGAAGGGAAAGTAATGAGCATAGTGCCCTGCAAATAAGCATTTAATGGGCCCTCAAAGTTATTCTTTGAGTATGTAAGTGAAGTGTGCATTAACAGCAGAATAACAGGAGATGGTGTGTTCTAAAGCTTTGGATTCTATACAAAACACTTATAACACAAAAGCATTCAGAGAATGAGGAGCAAACGTGCTCAGTTTACCAAATGAAGGCTTTGTGCAATAGGTGTATCAAGCAGGGTCCTGAAAGTTGAGTAAATAGGTAAGACAACAGGGAAGGACTGTGTACAGGGAAGGACTGTGTGGAGTTGACTTAAATTATTAAAGTTCAGAGATGTTGAGTCTGATTCGTTAAAGAAGTGAATAAAGGTATAGGACCTATACTTAGACACTTTAAATAGATGTCTCAAGTTTGAATGAGATGTCTGAAATATATATTTAGATGTCTTCAGAATAGAGAGACATTCTGTAGCCTTACTGCTGCACTGTAAGAACGGTATCTAGTTCTGATAGACTTTTAATTTTATACTATCATTAAATGTGTTCTTAAAACCAAAAGAATACAGGATAAATGTGTCATGGTATGTTAAATCTAAACTGACAGTAACACTGAAATCATTCTGATTCATATATAAGAGCATCCTTCTTCTAAGCATTGATAAGGAAAAATTTGTAACTATACTGATTATCAAGAGATTTAATATAGATACACAGTTTTTCTGATTTCTATTGATTTGTGGTACTGAATTATAACATTTGTCTTACTCTTTTCTGTCAGGTATTTACAAATGTACTTTTACTCATAAGAAGTTGGGAATCACCAAAGAGCAGTTGGCTGGAAAAGTATTGCCTCATCTGATTCCCCTGAGTATTGAAAACAATCTTAATCTCAATCAGGTAGGAGTAGTTTTGTGCTTTATTCAATTTATTCAGCTTACTGTTTTCTTGGCATTGAATGTATAAATATATTACATATAAATTGGTAAAACAAGGAAAAATATGCCAAAGAGATGAATGAAGAAAGTTTGTGGGTTCAAAGTAAGCAGTATGTGAGTTGGAAGGATGGATTATTGGAGGCCTAATTGGGAGATAGTAAATGAGCAGAATTTTGAAAGATGTGTAGGATTGGGGACTACTTCAAATTTGGGACTGTGAAATTGACATGAACAAAGGGAAAAAAATATGTCTGGGCTGTGTATTCATTATTTATTGCTACCTCACAAATCACCACAACTTGCAGGTTTAAAACAACATAGATTTATTATCTCACAGTTTCTGTGGGTCAGCCAAGCCAGGGCATGATGCTCTGCTCAGAGTTCCTTACAATGCTGCAGTCAAAGACTGAGGTCTCATCTGAATGCTCAGCTGGGGGAGGATCTGTTTCTAAGCTCACTCAATGGTCATTGGCAGGATTAAATTCCTTTCAGACTCTTGAACCGAAGGCCTCACTTTGTTGCTTTCTGTTAGCTGGTTGCCTCTGAATTTCTTGTTTCATGGGCCTCCAACACGGCATCATCTGGTTTCATCAAAGCCAGAAAGAGTCTGCTAGAAAGATGGAAGTTATAGTCTCTAAGAATGTAGTCAAGGAAATGCCATCCCATTACCCTTGCCATATTCTGTTGGTTACAAGCAAGTCACAGGTCCTGCCCATGTTTGAAGGTAGGGGATTACACAAAGACAGAGTAGCAGAATGAGGAGGTAATTGGGACCATTTTAGAGTCTATCTGCCACAGGGAATGAATAATACAGTTTGAGAGATACTTATAATATAATCAGGGAGTGATGATATTAAGATAAATTGAGACTAGAATAGGTAGACTTTCATTTTATTTTATTTTATTTTATTTTATTTTGGCCATGCCATGCAGCTTGCAGGATCTCAGTTCCCCCACCAGAGACTGAACCTGGGCCACGAGAGTGAAAGCCCTACAATAGGCAGACTTTAAATGCTCATCTCATTTAGGTATTTGAACTTTCAAGATGTGGTAAATGTTTGAGCAAAGGGACTATGTACTCAAAGGTTATTATAGAATTACCTCTGCATACCTCTATCACTGTAGTTGTCATAGCTATATACTTGTGTGTCTGACTTTCCCAGAAGGCTGGTTGTTATAGCTTATTCTTCATTACATCCCCAGTACTTAGTACAGTGCCAGAAACAAAAATTTTTATTGAATTGAGAGAAAATTTGAGGTACAGAGTAATGACAAGGCATTTTGCTCACCATAAAACTAATGTTTAATGATGTATAATGGAAAAGATGGGGAAGGGTTACTGTTTAACTGAGAGTGTCGGAAATGGATAGGCTGGCAAGGTTTGGAATTCAGGACTAAAAGTGAATTAGAGCAATGAAGGAAGCAGAAAGCTGAGAGTTAAGCAAGAGAGCTTTTGGCATAGGGGAGAGTGCTGAGTGAATGGAGTTTTCAAATTAGAGAAATTTGTAAAATTAATCAGATCCAAAATTTCATTTGAAGTGGTGGGGTAAGCCCCTGAAGGTTTGTGTCCTTAGGTTTCAGTTTTTGTCTTGATAATTTCTTCATATCTTGGATGGCAGGGTTGAAATTAGGATTGGCAAAAAGGGAGGATGAATATTGGGGAAAAATAGAATGATAACATGCCTAAGATAGTCTTCAACTTTTGGTCATTTCTGTTCTTAGTTCTCATATATATGATTTAGGGTGTTCTAAAATATTCTCAAATGCTTATTTTAGGATATATAATTACATTTGAAGTGTGTTAGTTTTCTTCAGCTTTATGGTTGATTTTTTGGGGGGACCTATTTTCATCAGCAGAAATATTTAGATTCATATCATCTGGTATTTTACAATAGTTAGCATGGATGTGGTCTGCTTTCCTATTCATTTCATGGACAGGGTTCCTAATTCAAGACTGCCCTCTTCTGTCAGTTCTGATTTAAAATAATCTAAGTATATTATACATTATGTGAAAAAGATAAAGTAACTTAGGAAAATACATTTTTAGCATTTGATTAAAAAAGAGCAAATACCATGCAGCGATCCAAACACAATCACAACTTGTGTTGGGGGACGGTTCCTATGTCCACCCCCAGATTCAGTGATTCACCAGGAGGACTCAGGCCTCAGCCAATGGTTGTACTCACAGCTATGATTTGTTATGGTGAAAGAATATAAAGCACAATCAGTGAAGGGAGAAGGTTCATGGGGCAAAGTCTGGGGGAAACCAGGCTCAAGCTTCCAGAGTCATCTTTTGGTGGAGTCACACAGAATGTGCTTAATTTCCTGGGTAATGACTTGTGACAGTGTGTCTGAAATATTGCCAGCCAGAGAAGCTCATTGGAGACTCGGTGCCTGGAATTTTTATTGGGGGCTGGCTGATCAAGTAGCACCCCCTGCCTGGTACTCAAATTCCAGTTAGGCACAGTGAGCCACTATTATCAGTTAATGGTGGGAACCTCCCAAAATCTGAGTTTCTGGACACCAGCCAAGGGCCAAACTTGCAAGCAGGCTTTTCCAGGGATAGCAGTGCAGGCCTACTATGTTAATGCCGCAACAATATAGATGAATCTCACAAACATTATGTTGAGCAAATGAAGCCAGACACAGAAGAGAATCTACTGAATGATTCCATTTATATGAAACACAAAGACAGTTAAAACTACACTGCTAGAAGTCAGAATAGTGTTTTGTCATATGGCGAGGGAGGGTAGGAAATGACTAGAAGGGGGCACGAGGAAGCTTCTGGGGTACTGCCAATGTTCTGTTCTTTTTCTGGCTACTGGTTAAATTCAGTTTGTGAATTTTTTGAGATGTGCACTTATATGTATACTTCTCTGTGTATGTTATATTTTGTTAAAAAGTTAAAAAAACTAATCAGCAAAGAGTCAGTCATGGTAAACAGCTAAGGAAATATGCCTTTTGTTACTCTTATGGTCAGACAGAGGATAAATGGATGATAGAGCATGGTTGAGAGACAGCATAATGTAGTAGAAAAGAGTACAAGCTTTGGAGACAGACTTAGTATGAATTCTAATTCTGCCATATAAGTTATTTAGTATTTCTGAGTAAGTTGCTTTCTCTCTTGCTGAGCCTGAGTTCCCTCATTTATAAAATAGAAATATTAATAAATTTACTTTGAAGAGTTGTGAGGATTAATAAAATAGTGTATTTATAAGCACCCAGCCCAAAGACGTAGTTGTAAGATTTGGGGAGGGGAAGAAAGCAGTTTCTAGAGTCTTCCTGTAATATGTGGTATTATTAAAATAACTTGTTTATGATGATCCTAAAGTACCATAAAAATTATTTAACTAGGGACTTCCCTGGTGGTGCAGTGGTTAAGAATCCACCTGCCAAATGCAGGGGACACAAGTTTGAGCCCTGGCCTGGGAAGATCCCACATGCCGGGGAGCAACTAAGCCCGTGAGCCACAACTACTGAGCCTGCGCTCTAGAGCCCGCGAGCCACAACTACCAAAGCCTGCGCACCTAGAGCCCGTGCTCCGCAACAAGAGAAGCCACCACAATGAGAGGACTGTGCACTGCAATGAAGAGTAGGCCCTGCTCACCGCAACTAGAGAAAGCCCGTGTGCAGCAACGAAGACCCAATGCAGCCAAAAACAAACAAATTAATTAATTAAAAATTATTTAAAGTTTAACCAAAGCTTAAACTATGTTTAACTTTAAATTAGATATACTTTATGAATTTTAATTATTTGGAAGTTAGATTATGTATATTTAATATTTCTACTAACTTTTTAGAAAACAGGCTTATTTTAGCCAAACGTCATTTTTTTCTTCTTTTTTTTCTTTTTTTTGCGGTACGCGGGCCTCTCACTGTTGTGGCCTCTCCCGTTGCAGAGCATAGGCTCCGGACGCGCAGGCTCTGCGGCCATGGCTCACGGGCCCAGCTCCCTCACGGCATGTGGGATCTTCCTGGACCAGGGCACGAACCGATGTGTCCCCTGCATTGGCAGGCGGACTCTCAACCACTGCGACACTAGGGAAGCCCCAAACGTCATTTTTATAATGATCTGAATAAAGAGTAATTTTTTATGCATTATTAAGCAGATTGTTTTCAGATATGCACAAATTTAGATAGTCATTTTTGGATTAGTCTAGAAAAATCAATATGTAATAACTACTGGAGTTGAATTTATATAAGACTGCTGAATAATAGCTGTTTGGCAACTCAGGGTGTAAAACTTATTGAGAACATGTTTTCTGGAACTTAAAAGTCTCATCAACTATATCACCACCATACAGAGATACTGTAAAAGCTTGCTATGATATATTGAGCTAAAATATACTATTCTTATGTCATCAGTGCTATGAGTGGGTCATATTCTGATAAAAATAGAGAATACTATGAATAACTTGTTGAATTATTTTATTAGATTACCGTTGTGGCTAACTTGAAACATTATAACCATATCAATTTCTTATTACACCAGTTCAATTCCTTCATTTCCGTCATAAAAGAGATGCTTAATAGATTGGAGTCTGAACATAAGACTAAACTGGAGCAACTTCATATAATGCAAGAACAGCAGAAGTAAGTAGGTTGCATATGAATTGCACATGGTCCAGGAATGACATTAAAGTTATGTCATGGTTGATTTTCTAGAATACGGACTAGAAAAATTGAAGGATTTCAATTTGACTCTATGTAAAGCATATAAAAATTTTCCAACATATTAAGTTGAACTGAGTTTAAATAGAATGTTGTTGAAAATCTGATGTCATTTCTGAAATACAGAAGCATAATAGGATGTAACCCTAGCATTTTCTCTACATAAAGAAAATTCTGTTTCTAAGAAAATCTCTTGTCGCATTAGCTACTGGCATTGTAAACTCAGGGTGCTGATTGCCAAGAGCACCACTTAAAAATATTTTTCAAATCTGTGAAATCCTGGTGTTTTGATTTCTCCTTCTTTTTTCTCTAACCCCAGAAACATTTGTAGAGAATTCATTCCATATGTAGTACCACAGCTTGTACCTCTTTTTTTGTTTGTTTTTAGGGAGGATTTTCTAAATTATTTGCAAAATATTAGTATTCAAAGGAAGAGGGGAAGGGTAAAAATTATTCAGTGGAAAATGCCAGTTTTTATGATCAAATCTCCACTATATTCTTTGCTCCAGAGGCAAAACATGATTTTAGGATGCCTGTTAAAGTTTAATCCTGAGTCAAAGACATCTGAAAATCAGTAAAATTGATATCAATCATGAGCCAAGTCCCCCAAAAGAAACTTTTTAGGTTCTGCTCCAGTGTAAGATGAAGGCTTTATGGAAATAAATACACAGGGTATAGAATGATGTGAAATAGCCCTTTGTATGCACTAAGTATTCTGTGATGTATATATTTATTATGTTTAATGGATTGACTATATTAACTTAGGAACTCTGGAAAATGATCTTTAAAAATTACAACAGAGAGGAATTTTCTATTATTTATACTTGAGGTGTAGATGAACCTTCTCTTTTTCTCCTTCCTGTCTATATCTTACCTGTTTTTCAAGACATAGATCTTGTCCACATCACTTATTCAGTGATTATAGCATTTATTGTTAGAATCACAGATTCTGGGATGAATGGGTAAAGAAGATGTGGCACATATATACAATGGAATATTACTCAGCCATAAAAAGAAATGAAATTGAGCTATTTGTAATGAGGTGGATGGACCTAGAGTCTGTCATACAGAGTGAAGTAAGTCAGAAAGAGAAAGACAAATACTGTATGCTGACACATATATATGGAATTTAAGAAAAAAAGATGTCATGAAGAACATAGGGGTAAGACAGGAATAAAGACACAGACCTACTAGAGAATGGACTTGAGGATATGGGGAGGGGGAAGGGTAAGCTGTGACAAAGTGAAAGAGCGGCATGGACATATATACACTACCAAACGTAAGGTAGATAGATAGTGGGAAGCAGCCGCATAGCACAGGGAGATCAGCTCCGTGCTTTGTGACTGCCTGGAGGGGTGGGATAGGGAGGGTGGGAGGGAGACGCAAAAGGGAGGGGATATGGGAACATATGTATATGTATAACTGATTAAATTTGTTATAAAGCAAAAAAAAAAAAGAATAGTTAAAATGGTACATTTTACTACAATAAAAAAAGATTAAAAATTTCAAAAAAAAAAAAAAAAGAATCACAGATTCTGAACTTAATCACATTAAGTTCCCGTATCATATCTTGTCTCTCAGTGAGCTGTAAACTCTCCTATGGTAAGAACCATGCTTGCCTGATTTTATGACACTAACTTCTCCAGTAAATCTTAAATGCTGAGCTTTAAAAAAAAAGACATGTGTACAAATGTTCGTTTTGGGGGCAAGTAGACATTAATTAAGTAGTAAATAACGAAAAAGATTATGACTCTCCTTAAAGAATGAAGTTGCAGTTTGTTTAGATTGTAGTAAATTCCATGTGGATGAACTCTTTTTAGTACAAGTATTTTTAAAACATACATTTCTTTTTATTGCTTTGTCATAACTCAGCTCTCTCTTACAGATCTTTGGATATAGGAAATCAAATGAATGCTTCTGAGGAGACAAAAGTTACACATGTTGGGTCTCAGGTAAGAAGCTTTTAGATTGTTATAATTTTTGAAAAAAAATGCATGATAGTGTGCTCCATTTCGGGGGCCTCTGATCTTTAAGCAGTAAAATCACAATCTTGCGTGTCATTCAGCTGGTTGACATTTTGTATTTCAGCATATTGACAAAGTCTTTAACAACATTGGAGCAGACCTTCTAACTGGTGGTGAATCAGAAAATAAAGAGGATGGGTTACTGAATAAACATAAAAGAGTAAGTGTTTTTACTGTTCTTTTAGTACTCGTATTTATATTATATAACTTCTAAAACCACAGATTTTTGTTGGGAAATACTATTTAGCTTAATAAGAAACATTCTTTAATTATCTTTATGAAATTTAAAAGTTATCAGTGGGTCATGCATGACCTGACTCATGTTGAGAATAAACGTGCTTAAGATTTTTAACTTTCTTTATTATTCAGTCTCCCATGTTGGTAACATTTCTAGGTTGCCTGACTTCTTTGTCCTTTCTACTGTACTTTGCCGGTCACATCCCTTGATAAATTCTACAGTGTCTCTTCTCTGATTCTGATTTTGAATAACAAACTTTAAAATGATACTTTCCAATTGAAATGTTGGTTAGCATCCGATATAAAAAATACGTCAGTTTTGAATTTCTGCTGAGGGCAGTTTTCTTCTGTTTATTCAACAGATATGAGTACCTGTATGTGTGGAGCCAAGGAACTACTAGACATTGTGGTTTACAAAATTAACTAAGAGTACATACTGCGAGCTTATAGGTTGGCAAAGTTGATATAAGAAAAAGACAGATGTTGAATTTGATGCAGACATTAGCAGTGAAAGAAATTGTTCACGTTAAAAAAAAAGTTGTTGGGCTTCCCTGGTGGCGCAGTGGTTGAGAGTCCGCCTGCCGATGCAGGGGATACGGGTTCGTGCCCCGGTCTGGGAAGATCCCACATGCCACGGAGCGGCTGGGCCCGTGAGCCATGGCTGCTGAGCCTGCGCATCCGGAGCCTGCGCTCCGCAACGGGAGAGGCCACAACAGTGAGAGGCCCGCGTACCGCAAAAAAAAAAAAAAAAAAAAGTTGTTTCCTTTTTACTTAGCTTTTTGATGAGTTTCTAAAATATTTTTACAGTGAGCTAGAATCTCCTAATTTTATAAAAATGATATCACCTAATCATATTCTCATTGTCTGGGAAAAGGTGATTCTAATGAATGGTTTTAAAATAATAATTTTGTTATTATTTTCATACTGGAAATAGTTTAGCATGGATCCTGTGAGTTTCTACCTAAAGTTAAATCTTATCATAATTCAAAGTATAACTTACGCTGTGGCAATCACCAATACAGGAGTAGTTTGTAAACTACTTGGTATTGTCAGACATACCGAAAAGAAATCTTCTGTTTTACAAATGGAATTATGAAAGTTGTCAGTTGATTTTTTTGGTTTTGTTTTGTTTTCAGGCATCACTTACACTTGAAGAAAAACAAAAATTGGCAAAAGAACAGGAGCAGGCACAGAAGTTGAAAAGCCAGCAACCTCTTAAACCCCAGGTGCACACACCTGTTGCTCCAGTCAAGCAGGTCAGAATTCATTTCTTTTGCATAATTCAAGCATACTACACTTTTTTTTTCACATCTTTATTGGAGTATAAATGCTTTACAATGTTGTGTTAGTTTCTGCTGTACAACAAAGTGAATCAGTTATACATATACATATATCCCCATATCCCCTCCCTCTTGAGCCTCCCTCCCACCCTCCCTATCCCCTCCCTCTAGGTTGTCACAAAGCACTGAGCTGATCTCCCTGTGCTATGCAGCAGCTTCCCAGTAGCCATCCATTTTACATTTGGTAGTGTGTATACATCAGTGCTACTCTCTCACTTCATCCCAGCTCCCCGCCCCTGCAAGTCTGTTCTTTACGTCTGCATCTTTATTCCTGCCCTGCCAATAGGTTCATCAGTACCACTTTTTAAAATTCCATATATAAGGCATACTACTCTTAAGGAGTAAGGTAGTATAGAACTTAGTCTACCTACTAGTGTTTTATAAAAATGTATTTCAGAAAATACTTTAATGTGTAATTTCTAAGAAGTATGGGCATCAAGAATTTTCCAACAACTCCTCAATAGCCTGCCTAATATATAATGTTTTGTAATAGTGCTTGTTACCAACAAAGAGGAAGCTAGATTAATGGGAGGGTTCTTAAAAAATATTAGGTCTATGGTACTAATTCAACGCTGCTCACTTTGAAATGACCAGGAATATTATATTCATGCTTTTATGTATTTTTGAGCAAAATAATTTTCAATTTTTAGCTTTTTTGTCATAGTCATGTTTGTGACTTGATCTAGGAATACTTACCTATATGTCCTGACCAGTATTTATTTCCTGCTATGGTCCAGGCAGTGTTCTACGTGCTGGTGTTAGAGCAGTGATTAAGGTCTCTGCTGATAGAAAGTTTACACTATTACTGATTTCAGAAATTACTTTATCTTAAAAGCTTTCTTTAAATTATTTTGTTGTTGTTGTTGTTGCCTCTTAATCATTAAATTTCTTCCTCTGGGAGAAATCTTTGTGGGCCAAGAGGCAAAAATAAAGTATTTTGTAGGTACTTAAAATAGAGAAAATAAATTTCCACAAAGTTTTGATGAAATTCAAAATACAAAAATAATAGAGTATCCTTGTCTGTAATACAGATCTAATGAGAAAAATGCAATTCTGTTTTTTGGTGGAGGTGCAGTGGTGGAGACAGCATTTCATTTAATTGGAGTTCAGAGTTGTATTCCCTGTCATCAGATTGACTGCAAATGTTCATCCTTAAAAAGCCTTACAAAAATATGTGGCAGGCTGGATTTGGCCTGTGAGCTGTGGTTTGCTGTCTTAGTGTAGACTATTGAGCTTAATTTTAACTTGTCCTTTATAATAAAATTTATCAAATGTTTACTAATTTTTAAGTAATTTGGAATTCTTGGAGATAAAGTAATTTCCTCATATTTTTCAGACTAAGGACCTGACAGACACATTGATGGATAATATGTCATCTTTAACCAGTCTTTCTGTTAGTACCCCTAAAATTTCTGCTTCAAGTACCTTCACTTCTGTTCCTTCCACGGGCCTTGGTATGATGTTTTCTACACCAACTGATAATACAAAGAGAAATTTAACAAACGGCCTAAATGCCAACATGGGCTTTCAGACTTCAGGATTCAACATGCCAGTTAATACAAACCAGAACTTCTTCAGCAGTCCAAGTACACCTGGAGTGGCCAAGATGACATTGGGAACACCTTCCACTTTGCCAAACTTCAGTGCTGTGAGTGTTCCTCCTGCTGGTACGAAGCTGACTCAGCAAAGACCCACAGATATGTCTGCTCTTAATAATCTCTTTGGCCCTCAGAAACCCAAAGTTAGCATGAACCAGCTATCACAACAGAAACCAAATCAGTGGCTCAATCAGTTTGTGCCTGCTCAAGGGTCTCCAGGTGTGGGCAGTTCGGTAATGGGAGCACAGATGCGCATGATAGGACAGCCTGCCTTCGGTGTGCAGACTAATCCTTTCTTTAACCCGCAGAACTTTGCACAGCCACCACCTACTATGACCAGTAGCAGTTCAGCTAGCAGTGACTTAAAAGATCTTTTTGGGTGAGGTGTCATGCTCCTGTTTTTGAAGGATCACTTCAGTTTTAATCATGGGTAAGCTGATTTACATCTATATAATTGGCTTGGGGGAAGTACTTCTGTGGGAAAGTGAATGGTCTTGTGACAGAAAAAAAACCTGTTGTCATGCCAGCATAGTAGTTGTATGGACTCTTTAACAGCTGAGGTTTTTAAAGCCTTGAGGATTTTTTTCCTCTTACCAACTCCTCTTCAGGTTTTTAAAAGACCCAACCCATATCAATCTCAATGAGAAAAAAAGACACCTGAGTATCTTGAATAGCAGAATTTTTAAATCAAATGTTTATTTTGGCTTGTAAATCTTGGTGTTATTTAAAAAAATGAGTTGATGGTAATTGCAAGTTTCATCTGTTAAATACTACATGGTACACAGTCTGCCTTCACAAGTCATTAGTCTTCATTTTTACTATGTGAAAAATCTTGATGCTGTATTGATTTGTTTGCATTTAGTGTGACTGAGTGAGAAAATGATAAGCCTAATGAAAAGGATCGGATCATTTGCTTTTCCAATCTTATTACTTCTCAGATGAACTAATGTTTAGTGCAAAAGACTGAGCAAATACTGCAGAATTTAACTAAACCTTGATTTCATTGGTTCAAACTAAGGCATTATTAACTATCATAAATGCAAACTAATCATTGTAAATTATATTTTAGCATGGTCTGCCTCAAATAGTAATGTCTTTTTCTGCATTTACTTGGATATGTTTAGAATCACTTTTTTTCCTACTGCATCACAGACAGAAGAGGTATGTACTGATCTGTGCAGATCTTTGACAAAAGCCCTCTGATGTGCTTTCCCTGACTACTGCCCCCATATTTCATTTTGAATTCAAACTTCTGAGGTTGCAGTACATATGAATTGCATTTTCAAAAGGAGATTTGTAAGAATTAAACTATATTTAATGAGTATACTTTTGAGATTTCTGCTGTATTGTTTCAAATGTAATAAACTTTACTTCTCTAAAAATGAGCACTTGTATCTTCTGGCTACTAACAGATTAATTTTCAGCTTGATACGTTATGATAACGTCTGACTTCGTCAGTTACTGCATCTGAAGTTTAAATCTTCTCTAGGAATTTCAGGACCCTTTGTTGGAACATTTTTATGTCCATAATTAGCCATTTTTAGGAAAGAAAGAATACATTCTAACAGGAAACATGCTTTCTTTTTCAAGGCCTTTCTCTGATATTTTTCTTTGATTTGCTAATTAGTCAACCATGGAATCGTATGCTATAGATGTCATTTGTATTTCGTTAACTTATATTCCATCATTATGTTATAACTTTAAACTGATCTTTCAGAGAACTATAAATGTATTATAATTGCAGCCATAGAGTTTGTGGTTTTTAATTATCTGAAACCAGCAATCATTTAAAATAAGTCATATGAAGTTTAGTGTGCTGACACTACATTTATTCATTGAAAAAATACGTATACACACACTGAACATACAGTACTTGATTATAAAATGTAAGTTGATAATATTGCTGGCAGCATTCAGTAAGAGGGTATGTTAAAAAATAAAAAGTCAGCTTAACATCTGGTATCTGTATGAGCTGTATTTTGTTACATGGTTTTAGGAGAAGGACTGATAGGAATGCTAAAGAAACTTTTCCAAGAAATGAAAAGCAGTACGAAGAGCAGATGTTTCTGGCAAATACATTCATACATGAACCTGATTATTTGTTGTCTCGTTCGTAATACAATATCTATCTTGAGAAAAGTTTACATAAGGAATAAAACTGCTTAACATTGAAGAATTTTTCTTCGTAACAATTCAGTAGTCACAGTTCATTAGGAAATTGCTTTTTATTTTGTAAAATAACTTTGTCAGTGTTGAACTCCTAATTAGAAGGAAAACTTAATAGAACAGTTTATATAATTTGAACTTCTAAATATAAAAATAGATTATTTGAAAGAATATATGTGATTCTTAGGTAATTTTCACATCTTGAAATTTGTTCACTCATTGAGGTAACGATGCTACATTTTTAGAAGATTTTCTACACTTTTTTCTTACTTTCTTGAAGGTACTTTGTTTAAATCATTTCTATCACTCGAACTGTTACCATTGCCTTTTTCTGTTGTGAAACTGCCTCTAAAAAATAGTGCTATTTTTAGACTTGTATTTCTATGTGAACAAAATTTTCAAAGTACTAGATAGATCACCTTAAAATTATTGTAGATATTGATGGCATTTTAAGTCCCTTGTGCTTAGAGTAGAAAGTTGGTAGGTTAAAAAGCACCTGTAGACAAAAATTACAAGAAAGATGCCCTTTTATTTGAATTGGTTCTTTATTCTCCTAATGCTAAAGTGTGTGATATATTTAGAGGATGCATAAAAAGAAATGGAAATAGACTATGTACTTGGCTGGGGTTTGTTTGTTTTGTTTTGTTTTTATTTTGGAACGCTTATAACCCTCTTTTCACTTGAATAAGTTAAGGAAATAGGTTTTTGTTATTGTTTTTTAACCTGTAAAATAGCTCACATGGTTGCTTTTACATATTAAAGGAAAAGGTATATGTGAAAGTACTTGATAGCAAGCACAGAGTATGCACCAAATAAATTTCGGCTTTGATGAAACTTTCCACATTAAGTTGTGATTCCATGCTTTGTTATTTACTGGTCTTGAAATAATTTTAGAACAAAACAAATCTTTAAGAATTCAAACTATATAGGATTTTTTTTTTTTTTTTTTGCGGTACGCGGGCCTCTCACTGTTGTGGCCTCTCCCGTTGCAGAGCACAGGCTCCGGACGCGCAGGCTCAGCGGCCATGGCTCACGGGCCCAGCTGCTCTGCGGCATGTGGGATCTTCCCGAACCAGGGCACGAACCCGCGTCCCCTGCATCGGCAGGTGGACTCTCAACCACTGAGCCACCAGGGAAGCCCTATATAGGATTTTAAGAGCTTATTTATGTTGCTGGTTTTCAAGCTATAACTGTGACACTCAGTAAGAAATATATCTTACATTACAAACCCAGTATATGAAATTTATACCTGAAACAAAAGTTTCAGAAAATCTTTGATACATATAGTGTACTCTTTTTTTTATTATATCCTACTAATTAAAAAAAAGAAAAAAAAAACTGGTTACAATCCCTAACAAGATTTCATGATATAGTTTGAGTAAAACTGAAATAATTCAATACCATGCGGATGTAGAAACAGAGGGTCAGAGATTTACATGCCCTAACCCAAGAAAGTTAGAGCCAGGAATAGAAGCTAGATTTTTTTTTTTTTTCTGATCTGCAGTCCCATGCTTTCTACCATTATATCCTTTATTGTATGAATTCTGGAGTTGCTTTTGTCAAAATGGTTTAATATAGTAAGTATTATGTGTTCAGTACTTATTTGGTACCATAAATAAATTTACATTGGAAAAATCGGCATTGAAGAGGAAGAGGGAGATGATAGAACAGAAATGTTCATGGTCGAAATCAGCCTCTGGGCTGCTTCTCTGAATTGTAGATAAGATGGTTGGGGGAGCCAGGTTAGCAGTGCTTGCAGTACCCAGACATGTAGTAGAATTAAAGCATATAACCGTGAGGAGGGGGTGGCATAGTGGAAAAAGCCATTTCACCAAAATGGAGCTTGTTAGATATTAGAAACTTCTATCCAAAGCAGCCAACTTGCTCTAGCCACTCAGAGAGGACTTAACTACCTGGAGTGCAGAACACATATGTAATTTAAAATTTCCTAGTAACCACACTAAAAAGTAAAAATGGATGAAATTAATTGTAATAATATATTTTGTTTAACTTAATAGAGCCAAAATATCTTTTCAACATGATTTGATACAAAATTTAATGATATATTTTACGTTCTTTTTTGTACTTAGTCTTGAGATCCAGTGTATATTTTACACTTAGGACATATCAATTCAGGCTAGTCACATTTTGAGTACTTGATAGCCACGTGTGGCCAGTAGCTCCTGTGTTAGATATGTAGGTATATATGGAAGGTCAGACGCCGAAAGAGTGAACTCTGGCAGTTATCAGTTTATTGTCTCCCAGCTCCAAATCCATCCTTCTCTGCCCTGCTTTGTGATACTCGAGCTGGATCCTGTAAACGCATCTCCCTTGCCAGCTTGGCAGTATGTTAGGCTTCGTCGGTAGAGGGTCCTGAAGTGGCACTGCAAAGCAATAGCAGCAAGAAGTCACTTCTGGATTCTGGTTCTCCATTTTTATTCACTGCAGGAGCCCGGCAGCCCCAGCACAGGACCCCAGCTGTGCCTCAGTCACACTCTCCCACTTGGGAGCAGCTCCAGTGGGCTGTTTTCGGCCACTCCCTCAAGCAGCTGTCTCCCACTCTGGCCCTCTGACAAATGTCTTCACCACTGGTGGCTGAATGTACCTGTGGAAACCACGCCTTTGCCGAAGAAGGCGCTCAGCTTGAGGGGTTGGAGTGGGGAAGAGAGCCTCTCCTAGTCTTTAGTTCCTTAATTTTCTTTTTACTTTCTCCTAGCCTAGAGGTAGTAGCTGACTTTTCTTTTCTTTTTTTTTTTTTTTGCAACTGCTACTTCTGAACTCCTTAGAGTCCTTTTTTATGCCTTTTAAAGGCATAAAAGGACTAGTAACTTCTACTAGTTGACAATTACTTCATTAAAATTTCCCTGTTCAAATGTCTGGTTTTGTCTCCTAACCTTACCTTCACTGATAAGACTCCTCAGTCTATTAAGCCATTTAAAAATGGGACCAATATGAAATAAGTCAGACAAAGACAAATGCAAGTATGATTTCACTTTTATGTGGAACCTAAAAAACAAAGGAAAAAAGAAAACAAAACTCACAGAGAACAGATTGGTGGTTATCAGAGGGGAAGTGGATTGAGGTAGTTGGGCAAAATGGGTGAAGGTGGTCAATTGTAATGTGACATATTAACTAGGCTTATTATTGTAATTATTTTTTAGTGCATACAATAATTGAATTATTAAGTTTTACACCTGAAACTGATATGTTATAAACCAATTTTACTTCAGTAAAAAATAAAAAGTTGTGGGCCTCCCTGGTGGCGCAGTGGTTGAGAGTCCGCCTGCCGATGCAGGGGATACGGGTTCGTGCCCCGGTCCGGGAGGATCCCATATGCCGCGGAGCGGCTGGGCCCGTGAGCCATGGCCGCTGAGCCTGCGCATCCGGAGCCTGTGCTCCGCAACGGGAGAGGCCACAACAGTGAGAGGCCCGCATACCGCAAAAAAAAAATAAAATAAAAAAAAATAAAAATAAAAATAAAAAGTTGTCCAAAAAAAAATAAATGGGGCCATAGGATGGATATATGTGCTGCTAACAAAAGCTATAGGGAATTGTGTATATATAGCCTATATTAAAACTTTCCTTTCTAAAAGTTCTTTTGAAATGTGCCTTGAGTGGAAATATGATTTAGCTACTCTATACCTATTTGAGCAGTTCCAATTTTCATCTTTTTTTTTTCCTGTATCTTGGATATATGTTCTTTTTGTGGTGGCCTAGGTTGCTAGGAAACCCAGTGTTTGGCTTTCATATGAGAATGAGACTCTAATGTCCAGAGTTTGCATGTAGGAATCAGCATTCATGCAGTTCCCTTCCGAGTCCCTGCCAGTCTTTCTAAATGCAGTGATCAAACAAAAGTCAGATATGGGGCTTGTCCACGGGCGCATTAGGAGCATAGAGTGCATGGACTTTGGAGCCAGATAAAGTTGGGGTTTGGTGTGGGGCATATTTTTTTTGAAATTTCAGGCTAAAATTATAGCATTTATGCTGTATGGAGGTGGGATGGGTTTCTTTACACATTTGTTCAGTTGGAACAGATCCAAAATAGTTTTTAAGAAAATCTTTCTCTAACAGTGGGTGCTATTAAGATCACTTTTGTGGAGAGATGGAAAGGCCTCTCAGTGAGTGGTATCCTCCTTAGACTGCTCCAGTGTCAGAAGGGAATGTCATCTTTATCCCCAGCTCCAGTGATCATACAGACCTGCCTCTAATCAGCAATGATATCTGTACCCAGATACTTGTCAAAGAACAACATTTAACTCTCTATTGCCCAACATTCAAAATCTCATTTTTGAGAAAGTTTTATGGAGGAGGCCAAAAATTGAGTAATCCATCCATTTCTTTAGAAATTCTAAATGAAATTAAACACACTGTGGAGACCTTTGTGCCTGGGTTGCATTGTTTTGGCCACACATCAATTTCTGTTACTGCACTTAGCTTTGGGCTGTATTATGAAACATATTCATGCCAAGGGTGACACTGGTTCACTCTAACATAAAATAGTTTCTTTGAGGACCCACAGGAGAAACTTCAGGTTTCAGATCAGGAGTAAATGTGCTTCTAAGCAACTAGTTTGCCCTTATCTTTTAAAGTCTGAATAATGGAACAAATCACATATTAACAGCTTGGAGGTTCAGGCAAATTTGCAGTCCACCTGTAGCAAATATATAGGACGTCAATAGTATGCATTGTTCAGTACTTCTGGCTTTATCTGATTTTTAAAATTCTTATTTCTCCTTTGCTCTGATTTCCATTAAAAAAAAAGTTGTGGGCCTCCCTGGTGGCGCAGTGGTTGAGAGTCCGCCTGCCGATGCAGGGGATACGGGTTCGTGCCCCGGTCTGGGAGGATCCCATATGCCGCGGAGCGGCTGGGCCCGTGAGCCATGGCCTCTGGGCCTGCGCGTCCGGAGCCTGTGCTCCGCAACGGGAGAGGCCACAACAGTGAGAGGCCCGCATACCGCAAAAAGAAAAAAAAAAAAAAAAAAAAAAAAAAAAAAAAAGTTCTGTGTTATGTTCTTAGAAATTCTCATTGTGGAACAAGGTAAAGTGTAAATAAGTATATGGAATGAATGAGTTTAAATCTTGTCTCTTTCACCAACTGACCAGGATAAGTTTTCTCAGCTATAAAATGAGGATCACGTCTTACAGACTCATTAGGATTAAATAAAGTAAACGTGTGTGAAGCACCTGACAAGGCTCCTGGCATACTGTAAGTACTCGATAGATATCCTCACCTTGCTTATGATGGACATAGGCCTCTAAAATAATATCCACTTGAATGAAGAGCAGATGCCTCACCTAGCATTATTTGAATACCTTTATTCTTCAAAAAACAAGCCAAAAATAGGTTATAGGCTATGAGATTCTTGGGACACAAATAGTAATGAGATGTAGGCCATGTCATTAAGGAATTTGCACTGTGGTTATAAAAGGTAGCTGAGTAAGCTGACAATTACAGGACAGTGTGGTATATGCTGTGATAAATCTTAACATAGGAGGGACGGCCAACCTAGGCTAGGGGAGTGGGGAAGACTTCTTTAGAGGAGATGGGCCCTGAGCTTAACCTTGCAGGGAGACTTTTAAAAATTGTTTTTGATGCTATCAAATGATTAGTTAGGAATTACATTTTCCCAAATTAAGCTGGACACACTGGGGAGAGGATTAGGGTAGATAACTCCCAAGGTCCTTTTGAATTCTGAGATTACATGAAAATTGCTTGAATTAAGGAAAGTCTGGTCAAGTGACTTGATGACCAGGAAAAGTGGAATTAATGTTGGCTGAGTAAGCCAGGGATGACACCAACACAAGGAATAAAATGAGTGAGGAATATTGTTATTTTTTAAGTAATTTATGCTTCATTGAACATTTCAGAAATTTAAGAATACACACGTGTGAGTTTAATAAACCTACTTTAAAACAGTGGCTGGTGGATCCCCTGGCAGTCCAGTGGTTAGGACTCTGATTTCACTGCCAGGGTTCGGGTTCAATCCGTGGCCAGGGAACAAAGATCCTGAAAAATAAAATAAAAACATAAAACAGTGGCTGGCTTCTGGGGTAAAAAATGTCTGGCATAAAAAAAATTTAGTCTATAAACCACCAGAAGATGTCACTATCTCCCAAGTAATAGTCCATTACATTAGCTCCTTTTCATGTACATTTTTGAACACTGACAGACTGTGACAGATTGATGTCTGGCTTGTAATATTGAGTCTGTGAGAAGGATAGGACCTCACAGGAAATACTTGTCGAAGGTGTGTAGGTTTGTTCCATCTTGATTCTTGATGCCCTAGACATGTGAACCCTGTTCTCTACTTCATGTATTGAAATTATCTGGACACTCTGGATTTCATTTGTGCTTTCAAGAAAAATTAAGGTGGTGAAAAATCCTCCAAAATATACTCTCTGATCTTGACTTTCTCTCACATTTTCAGGTTTCTTTATTATTATCCAACTGCATTTATTAAATTATCAGATTCTCTATGTTCTATCTTGGACACAATCTAAGATATCCTTGAATCTTTTTATTTTTTATTTTTAAGTCAACTTTCATGGTGTGTAAAGCAAAACTGGAACATATTTCCACACTGTAATAATACTGGATGAAATGAACCAGTAGTTCCCCAGTTCCTCAGAAGTAAGTATTTCAGACTGTCTGAGCCAATATATAGCAATATATAAGAGGAAGTAACACATTAAAGAAAAATAAATTATAGCAAGAAAACAGGCTCAAAAATTGATCATCAAGTGTCTTGTGCTGGGGGCTGTGGGAGTGGGATTCTCCAAGATAAAAGGTTAATAATTTGTTAAAGGCAGCCAGTGACAGCCAGCAGATGAGTAAATGGGTATGATTTCTGCTTTAGTTCCGCCCCAAACCTCAAAAATACTAAATACATCACTTGTCTTCTCCATGCCTGTTGGTTTCAACAGTAAAGTGGAATAGTCTGCCCAATCTCGTTCTCTAGGTAGTTATAACCTCAAAGGAGCAGTGAAGAATGAAGTTAAAGTGTTTCATAAATATAAGGAATTCATGTAAATTCTTCTATGAAAAATACAAAATACTCAAATTATTCCATGCTGTGTAAAGACATCCTATATTTCCATATTTTGATTGTTTGACTTTATTTAAAGTTTTCATTAATAGGGAAAATTGGGAAATGTTTTTCATTGGGAAAAAGTTTAATTTTCATTAATTGGGAAAAATATTGAAGCAGTTACATTGATGAACTGAAAATAGAACTTGAGGGCCTCCCTGGTGGCGCAGTGGTTGAGAGTCCGCCTGCCGATGCAGGGGATACGGGTTCGTGCCCCGGTCTGGGAGGATCCCATATGCCGCGGAGCGGCTGGGCCCGTGAGCCATGGCCGCTGGGCCTGCGCGTCCGGAGCCTGTGCTCCGCAACGGGAGAGGCCACAACAGTGAGAGGCCCGCATACCGCAAAAAGAAAAAAAAAAAAAAAAAAATAGAACTTGATATGTTTCTAGGATGTCCATGTAGGCAGCCTTATGTTTGCAAAGAATTATAGAGACATTTATTTAATAATGGTATAAAATTATGTTCCTATAACTTAGCAACATAAAGCCAAATTAATTGAATTCCAGTACCCAGCTCACAGTGAGCGGAAATGTAATGGGACTAACTATGCTTTATTGTGGGCTGGAAACAGTGCTGTATAATGAAGTGAGCATTTGTAATTAATTGGTTTAAATCCTGGCTCCACCAAAAAACTATGTAACTTTGTAACTATGTAGCTATGTAACCAAAAACCATGTGACTATGTAACTTCTTGAGTTTGAGCCTCAGTTTCCTAGGATGTAAAATGGAGATAATATCTGTTTGGTCATTCTACTTTGTCATTTCTAGTTTTTCATTCTCCTTTGTGAATATGAAATGAGATCAGGAAACTCAAGTCAGCAAGACAGATAAGGAAGCAATGACTGCAGAATGGGATAAAGGTTCCCATTAGCCTCCCCTTAGAAGGGTGGTCTTATCAGCCTTGGGTGGATGGTGGCAATTTTAATCCAGGGGCTGGTACGTCAGTGTTATATGTTAAATTCTCTTTATTTTGCTATTGGTTTGCCCTATTTTTTTGGTGGAACTTTTTAGTGAAAGCAAACAGATTAGTATGTAATCTCAAAAACCAGCACCCTGTTTTATTTCTAAAAATTTCACTCTTACTATCACAAGCTTACCTATACAGTCACACCTCTGTATCTGTGTGGGGGCGTGTTCTAGCCACCCCTCCCCCCGGTAACCCCCACAGGATGCCAAACTCTGGGACGCTCAAGTCCCTATTGGCCCTCAGTGTCCACAGATGCAGAACCCATAGATATGGAGGGCTGACAGTAATTAGGTGCTCAGTGACGTTTTTAAAGACACAAGGATTCTGAATACATCTTTCCTGAGTTGTTATGTTAAAGGCAGTCTTTAGCACCCACAGTGGGACTTATAAGATCACAATGTACTGTGTATTGTGGTGACACAAGCTCAGGAAATGGGCTTAAGGACCTAGTCCCCAATCTCCACATTCTACTGGCCAGGCTACCTTGGGCAAAACTGAGTCTTGGTTTCTCTACCTGCTTATTTGTTACACAGGTGGTTGGGAGAATCAAATGAGATACTTGAACGTGCTTTGTATGCACGTTTGACTATTAATAAAAGAATGTCAAAAATAGAAGTGCAGTGAAAAAAATCAAGTTTTATATACATTCAGATTAGTACTAATGATAGTTATCAACAATACACAAATTTTAAAGGATTGGGAGAAATACTGGATGAAGTAGAAAGTTTTGTGTTGGTATTAGTATGTTATGGGGACAGGGGGAGAGGAGTATGGAATTGGGGTGTAGAATGGGGCCTAGAAAAGCTGCCACAGAATTCAGGAGAGAAGGAGCCTCAGGAAGATTAATTTTCTTCATTACCTCTGTTTCCTTATGAAGTTTTTTATTCTAAAAGGTGAATAATTAGGTCATTAGCTTTGAGCCTGTTTAAAATTCTCCACCTAACACTTTGATTGGGTTTGATGAAACTATTTTCTTGAACAAATTATATATATATGTGTATACACACACACACACACACACACACACACACACACACACACACACACACACACACACACACACATATATATATATATATATATATATTTGTCTAGGTAGATTAGAATGACTTGGCTAACAACCAGCTTATGAGATCCACTTTTTTCACTGTTGGGAGACTGGAGTCCTACCTACCTAAAATTGAACTGGACGGTCAGGCTTGCCCTCATGGTGTTAGGTGCAGGCAGTATTGGCATTTCAGGATTTTAGGACTAAAATGTTTTTATTTTACTTTAAATTTTGATTAGTATTTTCACTGGGTATATAATTTTAGGTTGACAATTTTTTCCCTAGTTTTTAAAGAGATTATTCCATTGTCTTCTGACTTTCAATATTTCTAATAAGAGGTAAACTGTCATTCTTATCTTTATTTCTCATCTAATAGATCCAGAGCAAAAACCTTTGGGTTTTTTATCTCTTGGGTTTTAAATCATTAATAAAATCAAGATTCTTTATCAGTGAGGAGCAGAAACTATCTTAGCTAGAGTAAACTAAAAGGAGGGCAATTTGTTAAAAGGATTGGGTATTTCATGAAACCCAAGGGTAGGACACCTGGGTCTAGACAAACAGGAATTGGAAGGCCATTAGAAACAGACACCCTCAGCCTGCTAAAGTTTCATTGTTTCATTCCTCTTACTCTTTGCCAGACCAGTGTTCTCTCCATCTCCAGTCCATAATGTGAATGTAACCCCCCCCCCAACCACGGCCACCAGTTACAGTTCCAGGGTTCTGCAAGATTAACTAGCAGTCTTTCAATTCTAAAGTTAAATTACAGGAAAATTTGGCATCTGACTGGCTCAGCACAGTGCAGGTGCCCATCCCTGGTCCATCCAACAGTGGTCAGAGGAGATGGGAAACATTATAGTATATACAGGGCTTTGGGGGACCTGTCTCCATAAAAGAGGAGGGGGTGGTAGTGGGAGGGAAGTTCCCTGAGAATGAGGAATTGCTGTGTTCTGGGCAATCACCTCTAAAGATGTCCTAGTCAATCTTATTTTCTCTAGGGAAGAGGCTCTTTCTGTACAGGATGATGGGAAGTCATCGAGTACATGCAATGGCTGGATTTTTTTCCTAATGCATATTCAGTCTACATATCTTAAGCATAGACCAAAGCTTTAGTTTCATGGCCCTCGGGTTTCTGTTCTACACATCATTTCATCTATCTTTGCTGTATTTGTTATTTTGCGATGAGGAGCACATATTTTAATGCTCTTCTGTAACCACTAAATTATATAAAGCTCATGATCATTGTTCCAGTCTTGTTTTCTACCACATGGTAAACTCGCCCAACTCTCTGAAACTATGCAAATTTCCCCCAGGCGCCATGCTCTCTCATGCAAGTCTTTGCTCCTGCATTTTTTTTTCTTTAGTTTGCCTCACTCTTTCATCCCTGAAAGCTTATACTATCATCGCCTCTTCTAGGAAACCCTCTCCCACTCCCTTAGTAAGCTAATTTAGGTGTCCTTACCTGTGCTTGCATTACCACATGTGTCACTCACCACACCATATGGACTCATTCATTTTCTGGTTTGTTTCTTTAAGGGAAATATCACAGTTCAACCTATGTCACCAGTGTCTCAAAAAGGCCTGCCACATAGTAGGCCCTCATGAGAAGGAACAAATGAATAAAACGAGTCTCGGTTCTGGAAAGTCTGGCTTTATATTTTCTTGTCTCTATTATCAACAGCTCTAGTGTAGAAGTTAGGAGTTCAGGCTCTGATGCCAGACTTCCTGGGTCTGTATCCCATCTCTGCCTAGTTTCCTAGTTGTGTGAACTTGAGTAAGTTGACTTAAAATCTCTGTGCCTCAGTTTCCTCATCTGTACATGGTATAAAAATGGTACCTACCTGAGAGAGTCGTTGTGGGGATTAAATGAGTTAAGTACATAAAGTCTGGCACCTAGAGGGTGCTTCATAACTGTTAGTTATTATTATCATCAAACATCTAAATCACTGCCAAAAAAAACCTTTGCAGATTCAGGTGTGTGTCATGAGCAATACATTCTGCAGAAAAGGTTTGTGCTCTTAGCAGTCATTGACCCTTAAAAGAGATTCACGTGGTCTTTGCCTAGTGGTACTTCCATTATGTGCTCTAAGAGATTAGTAACCTAAAGTTATCTGGGGATTGAGGAATGGGTTAGAAGCTTCACCAAGGGATGTTTTCTATAGCAAGAGAGTGTGTTTATCATATTTTATTTTGATTGTATTTGTTTCTGATGAATGAGTGAGCTTTTTGGAGACAAGTGAAGACATTTTGGTGGAGTGATTAGATTATGTGATTTCCTGGAGTCAGCGTTCTCAGCCTTGAGGAGTTGTGGGTGGCAAGGTTGGTGGCCTGAAAATATCCTTTTAAGAGCACAGGGCCGGATAGGATTTTTTTGCAGAAACTGATAAACTGCCTCTGAAATTTGTATGGAAATACAAAAGACTTAGAATAGCCAAAACAATTTTAATAAAAGAGCAAAGTTGGAGGACTTTCATTTCCCAATTTCAAAACTTACTCTATAAAGCTACAGTCAACAGAGTGTGATATTGGTAGAAGGATAGACATAAAGATCAATGGAACATAATTGAGAGTCCAGAAATAATTTTTTATATTTATGTTCCATTGATTTTTGACAAGGGTGCTAAGGCAATTCATTGGAGAAAGGATAGCCTTTCTAACAAATGGTGCTGGGACAACTGGATATCCACATGGAAAAAAGATGAACTTAGGGCTTCCCTAGTGGCACAGTGGTTAAGAATCCACCTGCCAATACAGGGGACACAGGTTCAACCCCTGGTCCAGGAAGATGCTACGTGCTGCGGAGCAGCTAAGCCCGTGTGCCACAGCTGAAACCCGTGCGCTCTAGGACCCGAGTGCTGCAACTATTGAAGCCCGTGTGCCTAGAGCCCGTGCTCTGCAACAAGAGAAGCCACCGCAATGAGAAGCCCATGCAATGCAATGAAGAGTAGCCTCCACTCACCACAACTAGAAAAAGCCTGCGCACAGCAACGAAGACCCAACGCAGCAAAAAAAAAAAAAAAAAGATGAACTTAGACGTTTACCTTATACCATACATAAAAATGAACTCAAAATGGATCATAGACTTAAATGTCAGAGCTAAAACAATTAAACTTTTAGAAAACAAAAAAATTGGAGAAAATCTTCAAGACCTCAGGTTAGGCAAAGATTTCTTACAAGACACAGTCTATGTAAGAACAAAAACATACATTGGACCTCACCCCATCAAAATTTAAAATGTTTGCACTTAAAAATATAGCATAAAGAAAATGAAAAGACAAACAGTAGACTGGGAGACAATATTTGCAAATCGTATTATCTGATAAAGAATTTGTATTGAGAATATACACTCATACACCTCATTAATAAGGCAAAAAACTCATTTTAAAAATGGACAAAATATTTGAATAGAAATTTTACCAAAAAAGATACACCAGTGACAAATAAGCACATGACAACATGGCCAATGCCATTAGTCATCAGAGAAATGCAAATTAAAACCACAATGAGATACCATTTTATACCCACTTGAATGGTTATACAAAAAAAAAAAGACAACAAATATTGGTGAGGATGTCAGAAATGGGAGTCCTCATATATGCTACTGGGATTGTAAAATAGTGCTGCCACTTTGGAAAATAATTTGGCCGTTTCTTAAAAGTTTTAACATATACTTGCCATACAATCCACGAATTCCACTCCTAGGTATTTCCCCAAGAGAAATGAAAAGATTTGTCCACAGAAAGATTTGCACACAATTGTTCTTAACAATTTTATTCACAATAGCCAGAGATTGGAAGCAACCTAAATGTCCATCAATGGATAGACACAATGTGGTATGTCCATACAATAAAATATACCACAGAAAGCAGAAAAGGAGGCACAAACTACTGACACAAGTTGTGACATGGACAAACCTGAAAATCATCATATTAAATAGAAGAAGCTAGACACAAGAGACAATATATTGTATGGTATATAGTGTGTTGATGCCATTTATATGAAATGTCTAGTAAAGGCAAATCTATATAGAGAGAAAGATTGATGGTTGCCTGGGGCAGTGTGGGGTATGGGAGATGGGGACTAACGGTGAATATGAGGGATATTTTGGGGATGATAGAAATGTTCTACCTGCTTTGTGCTTTATGGTGATGCTTCCGCAACATGGTAAATTTACTAAAAATCATTGATTGTCCACTTGAAATGGGTGAATTGTATGATATGCAAAATATATCTCAGTAAAGTCAGAAGAGGTAGTAAGGGGGGGAGGTGGAAGAAAGGAGCAGGAGAGAGAGAGAGACAGAGACAAAGACAGAGACAGAGAATGAGAATAGGACTGCATGGAGCCAGACTGTTTTATCTGAAATAGCAAGTCTAACCTCTCTTTGCCTCAGTTTCCTGTCAGTGAAGTTGGGGAAAATAACAATTAACTATCCACAAAGTAGTGTTGGAAAGATTGTGATACTATGTAAACAATGCTTAACACAAAGTTTGGACCATAAAGAGAGCTCAACAAGTATTAGCTGTAATAATAATAATTATTACTATTGGTGGTAGTATTTAACCTACTGAGGATCCAGCTCTGATTTATATCAACTAAATTCAAATCCTGGAGAAGGATTTGGACTACGACTGAAGAGGGCAATGACTCATCTTGTGGAAATGACTCTGGGGGAATCTGAGAATCTAAAGCACAGGATTTGTCAGTCACCTGCAGGCTGGGGGGTGGAGCACTGGAGCCTCACAGATGAAGGCTGTTTCTTCATGGCAGCATCATTTATGGAGGGGTCATCCTGCCGCCCATCAATGTGGGAGCAACATGTGCTATTTCTACTCCAGTCCAACAGTGATTTATGTTATACCACTACATGCCAGATCCTATTGGCTTGGAGGACAGGTGATTTGGGGGCACAGAGGAGGGATACCTAACCTTGTGTATGAGGGCTTCTAGAAGAAGTGATATCCCTGTGAGACTTAAGAATCTCTTGACATCGGGCTTCCCTGGTGGCGCAGTGGTTGGGAGTCCGCCTGCCGATGCAGGGGACGCGGATTCATGCCCCGATCCGGGAAGATCCCACATGCCACAGAGCGGCTGGGCCCATGACCCATGGCCGCTGAGCCTGCGCGTCTGGAGCCTGTGCTCCACAACGGGAGAGGCCACAACAGTGAGACGCCTGTGTACCGCAAAAAAAAAAAAAAAAAGAATCCTTTGACATTTCCCAGATGAAGAGTGAGGAGAGTTATCCAGACAGAGGCTACAGTCTGAGTAAACCTCAGAGGTGATAGGGAGCTTGCTGAATTCAGTGAAAAGCTGACATAAAGAGCAGAATGACAAGAAACAAGGCTGGAGTCCCACAGAGGGCCTTGTGTGCCATGATAAAGAATTTAGACTTATCCTGAGGATGAAGAGCACTAAGCAGGTTCTAGGACCTGCTCAGTCATCTTCAGTTCAGTGGTCCCAGTGGCACTTACACACCACACCTTGAGTGATCCTGCTCTGTTGATCAGGAGCAGATAAATGCCCTCCTAGAGGTCTGTGGCCTGGGTTCTGCATTTAGCCTCCTCAAGTGCAAGTGTTTCTCCAAGGACCACATCCATACTGGTGTCTCGCAGAAAAAGTGTTTCACGGCTCCCTCGAGAGGCATAAGAGGCCATAATGGGGTCGCTGAGAGCCTGTCTTAGGGGCCAGACCTCAGAAAAACAGAGGACTTGTGAATGTTTCACACACTTCGCCCTGGGTGCCTGCTCTGGCTGAGAGCGCATTAAAAGCCCCAGCGACCAAGGGGCAGGTATTGTCCTGGTTACTATGGCATCACCTTGGAAAGGATCACTCAGGGAAAGCCACAGCTGAGCCGAGTGAACCAGGAGGGGAATGTGGTCAGAAGCAGCAGGAGGGGCTGGAGATAGGCTGCAGATGCTGTCGCTGGTCTCGGGACACCTCGTGGGCTGGAG
Source organism: Mesoplodon bidens (assembly GCF_964165515.1). Taxonomy (NCBI): domain Eukaryota; kingdom Metazoa; phylum Chordata; class Mammalia; order Artiodactyla; family Ziphiidae; genus Mesoplodon; species Mesoplodon bidens. The sequence continues at coordinate 78,809,433 of NC_138167.1, read as the reverse complement.
CCCACTTTAGCTTCTCCAGCTGCAGCCCAGGGCAGGAGCCGGGCTGCGCTCAGCCTGAGAGTGGCTGCCTGAGACAGCACCACAGGCTGCTGCTGAGCTGGGAGCTGAGAGGGGCCGAGTTCCCAGTCACACACCACCTGGCCTCTCCTTTTTTTGGCAGGGGGTGTTGTCTCATCTTGAAAGATCTGGGCTGGGTTTCATCTTCTTTTTGATTTTAAGTAGTCACCTGTATGAGAACTGACTTCCTCGAGGAAAGCAGAGTGGTCCCCACGCTGGAAATGAGAAAGGATGACAATTTCCGAGACTGACTGTTGACGGCTTGGAGATACCCCCTTTTCAAAATGCCTTTTAAAGCATTTGATACCTTCAAAGAAAAAATTCTGAAACCTGGAAAGGAAGGAGTGAAGAATGCTGTGGGGGATTCACTGGGGATTTTACAAAGGTAAAGTGTGAATGCAAACTTTAGGTTTCTTTCTGAGTAGCTTCACATTGCTGGTGTTTGAAAGAGTTTGCCTCATGTTTTTAAAGCCACATTTAAAAAAGGAGTGAGTGGGTCAGATTAAAGGGCTTCTGGAGCCCCTTCTCACTCCAACAGACTATGTGCCTAGAGGAAAGGATGCATCAAAACGATAAGGTTGAATTAGGAAAACATCAAGACAAACATTCTGCTTATACAGTAGGATTAGCACTTATTGGAGATGGTAATATTGCATTATTGTGTGTTTGGCACTGAATTAGAAAAGATTTAGGGAGATAATATTTCATGTTAATTCAGTACTAATAACAAAATCAGGAACCACTTTATATGGTTATGCTCTGAGCTGAAATAATTTTTAAGAAGTTTTCACTTCATTTTTCACTATAAATGAAAATTAGGTATTTGCAAATTGTGTAGCTTGTAATATAAACTATATAAAGTGGTTCTTGATTGGGTAGTTTTCAAAGAGAAAGATAATTACACAATGGTGTGAAGAAAGTAACTTAAAAAATTAGTATTTAAAGCAGAAAATCTTACATGATTAAGTGGGAAAGTATTAAGTACTATCATTGAATTGAATGTGTTTGTCCAAACCAAAAAATAAATCTTTTTTTAAAAAGTAAAATATATTACCATTGGAAGAGAGTTTGCCATAAATGAATGAAATGATGTGATATTTTAATTTGTGATTTTTAAAAGTAGACATAGTAAATGCCTTCCTAGGTCTTATAGATGAATTAATAAGCAGTCCTTATGTGCAAGGTAAAATGACTCCTTTAATCTCTCTGACATAAATAAGTGTGAAAATATCCTTGATAAGTTTTTTATGATTATTTCTAATCCTGGTGAGTGAAAATAGCCACCTAGCATCTCCTTTTAACTTTTCTATCTATGTTTTCTCTTAAATTTAAAAACTAGCATTTGAAGGACTATTTCTAGGCACACTGAGATTCATTCCACTTCTTGTATTTTATAACACAGGGGCTCCTGTCAGTGTTAAATTTTCCATTGTATCACTCTTGATGAGCTTAGCAGGAGAAGTGGGTTGGGCACCTTATTATTTTGGTAATTAAAAACAAAAAACTTTCCATCAGAACTATACTGAATTATCATGTATAGATGAGAACCTACCTCAGTGACAGCAGGATAAACCAGCCAAACATAGGAAATGATTACAATAACCTATTCTTTTAAGAGTGTTTTATTCTTCCATTGAGCACTCCCAGGTAACATCTTATGGTGGTGTTCATTTGATTAAAAATGCAAAAGGAAGGCACAGTGGCTTAATTGGCATATTCAAGTGATGACAAAGGAATCCGACAAAGTCAGGAATAAAAACCACGACTTTGGGTTAGTCACCGTTACAATCACCAAACTCTGTGCCTTAGTTTATAAAATACTCAACTAAAAGTACTTAGGAGTGTTCTTTTCCAACTTTGTTTTTTAAAATTTAATCACTTTTTTCAGTAAGGGACTTATCCTAAATGCTGGTTTTACTGTGTTTGATTGGATGATCCAAACTTGAAGATCCTTTTGTTTACCAGATTGGTTTACTTAGGGATATAACAAAATTAGTAATTTCCAAGTTGTGTGACCTCAACCCCAAATTAAGTTATGTGTCTAGGACTCTGAAGAGTTTCCTCAGAACTGCATCATGGAACAATAAAAAAGCAGCTAACCCAGTTCTGGAGATAGAGAATACACTAAATGAATGCTAGACACTATCATTGTTGTCATAATTGTAGAATGAATGTTTTTAGAATAAATAAAGCCAAACTCGCACCTCTTCTTTCACTGATCCCTAGAGAGACACGATTGGCAAAGGAAGGGGAAAAAAAGGCACTAATTGACCGTTGATCTAAGTTGATGGATCCTCAGCTCTAGTGGTCTTTGAGCAGCGCTCCAGAATTAGGGCTCCTCCAGCAAAAACAGCTCTGCCACGCACTTGGTGTTAACCTCAAGTCTATAAGATAATTATATATAAAGTGCCTTGCCCAGAGCCTGGCATGTAATGGACATTCCCTCCCCTCATTGATTTTTACATAAAACCAGTTGACAGAATCCAATGTGAAAAAAAAAAAAAGGCCTTAAAGAACTGTTTTCTGTTTTGTAAGGGGCAGGAATATTGGGAAGTTAGAAATCCCGACTTTCTAACTTAGCAATCAGTATAAATCATAAATTTCTAATAATGTTTGAGGCTGAGATCATCATCTAGATGGTTTTTTAATCACGGAGTGTTCCTTTTGGTCAGGGGAGTGGCAAATGCACAGGAAAGCATCTGAAGTTTGCACATGGGGCTGATTAGAGCCAGGCATTATTAATCTTTCTGGAGAACAGTCATTGATAAGAAGCAGCTGAACAATTCATCAGCTAAAGGTATAATAATATTTTTCAAATGTAGGAAGAAAAATGATGCATTCACTTATCGTCCAGTATTGGAACAGATAGACAGCATTACATTTGGAAATTAATGTCCAAAAACTGATACGCAGATTTTTTTCAACTTAGATGATGATATGAGTACCCTCTAATTGCTTGTGTGTAATAAATGATAATAATAAACACTTAGTATGTTCCAGGTATCGTAAAATTATTTAATTCTATTAACAATCCTGTGAGGTAGGGCCGATTATAATCACGGTTTTACAGATGAGAAAACTGAGGCACAGAGAGGTTAAGTAAATTGCCCACAGCTTATAAGTGGCAGAGCTGGGTTTCAGACCAGACATTTCTGTCCACCATTCTTAATCATTACACTACGCTGCACTCTAATCAACTGTCCGCTCTTCCCACTTGCTGTCTTGAAATTTAACCACTCACTTAGGCTTAGGGACTTACTTGGGCTGCAAAGTAGCCAGCAACCTCTGGATCTTCAGGCAAGCATGGGCTTTTATCCTAATTAGTTATAGTATGGAAGGCTTTCCAAGGGAGACTGAGCAAAAGTCTGGTCTCCTTTTAAGTGTTCATATCTCCCCTTTAAAGTGATGGTACCAATCCCTGTATTGTGTACATCTTCAGCATTCAGTGACTGTGTATTGAATGTATGTACCAGCCGTGCACTGTCTGCTCCATAGACAAAGGCTAGTCTGTGAGACCAGGCTCTGAGATCAGGTGATCCTGGATTCCAATTGCCGTGACATCATTTACTTTCTGCCTGCACAACCTCAGGCAACTTGCTCCCATGGTTGCTGTCAGGGTGATTCTATGAAAACAGATAGCATCTCTCCCCTGCTCACCACTAATGCCTCCCCCCCACACCCAGTTTCCCACCTCACTCAGAGTGAAAGCCAGTGTCCTTTCAATGGCCTTCAAGGTCCTACATGATCTGTAGGACTCTGAGAAATCTGACTTCATCTCTGACCTTCACTGCCTGCCTCACCCCACTCCTGCCACACTCTGCACTCTTACTGGAGCTCCCTGGACCCATTCCTGTGCCAGCTTTTGTTTTTTCCTTTGAATTAATTTTTACGGGAGTATAGTTGCTTTACAGTGTTGTGTTAGTTTATACTATACGGTGAAGTGAATCAGCTATACGTATATATATATCCCCTCTTTTTTGGATTTCCTTCCCATTTAGGTCACCATATAGCATAGAGTAGAATTCCCTGTGCTTTACAGTAGGTTCTCATTAGTTATCTATTTTATACATAGCATCAATAATGTGTATATGTCAATCCCAATTTATGCCACCCCCCCTTCCCCCTTGGTATCCATATGTTTGTTCTCTATGTCTGTGTCTCTATTTCTGCTTTGCAAAGAAGATCATCCATACCATTTTTCTAGATTCTACATATGTGTGTTAATATACGATATTTGTTTTTCTCCTTATGACTTACTTCACTCGGTATGACAGTCTCTAGGTCCATCCACGTCTCTACAAATGACCCACTTTCGTTCCTTTTCATGGCTGAGTAATATTCCATTGTATATATGTATCACATCTTCTTTATCCATTCCTCTGTTGATGGACATTTAGTTTGCTTCCATGACCTGGCTATTGTAAATAGTGCTGCAGTGAACATTGGGGTGCATGTGTCTGGATGTGATTTATTGAGGGAGAGCTCTTCCTGGAAAAATTGGGAGAGAGGGAGTAAAGCAGAAAACGAAGGAGAAAAGGAGAAAACGAAGCAAAGATGTGATCTCAGGTAACACAGAGGGGCCAGGTCACAGTGGAAAGCTCTGAGGCATAACTGGCACTGGGTTGTCCCTTTGAGCAAAGGGCCCAATCTTTTATGTCTCTGCATCAGTCAATCATTGACTGTGGGTACCCCGGCAGGGATGGAGGTTTATAATGGAGGCCATGTAGTGGTGGGCAGTTCTCCTAAGAAGCGAGCAGTTGCAAGCGATTAGCAGCTGTAGAAGTGTGCTGGCTTGAGAAAAGGGACCTGGGCTGTGCACTCATTGCACCATACAGATCCACTTGCTTCTCACATTCAGTTCACTCCATCCAGGTACAGCTTCTCCAAGACCCTGTGGTCAGAATTCCTGAGGAACCTTCAGGAGAAGAGTTGGTGGGATACACTAGCTCTCTTTGCTCTGGCTGGTCCCCCTTCCCACTCGTTCTCAAGTCCCCTCACTTCTGTTAACTTGCCTTGTGGGTTGACCCAGTCCTCAATCCCTGAGGGGTCTAATGCCCTGGTTAACATACCCTTACCAGTTATGGTTGCTGTATTTGAGTTACACTGGACAAGGCAGTATCAGGAGATGTCTTAGTGGATGCCCTGAATGCCAAACATATGTCTTCTTGCTCCTGTGATGAAGCAACGGTCCTAACTCATCCTGAGGATCAGGATCAATTTCCCTTGCTACGGTGGTAACCCCTGGCCTTCCCTTTTGCTCTTGGTGTGAGGACCCCAACGTGACTGTGCAGCAGTCATAGCCATATACTTAATGGGATTTTCATTGTATTCTCAAGTGGAAGAATTCTTCTTTGGGATTAGGACTTCTGGATCCACAGAGCCTAAAGTTGAAGAGATGAGGTAGCCCTCAAGTGGGTTACCGGGAATGATGGTGAGTGGGGCCACCCCTGCTTCTAACCCCTTGTTTCTCAGACCCATGTATTCTACCTGTTGGGAGCAGAGTACCATACAATAATTGTTGGTTTGTGGAATATGCTACATCCAGAAGGGTAGCACCCTATCCTCACAGAGATTTATCTCTAAGCTGATGCCTCAGCTGCTTCTTTAAGAGGCTTCCTCAGCTCTGGAAGGTGGCCAGCTCCTGGAAGGTGCCGGGTATGTGGTAGAGCCAGTGGATCCCATTGTCATGTACCTCTGCTATACCTCCTTTGCCATAAATTGGCTTCCTCGGGTTCTTATTCCCAGGGGGAATTCACTCATGGTCAAACTGAAAGGAGGAAGTCAAAGTCACTGATAGTCAAATCTACTTCAAAGATGTGCTCTGCTCAATTACTGAACCACAAGAAGCTCTCAACGTTATTTAAAAAATCATAGCGGCCCTAATCTCTGACCACAATGCACTGATTACTAGAAATTAATGCACAATTATATTTTTAAAGTCATCAACCTCCTCTTGGCATCTCTACTTTGTCTAAGCTTCTGAGAGCCACACTAAGAGCTCATTAGAATCATTTTCTTGGCCTTTGCCAGGATGTTAAATCCTGTGTCATGGAGGAATGTCCCCTGCATTAGTTTCCTAGGGCTGCTGTAACAAAACACCACAAACTTGGTGGCTTCAAGTTACTCTCTCACAGTTCTGGAAGCCCAGACTCAAGCTGTCAGCAGGGCCACACTCTCTCTGAAGGCTCTGAAGGAGGATTCATCTTTGCCTCTTCCTCGCTTCTGGTGGTTGCTGGTGAATCCTTGGCCTTCCTCATCTTGTAGACACATCACTCCAGTCTCTGCCTCTGTGGTCAAATGGGCTTCTCCCCCTGGGTTTCTCTGTCTATGTGTTCAAAGCTCCCTCTTTTTATAGGGACACCAGTCATTGGATTAGGGTCTACAGTAATCCAGTGTGACCTTGTCCTAACTTGATTACATCTTCAAAGAACCCATTTCCAAGTAAGTCGGGTTCACAGGTATCAGAAGTTAGAACTTGAACTTATCCTTTGAGGGCAACATAATTCAACGTAACCTTCATATTGACAAACTCTCCCTTATCCAATTTTATTACCCCTACATCTCCCTCAGAGCCAGCACGTTCAGAATCCATTCCCAGGCATACTTTCCTGCTTCCTGCTGGTAAATGTTAGTCAGATCCTGCTTGTTTGTTGGTGTATAACCCCTCCCTCCATTAGCAGGCACACCCAATATTTGTCTAATCTTTCCCAGCCTGGGACTCGGTGCTAATTATTGGTCTGGTGGTCAGAAAGGGAGGTGGGAGCAGATCTTGAAGAGTATCAGCATCATCTCATAAGTCATCTGCTCTGAGGCTAGTTTTCAAGTAAAAGGAGAAGGGACATCTGTCTTCCAAAAAGAAGTGTGGCTGCGTCTGCAAGTCCAGAGGGTTCAGAGGAATCTAGGGCTTTAGATGTTCAAGTGCATCTACCCTTTAACCCAGCACTCAGGTATCCTAGCATCCCAAGTTCTTAGGGTCCCATTTCTTATCAGGATCTCAACTTGGGTGTAAGAGACCTCCCCAGCCTCAGAATTCTACCTTCTCTGGAGTTCTGCTATTTTTTTTAAAACTAAGTTTTTGTTTTGGAATAATTTTAGATTCACAGGACAGTTGCAAATATAGTACAGAGATTTTCTATTTACTCCTTACTTGGTTTCCTCTAATATTAACATCTTACATTATTATGGAACAGTTGTCAAAACTAAGACACCAACATTGGTACGTTACTAATTCAACTCCAACACTTCATTAAAATTTCATTAGTTTTTCCATTAATGTCTTTTTTCCTGTTCCAGGATCCAATCCAGGATACCACATTACTCTTGGTCATCATGTCTCCTCTGATCTGTGACTCTTTTTTAGCCTTTTCTTGTTTTTCGTGACTTGAACGGTTTTGAGGAATACTGGTTGGATATTTTGTTGAATGTTCCTCAGTTTGAGTTGTCTGATCTTTCTCTCATGATTAGACTGGGATTGTGAGTTTTTAGGAAGAACACTACAAAGGTGAAATGCTTTCTCATCACATCATATGGGGGAGGGGTACGTTGTATCAACATAACTTATCACTAGTGATGCTAACCTTGATTGCTTGGTTAAGGAAGTGTTTGCCAGGTTTCTTCTCTTTCCATACTCTATTCTTTGGAAGCAAGTCACTAAGTCCAGCCCACACCCAGAGGGGGTTCTGCCATTTTTACAATGAAGTCTTGTGCCTGATCTTCAGTTATGTCTGCCCTCCAACTGCAGGAGATGAGGGTCTCTTTAAAGGCTGACAAGAGAGTGACAGATGCTCACTTTTTCTTTTAAATTGGTAACTGATTGCCCCAATCCTGTTATTTTCTTTCTTCAGAGCATCAGTGGCATTTAACAATAGCCACTCAACTCTGTGGAGAAATTGCTATTTCTCCTATACCTCCCAGGTACCAGAGATATTGCATGAACCACTGCATCCCCTTCCACCTGTATCCCAGCCCAGTTCACCACAGCTGAAAGTCTTAGCATTTGCACTGGTACCACATACTGGGAACTATCAACACTCACCTACCACCAGTGTTGGGGTCCTCACTCCCAACCAGTTAGTAAGCTATCAGACTCTAAGATCTCATTCTTAGGGTTTGCTTCCTAGAACGACATTCTCTTCAGGACTCCCCACCTCAGGGGTCTTTCCAAGCAGCAGGGCACAGGACCCTTCAGCTTTTAGACCCTTAACCTCTCTGTTCTAACCATCTCTTATCTTCTCCTAGTCTGGCAGTAGATTTCCTTATCTAGGGCTTATTTTCCCTTTCCCCAATTTCCCACAAATATCTTTACAATAACCAAGTCCTCTTCAAGGTTAGTGCTAGGACCATAGACTCAATACCTATAGAGTGAAGCAGGCCACATTGTATTTTATGACAAAGACACATTTTAGATGTCAACACAAAGAAATAGTCTCTACTTCCGCAAAGAACTATGCGGTATCATTCAAAGTTCTTAGTTGCAGTCAAGAGAATCCACGCTAGCTTAGGTGGAATGAAATTTAGTAAAGCATATTAGTAAGCTTTCAGATTCCTTGCGAGGACCAGATCTGGACACTCTACCTTCAGTAAAAAGGCAACAGAGAACATATTATATCATATCACTAGAATGTTCTAGATAAAACAAAGCCACTACCAATGCTTGTCTCTAGGTACTAATTATGTTCCAGGATTCTGTCACAGAGTGACAGAGGAACCAGCTGCCTCCACCATTGCATGTGTCATCATTTGCATTGCCATTTCCCCTGCATACTGCGTCCTCCTCTTGTTACTTCCTTTGGCACCTAAATCTCACACACACACTTCTGATTTGGCAGAGTCCATGTCGTAGCTAACATCATAGCTACAAGAGAGCATAGGAAAAGTAGTTTTCTTTGCTGGTAAGGCAGAGCTCAAAATATCAAGTGGCAGTTAGACATTGAGCAACCATAAGTGATGGTTGTCTACTTCTTATGATTGTTGATAGTCTAGTTTTTATTTTGCTTCTTCTGATAGAGATATGAGTACAAAACATGTTTTCCTTTCCTCTTAACTTTAAGGAAAGCAACAGTGCTAGTGTAATGTTAAATGGCAACTGAGCTCAGTGTTGGGGTGACAATAGATAGTGGTGGGGACTGTAGTTAAAAGGAGAGTCAATTATAGCCATGAGAGAATGTGGACCTAATAATTCCAGACTTTCAGTTTTCAAAATAAGCCAGAAATCCAAGTGTTTTTGTTTGTTTGTTTGTTCATTTTTGGAGCAACCTCCTGACTTTTAAACTCTGGCAATTAATCCAAATTCTGGGGGAAAAAAACCCCAAAACTCTATACATGCATCATACCATACAAAAAAACATGTCTATGGGCCAGATGTGGCCATTGGGCTGTTGCTTTATCACTGTAGCTTAGGGTTTTGCAATAAGCAAGCATAGAGTCTAAGTCTTTTTTCCCTGCTGTCCATTTTCCCACCGGACCTCCAACCAGCCAAGAAGACTTGTCTTCCCTGTGTTGGACTCCAGGACTGGGGCACCCAATATGTCTGCCTGTGTGATCTCCCTTTTCCTCTGAGTCCCCTCCCTGGGTCACAGGTCTTGACTTGATCACTTCTCTTCCCTTCCTACTCGATCCTATGTGGATCTTTCTTTCAACCTTGGTTGTATAGGAGTCTTTCTGCCAGTTTCCAGTGAGAATTGTTCCACATGTAGATGTATTTATGATGTGTTCATGGGATAAGGTGGGGGCGGGTGGCGAGTTCCACATCCTCCTGCTCCGCCATCTTTATCCCCTTCTTATCGTTCCCTGATTGGGTAAGGAGCACTGACTCTCTGCTTTTATGAGGGGACAGGAAAGCGTGAAATTCCAGGAGGAAAACAAAAACAACAGAGGTTAACGTCTCAAAATCTGTGAAACTGGGCTTCCCTGGTGGCGCAGTGGTTGAGAGTCCGCCTGCCGATGCAGGGGACGCGGGTTCGTGCCCTGGTCCGGGAAGATCCCACATGCCGCGGAGCGCCTGGGCCCGTGAGCCATGGCCGCTGAGCCTGCGCGTCCGGAGCCTGTGCTCCGCAACGGGAGAGGCCACAACAGTGAGAGGCCTGCATACCAAAAAAAAAAAAAAAAAAAAAAAAATCTGTGAAACTATGCTGGGTACTAGGGATACTTGGTTCCTGACTTTATGAGTTTATAGTCTACTGGAAGAGGCAAATGATATCTTAAAAAAATACACCAAAACAGGTACTGTGAGAGTATTGGCTGGGTGGGAGTTAACCAGGTACATTTTCTTGAGATCCTTTGGAATCTGGAGCACTGAAAGCCACACTGATGAGATCCTATTTCAAATCCTAACCTAGCTCTGGGAGTCAGACTTTCAGTCCCTCCTCCTTCCTTTGGAAGTTTCCATTTATTGATTATTTATCAAGTGCTTTATAAACTTTATCTTATTTAATGCTCACAATAGTTCTATCATCCATTTATGGAACTGAGGCTCAGTTAGGCCAAGTAACTTGCTCAAGGTTACACAGCTAATAAATACCAGACTCAGCATTGGACCAGGACTGCCTGACTACAGAGCATGTTCTGTCTCTTTTTTTTAATTGATTTTTTTAATTAAATGAAAGATTCTTTAAATTCTACTGTGCTTTATAATTTTCAAAAGTTTCACACACATGGTTTCATATAATCCCATAATATCCCTTCTTTCCCTCTACCCCTATATTTCCCCTCCCCCTTTCCCTCTCCCCACTGGAACTACTAGTTTGTTCTCTATATCCGTGAGTCTGCTTCTTTTTTGTTTTATTCACTAGTTTGTTGTATTTTTTAGATTCCACATGTAAGTGATATCATACAGTATTTCTCTTAATCCCTCTTCAGTATTGCTTCTCTAAAACCTTTAAAAAACATCTATTTAGGTGACGTACTTAATATTTTTAAGGTGTTTTCTGATTAGTTCCTATGTAGGAGCAGGCTTGATATCAAATCTGGATTATGTTTTCACCTCACCCACTGCAACTGGGTGACTCCTGGGCAAGGTTTTTTGTTTGTTTGTTTTTTGAGTTTTGGTCTTCTGAGCTGTAAGAAGGGGATAAATCCTACTTCTCAAGATTGTTTTGAAGATCTCTCCCTCTCTCTCTCTTATGGGGTGCCTGCAGTGTAGAAGGTAGTCAACATCCTTCAACTTCCTTCCTTCTTCCAGTAGAGCGGCTTGATGATTATGTGAAAAACAACCTAATGTAAATGTGAGCCTTTGGAAGGCAAATTAGAATACTGTATTAGTCTGCTCTGGTTGCCAAAACAAAGTACCACAGACTGGGTAGAAACTTATTTTCTCAGTTTTGGAAGCTGGAGCTCCAAAATCAAGGTGTTGGCAGGCTTGGTTTCCTCTGAGGCCTCTCCTCTTGGCTTGTAGAGATGCCTTCTTTCTGTGTCCTCACAGGACCTTTACTCTGGTGATGTGCTCTCCTGGTGTCTCTTTGTGTGTCCAGGTTTCCTCCTCCTGTAATGACACAAGTCATATTGGATTAGGGCCCACCCATATGGGCCCTTATTTAATGTTAATTACTTCTTTAAAAGCCCTTTCTCCAAATACAGTCACATTCTGAGGTGCTGGGGGTTAGGATTTAAGTAAATAAAGGGACTTCCCTCGTGGTCCAGTGGTTGAGACTTCACCTTCCAAGGCAGGGGTCCGGGTTTGATCCCTTATCAGGGAACTAAGATCCCACATGCCTTGTGGCCAAAAAACCAAAACATAAAACAGAATCAATATTGTATCAAATTCAATAAAGACTTTAAAAATGGTTCACATCAAAAAAAAATCTTAAAAAAAGAGTAAGTAAATAAACTTTTTAAAGTCATAAAATGATCTTTAGTTCTACTCAATTTGTGCTCCATATATAGAACTCATTACCTGCAAAACAAAACCAAATCTCCATGATTACTGGAACATTTGAATTGGAAGTATAGTTCTGCAGGTACTTAAAGGCCAGTTAGCATATTTTTTTTTTTTTTTTTTTTGCGGTACGCGGGCCTCTCACTGCTGTGGCCTCTCCCGTTGCGGAGCACAGGCTCCGGACACACAGGCTCCGCGGCCATGGCTCGCGGGCCCAGCCGCTCCGCGGCATGTGGGATCTTCCGGGATCGGGGCACGAACCCGTGTCCCCTGCATCGGCAGGCGGACTCTCAACCACTGCGCCACCAGGGAAGCCCAAAACACTTTTTTTTTTTTTTTTTTTTTTTTGCGGTACGCGGGCCTCTCACTGCTGCGGCCTCTCCCATCGCGGAGCACAGGCTCCGGACACGCAGGCCCAGCGGCCATGGCTCACGGGCATAGCCGCTCCACGGCATGTGGGATCCTCCTGGACCGGGGCACGAACCCGTGTCCCCTGCATCAGCAGGCGGACTCTCAACCACTGCGCCACCAGGGAAGCCCCCAGTTAGCATATTTTAAGCAGTTGTAATCCTGGGGCTTGATTGTTTACTGGACAGTTGTTTTTGTGAACCGTGGGTCTGTACTTGTCTAGTATATAAAGAGCTAACAGCCCAGCCCACAGACTGCAGCTATCTGTATTTGGAGAAACAGCAACAATGAATGTCACCCTAGAAAGAATGAAGATTCTCTGATCTAAAAGACCAGCTGCAGGCAAACATCAATAGAAAACCAAATATGATAAACAGCACGTATGCATGATTGAAGTCCTCTACTTCGTAAGAAGGGAGTTCCTTTTTCTCATTTATTCTTTTAACCCCAAACCCCTTTAAAAAAAAATAGTTTGTCACTGGGCAGGGGTGAATAGATGCTTCCCTCTGTCTGTAAAAGCTGTAAGTCAGGAGTGATGCCCAAAATTGATCCCTCAGTTCCATTCAGTTGACTAGGGATTCGTGAGTCCAGGCACCATGATAAGCCCTAGGAATAAAGATGAGGAAGAAATGGCTCCTGCCCTCAACATGCTCACAATCTATTGGAGAGAACTTCATTCATTCATGTTCTCAAATCAACACATATTTACTCCACACCTACTGTGCTGAGGACAACAAATAACTAATTCCATGTGATAAGTGTACTAATAGAGGAAAGTATAAAACACTTAGGCAGGATCAGGGATGGTACAGTCCCTAACACTGAAGCAATACCTACTCGTTTACTGGTGGTAATATTTTCCTCTTGGTAGTTTAGGCTCATTTAATCTTTTTTTTTTTTTTTTTTTTTTTTGCTGTACGCGGGCCTCTCACTGCTGTGGCCTCTCCCGTTGCGGAGCACAGGCTCCGGACACACAGGCTCCGCGGCCATGGCTCGCGGGCCCAGCCGCTCCGCGGCACGTGGGATCTTCCGGGATCGGGGCGCGAACCCGTGTCCCCTGCATCGGCAGGCGGACTCTCAACCACTGCGCCACCAGGGAAGCCCAGGCTCATTTAATCTTAACAACAGCTCTGTGAGATAAATATTATATTCATTTTACAGATGAGGAAATGTGAGATTCAGCAAGGCCAAGCTACTTGCCCAAAGTCACACAGCTAGTATATATGTGGCAGAGCTGGCAATCAAACCTGGGTTAGCTGACTGCCACAAAGCCTGGTTTGTTCTATTAAGCAGGGTGAGGTAGTTCGGAATCTTCCTCTCTGAGCAACTTGGCTGTACAAGGAATGTCTCACCATTTTTCTGTTTTTAAAACAAATCAAATCTAACTCTGGTGGAAGTGAAGTTTCAGTTGAAATAGGGGTGCCCCTCCTGCCACACCCAGGATGTGCAAAGGAGTCACAAACAACTCTTGAACTTCCTCTAGTTGTTGACCCATGCTCATTCCTGGTCCCATGGTCACATGAAGCCTGGTGACTCAGCTGCCACTTCAGGCAAGAGAAACTGAAACTGAAGGAAATCTACTCCCATGCTGTGTGTCCTCCCTCTGGAAGCTCTTAGGACATCCCAGGTGGCACCATGCACTCAGAGGGTGCTTGTGTTGGTTCAGGTCCTCTAAGAAGCAGATGCTAAAACTGGAATAGGTGCACAAGAGATTTATTGAGGGAAAAGGGAAAGGAGCTATGGGAGCCTGGGAGAGTATTCTGACCACCACGCTATCTGCATAAGAGAGAGGGAAAGAAGAAAGTTTAGATAGGAAGAGTCTCAGACTCCACCACGGTACTAGGAAGTTTTGGCAAGGCCACTGAGGAGTCCTGCCTCTTGCAGGAAAGGGTCTGCCTTAAATCACTGCTGTGCTCCGTGCTTGCTGGAGAGCAGCCTGTGACAGTGTGGTCCTCGAGCCAAAGCCCTGGTGCACTCAGAGCACAGCAGCTGGGTCTGTCTTCAAGTAAGTTCCTCAAGACCCCACCGTGCCTGAGAATGTTAGTCTGTATTACTTTTCATCCAAAGCATCTGCATGCATATAGAGATGCTAAGCTTGTGAATGGTAACAATTTTATTAATAGCAATAATACTGCTACTCACCATGTATTAATAGAAAGCTCTTTTATGTACCAGGCACTGCACTAAATAATTTACATGCATCATATCATTTAATCATTAAAACAACCTCATGAGATAGCTATGATCGTTAGCCCATTTTAGAGATGGTGATTGTTATGAACTGAATTGTGTCCCCCCCCAAATTTGTATGTTGAAATCCTAATTCCTGGTACTTTTTTGTGTGTGTATGTTGGAAAACAGTTTATTTTTAATAAAGATAGGAAGGAATTACACTGAAGTATTGATACTTATCTCCATGTTATGCAATTATAGGCAGTTTTTCTGCTTCTTACTTTCAGATAAAACACAAAAGTATAAACTTATTTTTATAACCTGATAATTATTATAAAAAAGGAAAAAGTGAACAAGTTGAATAGTCAGCTTCTAAAGAGGAACTAGCTCATAAAACTTAAATGTTTAAACACACTACACAGTAAATAAGTTCTTACCATATATATAAAAACATCAGCAGATGAAATTTGTAGTATCCCAATAATTGCAGCCCCCAGCCTTCATCTAATCCCTGGTGAGGAATATGTATTTGGAGATAGGGTCTTTAAAGAGGCAATTACATTAAAATGAGATAGTTAGTTTGGACCCTAATCCATGTGACTGGTGTCCTTATAAGAAGAGGAAATTTGGACACAGAGGGACACAGATATACACAGAGGGAAGATGATGTAAAGATACAAGGAGAAGACAGACATCTACAAGCCAAGGAATGAAGCTTCAGAAGGAAGCTAGGCAATACCTTAATCTTGAACTTCTGGCCTCCAGAACAGTGAGAAAATAAAGTTTTGTTGTTTAAACCACTCAGTCTGTGGTACTTTGATATGGCAGCTCTGGCAAACTAATACCAGAATATTGTGGCTTAAAGTGGTCAAGTAACTTAGAGCCAAAGTCACAAAACTGGCACATGGGTGAAACAGCATTCAGCTTCTCTCATTCCAGAGCCCTTTCTCTTAAATATTCTCCTCTACTGGGTCATCCACGGTGACTGGGCTACAAAATAAGAGATGACAAGGTGACTCAGGAAGATCACTGGGACAGAACACAGCCTGGTGAGCTGGGAAACTCACATGAAAGGGAACTTGGCTGGACAGGCAGGAGAAAGGCTTCACATCTTGCCCCTACCCTTTACTGGCTCTGTGGTCTTGGCCAATCCACTCTTGCTTTCTGAACTACAGTTATAATTTGTGTCAAATGGAAGCATTAGATTTCCTGTCTCACTGAGCTGTTCTAACCATAGAATAAGATCATTATATGAAAGTGTAAGGAGAGGAAAGGGCAGAGGGAAGGAACTGAATTTGCTTCATACAAATATTAGTGTAGTTGTTATATATTATCCATGTTTTAGTGAATATTAGTATTATTATAATAATGTATCAATATTAGATCATCAGTTTTCCATGCTATTCAAATTATATATGTTCTGATGCCAGAAATTCATGATGACCACTGGGGCTGCACATTATAAACAGTTTTATGATACAAATAACTCTTAGACATCAATATAAATGGCAATAAATGGCATTAATGCTCAGCCCAGCAGAGTGGACTCATTGAATGGTTATGAGGATTAATGTAATAAAAGTAGCTGGCATATATTGAGTTTTCACATGTGTCAAGTTCTGTTCTAAATGATCTAATATAATAATTCATTTATGGCAATCCTAAGAACAATCCCATGAAGAAGAAACTATTATTATAATTCTCAGGTTACAGATGAGAAAACTGAAGCCCAGAGAGGTTAACTAGACCAAAGTCACACAGCTAAGTAAAAAGAAGAGTAAAATTTAAAACTAAGGGACACTGGTTCCTAGACTGGACATAGATTGGAGAAGAAATGCATCCAGGATGTCACCAAGTTTTTTGCCTGAGGAACCAAAGGAACAAACTTGTCATTACTTGGGATGGGAAAGACTTCAGGAATTAATTTCTTTTAGGGGAACTCAGTTTGGATATGTTAAGTTTTAGATGCTGATCGTGTGTCCAAGAAGATGTAAATAAGTCTAGATATGAAAATTGGGATCTGTCAGCATATGCATGGTATCTGTAGCCCAGAGGCAGAGTGAGGTGACCCAGAAAGTATAGATAGAAAACAAAAGAGATCTATGAACTGAGTCCTGGGTATCCAAGTGTTTACAGGTTGAGAAAGTAGGGAATCAGCTTAAGGGATAAAACAGAAGGAGTGGTCAGGGAATTAGGAGGAACACCAAGTGAGTGTGGTTTCTGTGAAGGAAACAAAGTAGTCAAGGAAGAAAGAGTAATCAGTAGTGTCAGGTGATGCTGATAGGCTGAATAGACGAGGACTGAAAATAGCCTTTGGGTTGAGCCACGTAGAGGGCATTGATGACCTTAAGAAGAACAGTTTTGGTGGACAGGTTGGGAGATACCTAGTTGGAGTGGGTCCAAGAGAGAATGGGGAAAAGGGAAGTGAAGACAGTGACTTCCAATTTTTTTTTTTAATAAAAGGAAGGTGAGAAATAGGGGAGTAGCTGAAAGAGAAAGTGTTTTTACTTCAAATTTTAATGTGGGACAAATAAGAGCATATTTGTAGACACTAAGAATGATCTAGTAGAGAGGAAAAATAATTGATTAAGTATGGGGGTAGGGATTTCCTTGAGTAGATGAGAGGCGATGAGATCTAGTGCCCAGAGAGAGAGGTTGGCCTTAGCTAGAAGCATGGACAATCATAGAAAAAAGGTAGAACAAATTAGCATAAATGCAGGTAGGTAGATAGGTACACAGGGAGGTTGCTGAAGTTCTCTTCTGATTACTTCCATATTCTTGCACATTTATTAAGCTACCACTCTGAGCTCACACATTGAAAATGAAAGCTCTTTTTCCTGTTTTACTATTGCTCTTCACCTTGATTTCAACAAAACCTACATCATCCAGCAATTATAGCTGCTTGTGTATGTGTCTTTCTTTCCAAACAGCCTAAGAACTGAAGAAGGGCAGAGACCATGTCCCCTTCTTTATTGTTCCCTAACACTCAGCGCAGTGCCTGTCACACAGTAGGCACTCAATAAATATTTGATGAACTGAATTAAATCCAGTACATTTGCTTCTCTCTACATGTGCTTTAACCTCATTTGCTTGAGTCATAAAAAGCTACCAAGATTATTTCTTCTGTGAATTGGTGGGCAAATTATTTGTGTTTCAGTCTGGTCTGTATTAGCTATTAGTGAATATGATACTCAGGAAAACGTATAAGCTTTGCTTATTTTTACAAAGACTTGGAACTTAATTGGGCATCCTCAGAAGGGTTACAATATGTGAGAGGATGCATACAGCTCCTTTTATAATTGACAGATTGTGTTCAGTTTGCCCAATTACTCTTTTCTTTAAAGAAGAGTAAATTTACTGTAATAGACAGACCATAATCTGAATTTATAGAACTCAGTGAGAAATCCTACCATCTGGTCAAAAATTGTCAGAGAATCACCTCCTTAGAAGAACCACCTAAGGAAGAAAGGATACACAACCAGTTGGTTGTGTGCTGTGATAGAAAATGTGTCTCCCTACCTCCATCTAGTATTTTATTAAGACTTAGAAAAAGAGGAAGAAAGAAAAACATCTGCATTAATTTTCTACTGTATATCTTTTTAGCAAGCTTCAAGTGACATTAATATTAAGGTCAAACATAATAGTTAGCTGGGTCATGCAATGTGGATGAAGTCTATGGGTACTCTTTCAGCAGGAAGTTCAGTAAACCATATATATATATATATATTTAATTTATTTGTTTTATTTATTTATTTTTGGCTGGGTTGGGTCTTCGTTGCTGTGCGTGGGCTTTCTCTAGTTGCGGTGAGTGAGGGCTACTCTTCATTGTGGTGCGCAGGCTTCTCAATGTGGTGGCTTCTCTTTGTTGCCGAGCACGGGCTGTAGGTGCATGGGCTTCAGTAGTTGTGGCATGCAGGCTCAGTAGTTGTGGCGCATGGGCTCTAGAGCACAGGCTCAGTAGTTGTGGGACACGGGTTCAGTTGCTCCATGGCATGTGGGATCTTCCTGGTCCAGCGCTTGAACCCATGTCCCCTGCATTGGCAGGCGGATTCTTAACCACTGCATCACCAGGGAAGTCCCAAGCATATTGTTGAGGACACAAACTCTGGACTTGGGTTTGCATCCCACCATAGATGACTTAGCTTCCTCATGTATAAAAGGAAAAGATAACACGATCTACTTCATGCGGTTGTTATGAGATTAAAACAATTTAATGCCTATAAGGGTGCAATATGATATCCAGAATATCAGTAATTTTAGCCATTATAATTTATTTTAGTAATAATGATGATGATGACGTTAAAAAATGCAGGCTGCATCCTACTCTGGGTTTCCTTTTTTCTTTCTTGGTACACTTTTCCTTTTTCTGTAGTACACTTTGTTTTTTTCTGTAATCCTGGTCTTTCTTCTCTGCCCATTCTTTTTCCACTGTAGGAAAATTGATGGGACCAGTGAGGAAGAAGGTAATATTGAGCTGAATGAAGAAGGAAGGCCAGTGCAGACGTCCACGCAGAGCCCCCCACTCTGTGACTGCCACTGCTGTGGCCTCCCCAAGCGCTACATCATTGCCATCATGAGCGGGCTGGGATTCTGCATTTCCTTTGGGATTCGGTGTAACCTTGGAGTTGCCATTGTGGAAATGGTCAACAACAACACTATATATGTTGATGGAAAACCGGAAATTCAGGTCAGTGTCTGTCTATGGTGAGAGTTCTTTCGGCCATGGCTGTATTAATGTTTTAAATTCTTAAAATAGAACACATAGGATTATAAAGGAAACCCATCATTTTAAAATACAGATATAGGTCTTCCCTGGTGGCGCAGTGGTTAAGAATCTGCCTACCAATGCAGGGGACATGGGTTCGAGCCCTGGTCCAGGAAGATCCCACATGCCATGGAGCAACTAAGCCAGTGAGCCACAACTACTGAGCCTGCGCTCTAGAGCCCGCAAGCCACAATTACTGAGCCTGCATGCCACAACTACTGAAGCCCGTTCACCTAGAGCCCGTGCTGTGCAACAAGAGAAGCCACCGCAATGAGAAGCCCGCACACCACAATGAAGAGTAGTCCTCGCTTGCCACAACTAGAGAAAAGCCTGCGTGCAGCAACGAAGAACCAATGCAGCCAAAAATAAAATAAATAAAATAAATAAATAAATAAAAATAAAGCAAAAACATAAAATAAAATACAGGTACCAAAATATTTAAAAATCGAATTTGTGATATAGAAACACATGGGCTTCTTTATGATCATGTCAGATGACAAACTCTAGCAATGGGTCTAATAATTACTGTAATTTTGAAGTCTGAAGGAGAAGCAATAGTTTGAGATAGCAGCAACAACCATCATGTGATATGAAC
Source organism: Mesoplodon bidens (assembly GCF_964165515.1). NCBI lineage: Eukaryota > Metazoa > Chordata > Mammalia > Artiodactyla > Ziphiidae > Mesoplodon > Mesoplodon bidens. Next base: position 78,789,564 of record NC_138167.1, on the reverse strand, counting down.
ATATTTATAAATTCCACTAGTAACAGGGTCACAGGTACTGATAAATGACTGGGGTTTGTTTCCTACATTCATAGTTACAGGAAATGCTAAAGTTTAGTTAGTGGAAATAAAGATGCTGATTTTTCCCCATTCAAGTTCATAGATCCACATGGTTCCATCCACGGACTCCAGGTTAAGAAACCCCGGTAGAAAGGTAAAGCATGGGGCAAGCATCAAGAGAAGGAAGCAACAAGTAAAGTGGGGTTAGGTCTTGCAGAGCCTGGTAAGCCATGAGGGGAGATAGGGGTGGGCTTTAAGCAAAGAAGTGGTATGGTCAAATCCATGCTCCAGAACAATCACTGTCCAGCCAGTCATCTCCCAATGGATTGGGATTGGAGTGAGTGGAAGCAAAAGGCCCAGTTCAAAGGCTGTTGTAGTCATAAGCACTTAAATGCTTTAAGCACTCTGATGTCACTTAAATAGTATTGTTTTTATGAATCACTGGAAAGATAAAATCTGGTTTGTTTTTTAAATGGTAGGCCTAGAGAAATATTGAAATTATGGGAGAATAAAACGAAAATATATGCCCAGTTGATACCCAACATATACGTGTTTCATTGTATTGAATACACACACAGGAGTGACACATGTGGAAATCCATCTGTTTGCAGAGAGACATCTAATAGTTCTCTGGTCCCTGCCCATATTTGGGGAAACATTTATTTGTTTATTTATTTTTAAAATTTATTTATTTTATTTATTTTTGGCTGTGTTGGGTCTTCGTTGCTGCGTGCGGGCTTTCTCTAGTTGCGGCAAGCGGGGTCTACTCTTCGTTGCGGTATGCAGGCTTCTCATTGCAGTGGCTTCTCTTGTTGCAGAGCACGGTCTCTAGGCGCATGGGCTTCAGTAGTTGTGGCACACAGGCTCAGTAGTTGTGGCGCACAGGCTCAGTAGTTGTGGCTCGCGGGCTCTAGAGCGCACGCTCAGTAGTTGCAATGCACGCGTTTAACTGCTCCGCAGCATGTGGGATCTTCCCGGACCAGGGCTTGAACCCATGTCCCCTGCATTGGTAGGCAGATTCTTTTTTTTTTTTAATTTATTTTAATTTATTTATTTTTGGCTGTGTTGGGTCTTTGTTGCTGCGTGCAGGCTTTCTCTAGTTGTGGCGAGCGGGGGCTACTCTCCGTTGCGGTGCATGGGCTTCTCACTGCGGTGGCTTCTCTTGTTGCGGAGCACGGGCTCTAGAGCACATGGGCTTCAGTAGTTCTGGCACACGGGCTCAGTAGTTGTGGCTCATGGTCTCTAGAGCACAGGCTCAGTAGTTGTGGCGCATGAGCTTAGCTGCTCCGCGGCACGTGGGATCTTCCTGGACCAGGGCTCGAACCCGTGTTCCCTGCACTGGCAGGCGGATTCTTAACCACTGTGCCACCAGGGAAGCCCGGTAGGCAGATTCTTAACCACTGCCCCACCAGGGGAGCCCCGGAGAAACATTTAGATCAGAATTTTCCAAACTGGTGTCTGGAAATCATTGTTCTGTAGGCTGTGCTGTAAAGAAGGTGTCTTATGAACTGGGAGCCTTTACTGTGTTGTGTCCTATGAGAATCTCCAAAAGGGAGTGTGGTGTGCATTGTTTCCTGGACTTGATTGCAGAATGCTTTCTTTCATGCCACATGTGTTTCTTGACAGAAACTGTTCCAGCATTACCTGGAACAGTTTCTGTCAAGCACTGGTTTAGGAAAATTTGATTTCAATTCATTAAAAAGAAGTCTTTAGTTGGCTGGCAGATTTTTTGGGTTTTTTTCCTTTTCTTTTTAGCTAAGAGATTATTCTGCCAGAACAAAAGGGTACCATGGAGATTCTTCTAACCATTCTCTTTTTGATGCCACAGCTGAATCTGTTTTAAAAGGATATCCTGATTGTTTATTTTGAGGCGGGGAGGGAGGGCAGTAGAGGTGTGAGGGAGCATGTCATGCATTTTAAAAATAAAGAATGATGTATATTAGTGAGGTTTCAGGTGTGTATCACATGCATTCTGGCAGCCTTTTGTGAGCAAGGGCAGCTAATTAAACTTGTCTGCTGAGGCCCGCATCAAAATGATATGGTAGTTTGCAGTTGTTTGTTGCCTGAAAAGATAGGCCTAGGTCAACAGAATTTGCTTGGAGGTATATGGAAAAGACATTTTGATAAACTTAAGGAACAATGCTGTGCGTGCTCTCTGGTTTCTATGGTTTTGCCCTCTGGAGTCTTAGAGAAACTGATTAAGATCTAAAATATGTTTTACATCATTTTCCCTGGCCTTATAAGTAGGAGTTTAGTAGCATTTCAGAAGTTCCAATTTATAGCAGGCCATTTCTCTCGTATCCAAATAGAACAAAGCTTAGATATCATCTGAGCATGTTCAACCCGATGACAAAGATTTCACTAAGTGTATTACAAAAAGCTCTCAATGGCTGGTATATTTGTTTGGTTGGTTTTATGGGAGAAAAACTAGATATTTTGCACTGAGATATTTTAAAATCTTAATTTTCAGCAGAGGGAGAGAAGTAAGCAGTGTGAATTGGCAGGTCTTGCAAATAAATGGCATATATTCTATTAGTGGTATAAAGGGTAGTTTTAGTTGATGTGTGAGTAATCATTTTTAGTTTAACAATTATGAGTTTTAAAACACGTGAATCACTTAGAACAGTGTCTGGCATGTGGTGAGCAATAAATAACTAAAGTTTGAGCAACTTTGAGATTGGTTCCCATTACCCTCAGGAAAAACCCAAACTCCTTCTCCTGAATCATGAGCCCTGTAGGGTTAAGAAGAATTGGGCTTTGGAATTGGCCAGACATGGTTTCAGACTTGACTCTGTTATTTATTAGCTCTGGGATCTTGAGCAAGTTGCCCTTCTGTCTTGGTCAGGGATTGCTGGTTGCAAGGAATAGAATTGCAGGGAAACCAGCTGAAGTTAAGAAGGAAATTACAGTGGGGCTATAGGGGATCTCACGAAAGTGAAGTGCAGAAAGCAAATCTGCTGTGTATGTTTGTGCAGTCTGCACCCTAGACAGGGGAGCCCAGCCTGAGGTGGGACTAAAATCCAGGCTGTACCTTACTGTGGGGAGGAAAAGGAGCCAGGAAGGGCAGAGTGGAACTGGACCTCATGGGAACTAGGAAATGCTTAGCTTAGTCTCCAACTTGCTTGCTGTGCAGTGTCTTGCATCTGCTGCTCTCTGAGTCTGCTCCATTCTCCCAGGTCTCTCCATGGACTGTTGTTTTTGTTTTTTCCCTTTCTTTTTTTAAAAGAAATTTATTTATTTATTTTTGGCTGCGTCGGGTCTTAGTTGCTGCACACAGGCTCTTTGTTGCGGCGCACGGGCTTCTCTCTAGTGGTGCCGCGTGGGTTACCGAGCACGTGGGCTCAGTAGTTGCATTGCATGGACTTAGTTACCCCACGGCATGTGGCATCTCAGTTCCCCGACCAGGGATCGAACCTGTGTCCCCTGCATTGGAAGGCGGATACTTAACCACTGGACCACCAGGGAAGTTCTTCCTTTTTCTTTAACCATGGCTTCTCACTGCCCTCCAAAGCTGAAGTTCTTTGAGCCGTTGCCTTGCTGGGGAGCTGAGTTACTTGGCCCTGACTCCAGTGGGACTTGTTTCAATTCAAGTGTTCAGTATTGTCTAACTAGAATCTCTGGGTTCAGATTAGAGAGAGAGAGAGAGAGAGTGAGTGAGAGAGAGAGAGACAGGTGGGCTGAGTCCAACCCATGCCTTGGCTCCCTCTACTCAGGTGTCCAGTCACAGGGGAGAGGCCCATGGCTCTGGGGGAGGAAGAGAATCCTCTTAGAAGGAAACGTGTGTAGGGGGCCAGGAACTGGCATTTCTAGCAATTCTTTGCTAATCCTCATTGCCTTATTGTGAAATGGGAATAAAAGGCCTGCTTTACAGATCAAATGAGATAATCTGGCACCAATTTATTAAAGACCTATATTACTTTCCTAAGGCTACTGTAACAAATTACCACAAACACGGTGGCTTAAAACAATAGGAACTTAGTCTCTCATATCCAGGGAGACCAGAAGTCCGAATCAAAGTGTCAGCAGGTCCACACTTCCTCCAAAGGTTCTAGGGGAGGATCCTTCCTTGCTTCTTCCAGCTTCTGGTGGCTCCAGGTGTTCCTTGGCTTGTGGCAGCATCGCTCCAATCTCTGCTTCTGTCTTCACACGGCCTTCTTTCTGTGTATCTTCTCTTATGTCTCAAATCTCCCCCTGCCCTTCTCTTGCAAGGACACGTCTTTGGATTTAGGGCCCAGCTAGATGATCCAGGAAAACTCATCGCAAGATCCTTGACTTTATCACATCAGCAAAACCCTTTTCTCGAATAAGGCAGCATTCATAGATTCTGGAGATTTTGTGCATATATCATTTGGGGCCCTTTTTTCAGCCTAACACAGTACCTGACACAGTGCTTGGCTTATAATAATATCTCAGACATGAGGCCATTATGATTGTAATGGGCTCAAGAGATAATGAAAGTCAGTTCTCTGCAGGCACAAGTGCTCTTCTTCAGGTATCATTTCTCCAATGGACAGAAGCACCATCTCGTCAGAGAGAAAGACATGAGCAAGGGACAAGGTGATTGACAGTTAGCTGCTGGTTGAAGTGGATCCCTCTGTCTTGGATCCTTGGATTCTTGGGGCATTCTGTGACTCAAGGCAAAGAAGTCCAGTCTCTACTTCTCAGTGAGAAAGTCAGGTCTCCGCAGCAATGGAAAGAATATAGTTTTTTGGGGTCAAGTAGGTAAGAGGGCTTGGTCTTGGGTCTCTTTATAACTGGTTGTATGACCTTGGGCAAGTAAATTAATCTCTCTAAGCCTCAATTTCCTCTTCTATAAAAAATGAGATAAAAATAGTTACCTCTACCTGTTGTAAGGATTAGAAGAGGAAACACATGGAAAGTGACTTAAAATCATGACCCTCTTCACTCAGTGCTTCCCTCTGTCTTTGAGTAAAAGCCAAGGTCCTTATGATGAGTTAAAGGGCCCTTCATCATTTGAACCTCTCTTATTTTTATTTATTTATTTATTTTTTGTGGTACGTGGGCCTCTCACTGCTGTGGCCTCCCCGTTGCGGAGCACAGACTCCGGACATGCAGGCCCAGTGGCCATGGCTCACGGGCCCAGCTGCTCCGCGGCATGTGGGATCCTCCCGGACTGGGGCACAAACCCATGGCCCCTGCATCGGCAGGCGGACTCTCAACCACTGCTCCACCAGGGAAGCCCTGAACCTCTCTTATTTTAATGCCTATTATCCTTTTCTTCACGTTTACCCTCCTCTACTGACATCTTGCCATTCCTCTAACACACAAGACGCATCCTTACCTCAGGGCCTTTGCACTTGCTATTTCTCTGCCTGGAAAGCTTTCTTTTCAGAAAATGAACAGCATGACTTGCTCCCTTTCTTCCTTTAGGACTTTACTCAACAATCTCACTGAAGCCTCACTGAAGCCTTTCCTGGCCACTCTATCTAAAATTTCACCCTACTTCATTCCTATACAACATTTCTGTCCCCTTTTCTGCTTTATTTTTTTCTTCTTATCACTGATCACCATCTAACATAGTATGCACTTGTATAATTTCTGCCATCCCCACTGGCATCTTTGTGAAAGTAGCAATTACTGTCATTGTTCACTGCTGTATCCCCAGTGCCTAGAACAATGTGTGGCATGAAGTAGCATGAAATAAAAATTTGGTAAGCTGGTTTGAATGAATGATTGTTAGTCCCATTTTACTCTTGAGCTTCAACTTCCTAATCTGCAAAGTGGGAACTACAGTACAGAGCACAGGCCAATGTTACCTGGACTGTGATCTCCTCAAGGCAAAGGCAATACTTGTTTGAGTTTGTATTTATACTGTCTATCACCTGACCTGGCACACAGGAGGCATGAGGTGCATGTTGAATAAATGAGCAAATTATTGTATAACAATTTGTGGGAAAATAAACTGTGATGAAAACTTATGAGATGTTGGGGACATCCCTGGTGGTCCAGTGGTTAAGACTCCGCACTCCCAATGCAGGGGGCCTGGGTTCGATCCCCGGTCGGGGAACTAGATCCTGCATGCATGCCGCAACTAAGTGTTTGCATACTGCAACTAAGAGGCCTGCAGGCTGCAACTAAGATCCTGCATGCTGCAATGAAGACCCGGTGCAGCCTAAATAAATATATAAATAAATAAATAAATTTTTTAAAAAGAAAATTTGTGAGATGTAGTATGTTGATAATTAAGAACACTTACTCCGTAATAGGAACATCTTGCATTTTGATTTCAATGCTTTACAAAGCCATTCATTTATTCATTCATTTGGCAAATCTTTATTTGCCCCTTCTACATTACAGGCATTTGTTTCAGGTACTAAGGCTATAAAGTCAAAAGGACATGGCTGCCACCTTAGAGTTACTCGCCACCCCATGTGGGAAGTGGACACATGAAGGGCAAGTTTGAGAACAGTGTGAGTGCCATGGCTGCAAGAACAGAGGGCTGTGGACCAAGCCTAGGAAAATGACCACTTCAGTTCAGGGCAGTTGAGGAGCTTCCTCAGAGGAGGGATATTTGTAGGGAGCCTGAAAAGGATGAGGTACTATGGCTGGGGAAGAAAGTGAGGAAAGGCTCTCTAACCCTCAAGAATCACATTTTCAATGACCTAAGCGTTGTGGAAGGGTATTTTGTTGTTATCATCGTCATCACCATAACAACAATAATGGCTGCTAACACTTCTTGAGACTACACTATATTCCAGGCATTATCCTAATGTGTTAAATGCAAAATCTCTAAGCAGAGGGATAACCTACTAGAAATATTTATGGTGTTTATCCCCACACATATTATAGGGAGGTAGAATAGGTTTTATTATCCTCATTATGAAACGAGAGACTTAACACTCTCATTCCCTTTGTGCTGTCACTAAACTGGTATCTGAATAACCTAGTAAATAACCTAATAAACCTAGAACTTATTTTTTGTTTTCTTTGCAAGTTGTTTTGTTTTCTTCCTAGCACTCCTCATTATTCTGTGTGTGTATATATATACACACATATACGTATATATATAATATATACACACATACATGTATATATGTACACACATATACATATATATATGCACATATACATCTATTTTTTTCTTTTTTAAAATTTGTACATAATCTCTCCTTTCTATCACTAGAACTTGAGGTCAGTGACAGCCAGGACTTTGTTTTATCCTATATCCCAAGCACACAAGAGGCCCTCCATAAAATATTCTTTGAATAAAGGAGGGAAGGAAAGACCTCATGGGGTTATTGTGTAGGATGATCAATGAATAATTATGGTCAAGTGTTTTCTTCCAAACACAACTGTATCTGATTTCTTGTTTCCAGACAGCACAATTTAACTGGGATCCAGAGACGGTGGGCCTTATCCATGGATCTTTTTTCTGGGGTTATATTGTGACACAAATTCCAGGTGGTTTCATTTCAAATAAGTTTGCTGCTAACAGGTAAGATAAATTGATATAACATGAGTGCTGCACAGATCATAATATGGCTTTGTACTCTTATAAAATCTGCATAATTGGCTCTCAATTTAGGGGTACAGAATGAAAGATAGAAGCCGTTCCTAAGGATGTGATTCACAGACATTGATCTTATATGATCCTGTTCTTAAGAGTCTCTTTTTGTTTACTTTTTTGTCTAATCTAATCTATCTTGCAATTCTTTAAATGATTATGTAATAAAAAGATCAATTGCATCCGAGTCAGGAGAAACCGTTCCTGGACCCTAAGTAACTCACTTGGTGACCTCTACTGGGTTCCTTTTTTCTCTGGGCCTCAGTTTCTTCATCTGTGAAATGAAACGGATTAGATTGTGTTTGAGTTGCCTTTGACCAATGACATTCTGTGATGCTCTGTACTATGTTAATATCATCCTGTTCCAAACTAGTTTTGTCATGTGAGTAGGAGGGGCTAGTCTCTAGATTGCAAGATGTATTTAATGCCCTTGAGATTCTATGGTAGGTGTTTGAGCAATTAAAAGTGGGTCCAAGACAAAATGAGCTGCTTCAAGGAGTAGTAAGTTCTCTGTCACTAAAGGTATTCAAGCAGAAATGATGGCCACTTGGGGGAGATATAGTATGTATATGTACCAGAAAAGGAGTGTACTAATTATTTCCAAGTCTCTTCTAGTTGTAACTGACTTTACATATGCGGATTTTGTGAAGTGTATACTTTATAAAGCAGTGTTTTTCAAACTCTAAAACAGAACTCATTAGATAGTAATAAAATCAATAGTGATTTACCAATGACCATTTTCTAAAAAAAAGAGGGAGAAATAGAAGAAAAGGTAATCAAATAGAATAAAATAGAATAGAAAATGTCTTAGCTCACTGCACATTTAAGTATTGGTTTTTGAAACTTGTTTTGGTTACATTTGTGTATATCAGTGTGTTGAGTTGCAGTATAAAATATATTTTGTTTTATGGGTCAAGGACAAAAGAGTTTGAAAGTCATCTTGTATAAGCATGACTCATATTTACTTATGTTCTTGTGTAGTTTGTGTCCTTTATTGTCACTTACCTGTTGTATTCTTCTTAAAAAGTGATAAAATATTAGTTCTTATGGTCTCTGGGGTTACTACGTACACTTCTGCCCTAAGAAGAAATAACATATAAAATGATTTCACAGCATGTAAAAAGGGCTGAAGCATCACTAACATGTGTGAGAAAGGAAGAAAATGCTGCCAGCTCTCTTTTCCCAGGACACTCCTGTCCAGGCAGGGAGGAGAAGGCACATGGTACTTGGCAGAGAGCTGGGGGCTAAGACAGGTACACAGCCTGTCTTGTGCTTGGCTGGTCCCAGGACACAGCATGCTTCTCAGATAGTCAGTATCCCCATCTGGTAAAGTGAGAGCAGAATTGGGAAGCAGGAGACACCATCCAAATGTGCAGAAGTCATGAGGTAATGGTCAGAATGGATCAGTTGGGTAGAAACAAGAAGAAGGGTGGGTCTTCAGCAAGCTTACCTCATGCTGGTCAATCTCCAGCTTCAGGATCTCATCTAGGCAGGACATCCCTGTACTGCCCCAAACCTTCCCATGATTGGTCCAGGGACTGGAGATTGGGAATCAAAGCAGCCCAACAGTCTAGCTTGGAACACACCAGATCTTAACACAACATCTATTTCTCTTTCCATTAATTTCTATAGTGATCTTCTATAAACTGTTAGGTTTGTTCCTGATGTTTAACTAACATGCCACATCCATTAGTGGGCCTGCCCAATAACACGGTGTTTTGGTCCCTCAGGGTCTTTGGAGCCGCCATCTTCTTAACATCGACCTTGAACATGTTCATTCCTTCTGCAGCCAGAGTACATTACGGATGTGTCATGTGTGTCAGAATTTTGCAAGGTCTAGTGGAGGTAGGAGATTCTTAACAAATTTTGATATTGCTGGAGACAACATGGTTTTTAGAAATTTCAGCTTTTGAAGAAAACCTCCTTTACTCAGTTTTCCTATCTTCCACCTTGTCCTGCTATCTGAACTCTCTGGTTATGATTACAATTATGAATACTTTAATTAAAATGCCTTGTATGATTCCAAATTTATACCCAATAAAGGACCATTTCATAGAAGGCAGAATTTCAGATGAGCCAGGAGTTATCTTAGAGATAATCCAACCCCTTTCATTTAATAAAATTTGAAATGGAAAGCCCGAAACCTACAGTTCACATAGCAAGGGCCCTTTCCACTAAAACAGTTTAAATGGACTTATTAATAAATCTGTAAATTTCCAAGAGTGTAGTCTTACACAGAGATTTAACTTGATGAAGGAGGTAGAATAATATAGAGCCAGAAAGTAAATATTTTGCACTTTGCTGGCCATACTATGGTCTGTTGCAATGACTCAACTCTGCCATTGTAATGCAAAAGCAGCCAGAGACAATATGTAAACATGTGGGCATGGCTACTTTCCAGTAAAACTTTTTGGACACTGATATTTGCATTTCATATGATTATCACATGCCAGGAAATATTATTCTTCTTTCAATTTTTTTTTCTGCCCACTTAAAAATGTAAAAGCCATCTTTACTTTAAGGCTGAACAAAAATAGATGGTGGGGCCATATCAGGCTATAGTTTGCCAATACCTGATGTAGAGAAATGTTTCCCAAACTCAGTCATTCACCTCTAACCTTTGTCACTTTTGTCACATTCACAGTACGATTTATACTATTATTTGCCTATAGTTTTTCCCTAGGTCAATTCACTTCAAAACAAAACAAAACAAAATAAAAGAACCTATCATAAGCAACAATATCTTTGATATCATGGGCTTGATGTACTAGTTATATTTTATTTCTAAAGCATGTTATAATATAGATGTAACAATTATAATAAAAAATGTAGGTTGTTGTAGCACCTTAAATCCAACTTTAATCCCACTAGAGGGGCATATACCACACTTCAGAAAATACTGACATGGTAGGAAGAACATGATATTAGCAGCCGTGAAGACTAGAATCTAATAACTTAATGGCTCTGAGCCTCAGGTTCTGTATCTTGAAATGACAGGATGGACTGGCTGGTTGTGGAAATCCCTTTCTACACTGATATTCTATAATAATATGAAATATAAAGACCCCTTCCCTATTCCCCACCATGCTTTCGTTTGAACTAGTATTTGAATTTCAGCATCTGTGCCATGAGCCAAAATAGCTGACACATGTTATTTAGTATCTGTAAATTAGGTTTTGAACTGTAGTGTTAAAGAAGCAAAATCTGTGTTTTAAACACAAAAAGAAACTGGAGTCGAATCAAATAATCTATTTTCAACTGTTTTGCCAGGGTGTGACCTACCCAGCCTGCCATGGGATGTGGAGTAAGTGGGCACCGCCTTTGGAGAGAAGCCGACTGGCCACAACTTCTTTTTGTGGTAAGTGTATTAGAACCATAACAAGTTTCATTTAGGAATGCTTTTGGCTTCAAGTGAAGACCCTACTAAATAGAATTTATTTTTTTCACATAACAGAAGTCCAAAGGTAAATTGTTACTAGTATTGATCCTGCTGCTCCGTGATCTATCCAGGGACTATGCACATTCGGACTTTTTACTCCACTATCCTCACAGTGATAACTTTTTACATTCATGCGTGTTCCTCATGCTCACAAAATGGCTGTCACAGCTCCAGGTATCAAGTCCACATTTAATGTGGCAGAAAGAAGTGGGGATAGGTGTCCTAACCATATCTGTTCCTTTCACTAGGAAAGCAAAAGCTTTCCCAAACTCCCTAGCAGCCTTCCATTTATATTTCCTTGGTTCTAATTGTGTCATATACTTTACTAACTGCAGAGGAGGCTAGGAAAGCAAGTGTCTAGTTTTTCTAGCATCTTTAATAGACAAAGGTAAGAAAGAAGGTGTTGGAGGTGGTTGTAGGATTAGCCAACAAATGATATTTTCCAAAGTTCAAAACAGAAGATATATCAATAGAATCATCAAGGCCCCCACTCCTTTTCACAAATGAAGAAATTAAAACTAAAGTTTAAAGTTTAGTTTCATTGAACTGAAATGAAAGTCCAACGACTTGCCCAAGGTCACACAGCTACTAAGTTAAGGAGCTGGATCTAGACCACCTGGTTCTTGATTCAGAACTTTCATCACTACACACTACTATGTACACATTGTCATAGAAGCTGTTTAATCAATTTTTGCCATTATCTTCCAGATAAAAACGAAGTGGACACCAGCCATCTTACCCAAAAGTAAATTAATGGCTCTTAAGTAGTGATGTGACTTAAATTCCTGGGTCTCCAAACTTCACCTTGCTAAGGTTGCCTCATTTGAAGCCATGTCTTTGGGACTGGCCCCTCTATGAATCTCTGAGAGTAATTGGCATTCAGAAGAGTCTACTAGGTACTGATTAACATTTGAACAAGAACAGCACATGCTGCCACCAATATTTTCAAATATTTTTTATGGGAGAAGGGGCCAAGAAAGACAAAAGTGCCTTAGGCCACGAAAGTCACAATGGGCCCATGTAGAATTAGGATCAGAATTTAGTTCTGCTTAGTTTTTCAGGCTAGCATGTCTTTCCTAACTGTAGCTAACCTGTATTTCTTAGCTAAAGAGGAAGTTTTATTTCTCTGAATACCTTTATTTATTTTTCCCTCTGTCTCTCTCTCTTTACCTCCTTAAGTAGTAGTAGTAGAAGTAATAAAGGATCCCAGGGAATCTGGTGTGAAATATCCACCCAAAGTGCCTATTTTGTGCCTAGTTTGGAAATGCATGCACAGCAGAGATGTCTTTACTTCTTTAGCCTCTCTTGTCCTTAGAAACTATTTCTGTCCTCTTGTTTGAAGTTCAAGATCATCTCTACCTCCACTACTGATCTTATACCACCTCTAGAAGAATATAAGATTCTGCCCCAGCTGACCTTGACCTATTGATATTGTCTTTTTTAATTTATTTATTTATTTATTTATGGCTGCATTGGGTCTTCATTGCTGCGCACGGGCTTTCTCTAGTTGCAGTGAGCTGGGGCTACTCTTCTTTGTGGTGCGCGGGCTTCTCATTGCGGTGGGTTCTCTTGTTGCGGAGCACGGGCTCTAGGTGCACAGGCTTCAGTAGTTGTGGCACGCAGGCTTCAGTGGTTGTGGCTCATGGGGTCTAGAGCACAGGCTCAGTAGTTGTGGCGCACGGGCTTCATTACTCTGCGGCATGTGGATCTTCCCGGACCAGGGCTCAAACCCGTGTCCCCTGCATTGGCAGGCGGATTCTTAACTACTGTGCCACCAGGGAAGTCCCCTGATATTGTCTTTGGATGATTTATTTGTAAGTCTTTTCATTTTGATTTGCTGGCAAAACGAATAACTAGCAGCTACTGCCCATTCTTAGTGTCTTTATAGACCTAAAAGGGCTAATTAAAGAAATGATTTGACTCTCAAGGAAAGTTACCTGATCAAGGTCACAGGCTTTATTACATTTCCCAGCTAAGGTGTGGCCTTGGTTTCAAAGAACAGCCAAGGGAAAATGTCATTAGAAGTAAACCTAGGCTTGGGAATAATTGATTCCTACACTTCAAAAATATTGGAGTTGGAAGTGTCTTTAGAAAACATCTAGTCACATCCATTTTTTTATATTTTTAATTAATTTTAATTTTTTTGAGAAGTAAAACTGGCTTTATTCAAAGACATAGATTTTTGTTTTTGCTTTTTTCCCCCTACTTTTATTGAGTTGTAAGAGACATGCAGACTATATAATTTTAAGGTGTTCAACATAATGATTCGACTTACATACATCATGAAATGTTTGCCCCCATAGGTTTAGTGAATGTCCATCCTCTCATACAGATACAACATCAAAGAAATAGGAAAAAAATTTTTTTTCCTTGTGATGAGAACTCAGGATTTACTCTCTTAACTTTCTTTGACAACATACAGCAGTGTCAATTATCTTTATCATGTTGTATGTTACATCCCTAGTACTTAGTTATCTTATACCTGGAAATTTGTACCTTTTGACTGCCTGCATCTAATTTCCCCTCTCCCCACCCCTGCCTCTGATAGCCACAAATCTGATTTCTTTTTCTACCTCCATTATTTTATAGTGGAGGCTCAGGGAGGGAAAAAAAGATATAACTTCCCATGGAGAGTGAGGATAGAACTGGGGACTCTCCCATCCCCCGTTCAGCCACTCCCCTCTCTCCATGCCAAGCAACAAGTATCGGAGGGCCTCCACTGTCCTCCCTGGTGACCACACAGAGGCATCAAGGTGCAGTGAGGGCAATATGCATGGAGAGCCCTGTTGGGGTGTGCTCAGGGTGTGACAGGAGATTACATTCAGCCATGTCTGGAAGGATGAGGAAGAGTTCATCTAAAAGACAGGGAAGGGCTTCCCTGGTGGCGCAGTGGTTGAGAGTCCGCCTGCCGATGCAGAGGACACGGGTTCATGCCCCGGTCCGGGAAGATCCCACATGCCACAGAGCGGCTGGGCCCGTGAGCCATGGCCGCTGAGCCTGCACGTCCGGAACCTGTGCTCCGCAACGGGAGAGGCCACAACAGTGAGAGGCCCGTGTACCACAAAAAAAATAAATAAATAAAAATAAATAAATAAATAAATAAATAAAAGACCGGGAAGGACAATTTCAAGCTGTAAAATTTCCTCAGTGAATGAACGTTACTTATTGTGAGGAATTATTGGGTATGGTTGAGCAGAAGAAGCAGGACTGAATTATTAAGTAGTTAAGGTTAAAGGCTTTGGATTTCTGCAGACCTGGGGTCCTGTCACTCACACCTATGTGACCTCAGGAAATTTACCTCCCCTCCCCTCCCCTTCTTGTAAAATTGGGATGACACCGGTACCAATGTTACCAGGTTGAAAAAAGGATTAAATAAAATCAGGGGTCCAGAATACTCAGCACAGTACTAGAGAGCACACAGAAAGTACCCGATGGATCTTATAGATGGTTATCCCCTGACCCTCCCTGTTTGCAGCATCTAAACTGGAGGCCCCACACCCCCACTCCCAGGGTATTTGGTCCAGGAAAGAAGACCACCTTCTCCACTCCCACAGAGGAATTAGGCCTGCAGCTCTTCTTTCTAATGATACATCCTGGAATGCTTGCCTTATTGGTTTGAGGACGTCTGAGGTTAAAAAAAAAAGTGCTCTGTCATTCTGTACATGACAGGAGCAGTAATAGTTGGTGTTTATGCAGCACTAATTAGAGCATCTTTATCTAATAATTTATTTGCTCCTCAAAACAACCCTGTGAGATAGAGATTTCACTTCCATCTTCTACCTAATGAAAATGATTTGGAGAGACTGAGAGACTTCTTCAGGTGTTATGATGTTCAGATTTGGGATTCCAGGTCAGGCCTTTCATAACCAGTTGGGCCCAGCTTGGAAAGATGGGATTTAGTCTCTTTCTCTGGAAGATCCCCAAGCTCCCATTTCCTGAAGGTCTTTCTTAGCATTGGATTCTGGGATACAGAATTTCCTTTTGCGGCTCACTTTTTCTGAAGTAAGAATTTTTTTTCATTCATACCCAGAGGGGAATTTCAGATAGTAATTTTTTTGATTTAGTTAATATTTATTGGGAGTTTGCAGGGCTCACGTTTCTCCAGCAGGTATTATGGAACTGCAAGAGATAGTGGAGGTGAGGTCACTGCCTCTAGCCCTCACTATCTTGTCTACACAAGATAAACATCCACATATAGGTAAGTATTTACAAGGTTAGGTATTTACAAAGTAAGAAATAAACTTTAAAATGTACATATTTAGGAGGTGGATGGAGACAGAAGCCATCCTGGTCATCCTGCCATCCTGAAATTTAACCGTTTCCTGGTATTAAAAAAAAAAAAAATCGAGACTCTAAAAGCATGATCCTTTCATAGTTTGAAGTCCCTCTTTTAAAGACCTAGTTGAATTATATCTCAATAAAGCTGGAAGAAAAAAAAATTTTAATAAATAAAGACCACGGTGATAATCTTTCTGCTCTGTGAGCCCTGAGAGGTAGATACATATGTTCCTTCACTTTCTGTCTTCTGCACCCAATATCGTGCCTGGTTAAATTTTTCAGAATTCTCTTAGATTTTTCTCATCTTTTCATTCCATTCTCTTGTAATTCCAAATCTCGGTGTCTGAGCCATCTTTGTCTGATCCCTCCATGGTGTCTGGAGGAAGTTAAAGGGCATCCTGGTGAACTTTCTCTCCTGGAAGCCCTGTTTTGGGCACAGTGGGAGTTTGCCTGCTCTTCTTTGTGACTCCTGCTCAGTTTGATTCATCCTCAGTTCAACCACATGAACTCTAAATGGTTTGAAAGGGCTTGCATGACGACTGGTAAGCTTCCCTCAACCTTTTCTCGTTCTAGGTTCCTATGCGGGGGCAGTGATTGCCATGCCGCTGGCCGGCGTGTTGGTACAGTACATGGGATGGGCCTCTGTCTTTTATATTTATGGTGAGTGATTTGATTTCACGAGTTCCCTTGGGTGACTCATAGAGGTGGTTTTTTTTTTTTTTTTTGCGGTACGTGGGCCTCTCACCATTGTGGCCTCTCCCGTTGCGGAGCACAGGCTCCAGATGCGCAGGCTCAGCGGCCATGGCTCACGGGCCCAGCCGCTCCTCGGCATGTGGGATCTTCCCGGACCGGGGCACGAACCTGTGTCTCCTGCATCGGCAGGCGGACTCTCAAGCACTGCGCCACCAGGGAAGCCCTAGAGGTGGTATTTTACTGTATAATGGGGTTGGCTAAGAGTTTTCTGTATGAAAATAGAGATTACTAGACAAGTTTATCATATAAATGGAATACTTGTCTAGCGATGATTCATTTAATGTTTATATGAAAGTTGAATTTAATGAGCAGAACATTATCTTTCTTTATATACCAGTTAATAATAACAACAACGGAAAAATAAACCAAACACTTTCTCCTAGCTGAATATAGTGCCGTTTGAGAATATTTTGAAATTTGACAAATTTAGAGATGGAAGAAAATGAGACCGTATCATCAAGCCTTTTGTTTTTCAACTGCAGGTATATTTGGGATTATCTGGTACATGTTTTGGCTGTTGCAGGCCTATGAGTGTCCAGCAGTTCACCCAACAATATCCCATGAGGAAAGGACCTATATAGAGACAAGTATAGGAGAAGGAGCCAACTTGGTTAGTCTCAGTGTAAGTAGAGCCGGATGGATGAAGACTTGCCTCTTTTTTATGAGTATTTCTCTCAGTGATTGTGTTATCCTCCCAAGAAAAATAATCTGTCAGTATATTCACTAAAAATCCCACGGTATTTTTACTCCCTAGAAATTTAATACACCATGGAAAAGATTTTTTACATCGTTGCCTGTTTACGCAATCATTGTGGCAAATTTTTGCAGAAGCTGGACCTTTTACTTGCTGTTAATAAGTCAGCCTGCTTATTTTGAAGAGGTCTTTGGATTTGCAATAAGTAAGGTAAACACACAGATGCTTCAAATATTCTTGAACTTTAAATCTCTTGCTTCTACTGAGAAAATCTTTGCATGATAAAATAAGTAAATTGCTGATCAAAATTCATAACAGTTCTGTGACACCTAATACCCTGGAGGTCAGACAAGTTATACATTCTATGCACAGTATACATAGCTATTTAATTTCTTCTTAGGAAGGATCAGAGCTGTATTAAGCTGCTTTTAAAGATTTGTATTATACCTGATCTCGAAGTGTTTTTGAAGCTGACTCAAGGACTGCATATTAGGCAAGGATCAAAAGATTTAAGGGTGAGAGGTTTTTTTTGTTTTTGTTTTGTTTTTTGTTTTTCCTATAAATTATTCAGTGAGGAGCAGTAAGAACCTTAAAGCTCATTTTGCAGATCACGGTCATAGCGATAATGGCCAGAGCTTTGTATGGTTTAGAAAAAACTTTTTCAAAGTCCCCAGCCATTGCCATTAGGTTGTCTGTGTTTCAGGGAGGAAGAGTGTGAATGGTAAAACATAAACTCTCATCATAAAAGAATTAAGCCTCTTCCCCACAAGGGAAAAAACAGCAGCCTAGTAGAGGTAGATGTCTGCATGGCTACAGGTACTGTCAGAAGTGACCGTGGAAGAGCTAGCACAGCCCATAGTGGCTGCCATCGGAGAACACTCAGTCTGCGCCAAGTGTTTAACTACCATGTGCTGGGCACTCTGCTGTGTGCTGGGGCCTGTGATGAATAAAATCACCTCTGCCCTCAAGGAACTTCCGATCTGATGGAGGAGACATTTGGTCTATCCTTAAAACCATTCATTCATTCATTGTTTATGTATTACAGAATTCAGGCCTACCTTGGTCCCATATAATTAGATGATTAAATCTGATGGTGAGGGGTGCAGTGGAGATGGCGGAGGCAGGGAGTTAAGGAAGTACCTCTCTCAGAAGTAGCTAAAAATAGCTCATTGCTTCTTTTCATTCCAGGTGGGTCTCTTGTCAGCACTCCCGCACATGGTTATGACAATCATTGTGCCTATTGGAGGACAACTGGCTGATTATTTAAGAAGCAGAAAAATTTTGACCACAACTGCTGTCAGAAAAATCATGAACTGTGGAGGTACTGTGGATTTCATAGGTGGCTTAAGCAGCTTTTATAGAATGAGATGAAACTGAATTGCAGACCATAGTTTGGAGTTTATGTCTAATCACTGAGCAGGATCTTAAAGGCTCCTAAGTCCATCCCCCAATCGAGTGTCCATCACACCCCTGCCCAGTGGTCATTCAGCCTGTACTTGTGCAACCTGAGATACGACAACTTGGGAATTCCCTGGTGGTTAGGACTCCACGCCCTCACCACCAAGGGCCCGGGTTCAATCCCTGGTTGGGGAACTAAGATCCCACAAGCCATGTGGCCAAAAAAGAAGAAGAAAAAGAAAAGAAATATTAAAAAAAGAGAGAGAGATGACAACTTATTTGATACATCAATATACACTGGCAACTGCAGAAATGCTGCTTTCATCTACTCTTAAGCCAAAGCAACATGATTTCCTGGTATCTGTTTGTTTATTTTTTATCTTTCTCATATATCCTTCCACATATATAATCCTTTGCTTTTATAGTTTATTCCCTTATCTCCCCCTTCCCTTTCTACATATATACATGTTTTGGTAAGGAACATAAGAAAAGTATTTTCTCTGAATAGTTTTCTTTCTTCCCAACATACGCTTGTGCATGGGGTGTACACACACACACACACACACACACATACACACACATCATCATCCTCTTCCTTGTGTTATTTAGTTCCTGTTTCATGTTTTGATTTTGCAAAGATAAAATAGAAGTTGGGCGATTTTCCAAAAGAGGTAGGTAAAAGTAACACGAACCCTTACAATGCTTATGACAGCTCACCTTTTTAAAACCCTCCACTTTCTCCTTATCTTTTTTGTTTTGCTTTTAAAATTAGCATTTAATGAACACTTTCTGTGCCAGCCACTAAGCTAAATTCTTTACACACATTATTTTATTTAATCCTCATAACCACCTTGTGGAGCAGGTGCTGTTATGTATTAAACCCAATTTACAGTGAGGAAAGTGGGGTATCATAAAGTGACTTGCTCAAGTGGCAGATCCTGTGCGAGATCCCAGGTCTGTCTGAGCTCAGTGCCAATGCTTACAGTCACTACTGCTATCTCTCCGGGGTACTGGGGGTCAGGGTGGGCAGGTGGGAGGTAGAGGACAGCGCCATCTATGGGCGAAAGTTCATAACTGGGATATTAAGTTGAAAAGGAGGGAATTGGGGCACTGTGACTAGATTAGATGGGTCAGGGCCCTTTAGTAGTGAAGATCCTGGGGAGGGATGGAAGAGCCAGCAGGCATGATCTCATCGCACAGCATCTCAGGAATAAAGTCTGATCAGGGAGATTGGGGATAACCTGTCAGCATCTGGGCTCCCAGCAGTTTGACTGCTGGCCCCAAGCAGGGATTTGGGGGCCTACTCTTGACCTGAACTTAAAGGTTGGCAGGTATGGGCTTGCTTTCTGATGGGCAGGAGGGGAAGCTCTGGGGCACTGCATTCACGATCCTCCCCAAGGCGGCTGAGGTAGGCAGAATAATTTCATCAAAGGTGTCTATGTCCTAATTCCCAGAACTAGTGAATGTGTTTCCCTACACAGCAAAAGGAATTTTGCAGATGTGATTAAATTAAGGACCTTGAAATGGAGAGGTTATTTTGGATTACCTGTGTGTGCTCAACATAATTACAAGGGTCCTTATAAGAGGAGGCATGAGGGTCAGAGTCAGAGATGGAGATATGACAGTGGAGGCAAAGGTCGGAATATGATGCAGCCACAAGCCAAGGAATGCAGGCAGACTCTAGAAGCTCAGAAAGTAAGAAGAGAGTTTCCCCAGAGCCTCCAAAAGGAATGCAACTCGCTGACACCCCCATTTTAGCTCTGTAGGACCCATTTCAGACTTCTGACCTCTAACACTGTACGATAAAAAAGTTGTGCTGTTTTAAGTCACTAAGGTTGTGGTAATTTGTTATAGTAGCAATCAGAAACTTATATAGTCAAAGTACCACTCCTCTAATGATCAGATTTGGTTCCAGCTGAATAGCCCTCCATACCAGGCCCTGAATATATTTTGCTGTCTCTGACTTTGCTCACGCCCTTTCCCTTTACTGTGAGTTCTGCTCACCTTCACCAATCAACCCAGTCCTCCCCACACAGCCTACTACATCAGCTCAAGTCTTTTCACTTGTGTTTTGTTAAGGCTACGTCAGCCTGCAGTGAATGCTCCTTCTGTCTATACACTTGGTTGACAACTCATCATGTACTTCCTTATTACAGCTCTTGCAGGAAAGTATTTTAGGCAGAGGGAATAGCATGTGCAATGGCCCTGAGGCAGACATGACTGTGACATGTTAGGGAACAGAAGGAAGAAAATTCAGAATGGTCAGTGCTTGATGAGTGAGGTGGAGAGTGACATTGAGGGGATCAGTGTGCACAGCTGGGGCCAGATCACGGGAGGCCTTGTAGACAGAGCTACGTGGAGCTTGGGTTTTACTTGAGGTGCATTGGGAAGCAAATGGAGGGTTTAAAGGAGGGAAAGGGACAAGATCTGATTTATGCTTTCAAATCGAAATAATAGAACTTAGAGTAAAAGAAGGGAAACTAGCTAAGAGGCTATTTCAGTCATTCCATGAAAAGAAGATGGTGGCTTGATCTAAAGTAGTGTCAGTGGAGGTGGACACTGAAGTAGATGGATTTCTAAATTCCATGAGCCTTACTTTCTTCTTCTTTAATATCTGAATAATAGTATTTACCTCAGATGATTGTTATGATTGTAAATGAGACAACGTATGTATGCACCCAGCATGAGTTCAGCAAACAGAATGTTCTTGACATATTTTAGTGCCTTTTTCTTCTCCTGTGTTCAAGACACTGACAAAACAGAAATTTTCCAAAGGAAGCATTCAACAAGTATATGTTATTCAATCATATTTCCCATGGCCAAAAATATGCAACTTCTAAACCTAGAACTTGAAAGAAAATTCTGTGTTTAAACTCTACCTGTACAACCTCTTCTAAAGACAGATGCCTTGAAGACCCTAACAACATTTTCATAGGAATGTCTTGTTCATATTTAATTTTTCCTCAGTCACCTTTGCCATTGTTTCTTCATAATTAGTAGTTTAGGTAGTGGTGACAACTCTCAAATATTTTAAATCCTTGAGAGTAAATCCTTTTTTTTTCTTGGCGGAAACTAGAATGCATTCATAGAATCTCCCCAGCCTCTATCCCATCTTAAAAAGAAAAAAAATCTCTTCACATGTCTATTCATGTCATTTTATATTTTGACATAGCAGAACGGGTGGGATATACATAGAAAAAAATTTTTAAAAGACCATGCTTATCCCACCTTGCTTAAACACAGAGATGCTGCATTAGAGATAAAGACAGAGTTTTGTGCCATCACTGAATAAGCCAGATTGATTTGGATACAATGAAGCACTTAAATGATCTTCTAGAGAATTTTAGTTGGTTTCCTATTTTCTAAGCCAAAATACAGAGGACGTTTCTCATCTGAGAAAGATCACACATTTTGTGGAGTCTGCCACCTCCTTCTTTTCTTTCCATAGGCAAGAGATATTTGCTGCTAGAATCCTTTAAAGCAAACAGATCACCTTAAGACATGATGCTCTATTCTAGTTCATTCTGAATCAGGGCACATTTCCAAGATCCTCAAAGACAGATGTCAAATCCTTATACCTCCCTCTGTATTACATGGAAAATGTGAGTGAGGTCAAAAATTCTAGTCTGGCCGAATCAGTTGCCTGTGTGAACTTCAGGTGAGATGAAAAAATTTCTCAGGCCTTTTAATGCTTGTTCTATTTTTCTTGTCAGCTCTGAAAAGGTTCACTTTCCAGGATCTCTTGATTACCCGTGAAGTTCAAATTTTATCCTTCAGCTCCTGAAACATACAGTTCTATCTTTAGCATTTTCACTGTAGATAGGAACCATTTAGGCTTTTAAATGGTTTTTCTTTCTTTGAAAGTCTACTATTTGGCAAAGGTCTTTTTTTTTCCTTAGAGATGAATCAGTGTATCATTTGTAGGTTTTCTTCTTCATGTGTCTTTATTCTAATTCTTTGGGGGAATTAACTTTCTGGTACCACTTTGTTGAAAGTGTTAAAGGAAGTTTCAGCCATGTGCCTTGTTGCTTAAGACAGGCCACTTCTAAAACACAAACAGTTAGTATATAAAACACTAGCAGTTTTTCCTTATGTATAATTTAAACTGTTGAAACAAAATTAATAACAAGTAGTAATGGTATAAAGTCCACAGTTTTTTTAAATTTTTATTTATTTATTAAAAATTAAAAAATGTTTTCATACAATTTTTAAAGGTTACTTTCCGTTTATAGTTGTTACAAAACATTGACTACTTTCCCCTTGTTGTAATACATCCTTGAACCTCTCTTACACCCAATAGTTTGTACCTTCCACTCCCCCATCCCTACACTGCCCCTCCCTCCCCACCCACTGGTAACCAACCACTAGTTTGTTCTCTATATGAGTGAGTCTGTAAAGCCCACAGTTTAAAAAGCACCTCTGTACCCTTAATTGCATTGATCCTCTTTAGATAACCAAGTAAAACAATTATTGAGGCTTGCCCTATTTCTATGATAGTTTTGAAGAAATGGACTCAGACAGGTAAGCAAATTACCAAGGTTTACAAAAAGTGCTTTAGCTTGTGTTTTAACTTGTCTTGGTTTTCCTTTCTTTCCTTCACATTAACTCATCAAGCATTATTTATTGAGTTCCCACTACATACTCAGCAGGCTCTGTGCTATATTTATGGTACCTTCCCTGGATAATATCACAGTTTTGTCAGGGAGGCAGAAATACAAATGAAAAACTACAAGGCAATGTTGAAAAGCTCTATAAAATGAGTAAGAGTGAGATGTCAGCTTTACTGGTGGGTGAGGGGAAGGGTTATCAGGAAAGCTTCCCAAAGGAAGCAATATTTGAGCAGGACTTTAAAGAATAGTAAGATTTCTCCAGAAAAGAGAAGTGGTGGGAGGAGAGTACTGCAGGTGAAGGAACAGTACGTGGAAATACATTATGGGCACAAAACAGTGCTGTGATCAGGAAACAGCAGATAGATCTGTGTGACAACAGGGGGCTTTCTACAGGCTACAGGTGGTGAGCAAGGAGGTGAGGATGGCTGAAGATGAAGCTGGAACCGCAGGAGGGATTTATTATACAGAATTGTACACATAATACGTAACCATTGACAAGGGTTTTAAGCAAGGGGCAACTGATCAGATTTGTGGTTTAGAAAGATAATTATCTAGAGAATGGATCAGGGGAAGAAGAGATGGGAAGACCAATAAAGTAAAGAGGTTATTGAAGCTGTCCAGGTGAGAGATAGTGGTGCCCAGAGCTAAGACAATGGCACAGGAGGGGAAAGCAGAGGTCGGATTTGACAGATATTTCTGAGGCCAAACCCATGGATTCTTATCTTATGTGAAAGCTGAGGAAGAGAAAGAAATCCAAGATGATTCTGAGGTTTCTGCATTGGACTTTTGGTTACCATTTGTTGAGCTGTGCCCATGGCCGACGATCGTGCTCAGCACCTTATATACCCAATTTCATTTAACCTTCCAATGTTCCAAGGTTGTATTATGAGCTCCATTAGGCAGAGGGGGTGGGGAGGAGGATGAGGAATCTAAGAGGTGAGGTGACTTGTCCAAGATCACACAATTTGTGATTCTGAGATGGAATCTGAACCCAGGCCCGTCTGACAAAATCTGGGGTTCTAAACACAGGTGGATAGAAGTTTAATTTAGAGAAGAAGAAAGAGTGTGGTGGTAGTTTGCTTTGTTTGTTTCAGAGTGAAAATAGGGGAACAGAGACTTGATTTGGGCCTGTTGTCTTTGAGGTAACTCAAAGGAAAAATGTGTGGTGATGTCTGGAATCAGCAGGCGGTCCCCAGTATGAAGCATCATTTCATTGTCTTCTACCTCCCAGGGTACTTCATGTCCCTGGAAATGGTATTTATATCATCTTTCTGTCTGCTATCGGCTGAATGTGTGTGTGTGTGTGTGTCTGTGTCTGTGTCTGTGTCTGTGTGTTGATGAGAAGGACCATCTTCATAATTTCCTTACTCTTTTTTATTGTGCTGGATTCACTTATTCTGAATGAAAGGAACAGAAAGTACTTTTGTCCTGCTGTATTTTCTGTGTAAATATCTCGTGGCTTTATATAGAGGCCTGAGAGCTTGGCACACTTCTGAAAGGGAAGATTTTGCCTTATGCTTTACAAGTGGTGAGACTCTGCTTTTTGTTTCAGATATTCACTACAGCTTTCTAGTCACCTTTGGCAATAATAATATTTTATTTTTTAATTTTATTTTTATTTCATTTTTCTGTGAGAGACCATCACTTGTGTAATCAAAGGAGAGTCACTGATGGTTTTAGTATTTAGAAATGACAGGGGGAACTACCCATGAACAACGGATAATAAACATCCCTCATCCCACGGGCATCATCATACCTCCTGGGACCATTCAGTGTTCAAAGTACGCCAGGAAAATGTTGGAAGGCTCACAGAACACCTGGGTAATATTAGCATCATCATGTAGTCAAGAAACACCCCAATAAGATTGTAAACATTGTGCCAGAATGTATGTACTAAAAACTTGGGTCCATGGAAATAAAAACAGATTCTTATCTGATAAATTCATGAACTTGGGCTGATTGACATGAAAATGACTTTTTCCCCCCTGCTGTTTCCATTTGCAGGTTTTGGCATGGAGGCAACCTTACTCCTTGTGGTTGGCTTTTCCCATACCAAAGGGATGGCTATCTCCTTTCTGGTGCTTGCCGTAGGATTTAGTGGTTTTGCTATTTCAGGTAAAGTGTCCTTTGGGTTTCCAAATCTTTTCCATAGATCCAGCAAGACTTGGGAGGAAGGAAGGAGAAGATATTGTAGCATCTTCCTTTGGTAGCCAAGCCATTCCCAAGGATCAGGGCCACTGGCTAGAGACTTTCATCTAGTGGGGATGATTTTGTCAGATCACTGAGAACCAGGCTTAGGAGCCCAGTCAAGCTGGATTTGTTGATACTTTCTCCATCTTGGAAACAAACAACGTGCAGGCGCTGCCTCTGGGGCACGGGCAGCGCGTGTGTTGCTGGACGAAGTGACGCCTTCATACTTCAGAACCAGGTCACCCTAACTAACGGAGGCTCTCGTGACCTTTTCAATCCTCACCTCCTATTGGAGAGCTGCTAATATTAACTCAAAAGTCAAACGATGTAGTCATTTGACATATAGTCATAGAATCAGAAATTTTTAAGGGTGGAACTCTTCTTTAGATTTTTGTCTACTCGAAGGCTTTCATTTTCCAAACAAGGAAATTCAGGTCCAGAGAGGTGATGTGACTTTCTAAACAGGCGAGAGCAGGAAGTAAAAATAATAATGGTGATGATGAGAGCTAACATTGATCAGGCACAAACTCTGTGCCGGGGACTGTTCAAAGCCCACTCTGTGTATTAACCCCTGTAATTCTCACAGCTACCCTAAGGGCTATCAGTCTCCCATTTTACTGGAGCAGAAACCAGTCTACTGTGTGAGAGGTCACAGCGCTAGCGTATCATGTCCTACAGACTTCAGAAGCTCCCTATGCAAAACTGGGTGAAAAAGTAAAACTCAGGTTTTTTTTCTAACTTTAAAAACATATTGTAGGACTAAAAAGTGTCATTTACAGAACACTTCACATATATTGCATCTATCTGATAAAATTATGAAGCAAGTGATATTACCATTATTTTACTGAGGAGTAAATTAAAACTCAGGAAAACTGGGGACTTTCCTACTGTCACAAAATTGGTAGCAAAGGAAGAACTAAGGTGCAGTCCTGACAGGCTTCGTGTCTGTGCTCTTTCCGCAATTCTGGGCTGTGTTAAAGATCAAACAGGGCGCTAACATCCCAGAACAGAAAAACATGGAACCTCTGGTCTAAACTAACATAAAAAGGGGGCTTGATCTTATCAAAATTCAGTTGACCCTTGAACAATGTGGGGGTTAGGGGTGCTGACCCCCAGCACAGTCGAAAATCCGCCTATACCCTGTAGTTGGCCCTCTGTATAAGATGTTCCTCCGCATCCTGGGTTTTGCTGTATCCTCAATTTCTCATCTGAGGATTCAATCAACCACAGATCCCGTAGTCCTGTAGTATATACTACTGAAAAACAAATCCGCCTGTAAGTGGACCCGTGCAGCTCAAACCTGCTTTGTTCAAGGGTCAACTGTAAATAGAGCTGATAAATAGTTAAATTAGGAAAAAATGTCTGCATTAAAAGTAGCGTGCAGCTAACAATGTGTTTGGGGATGCAGAGACCTGGGTTTAAGGGCCCTCTTTACTACTTACTATTTATAA
The DNA here is from genome assembly GCF_964165515.1 of Mesoplodon bidens. Classification (NCBI taxonomy): domain Eukaryota; kingdom Metazoa; phylum Chordata; class Mammalia; order Artiodactyla; family Ziphiidae; genus Mesoplodon; species Mesoplodon bidens. Next base: position 78,763,187 of record NC_138167.1, on the reverse strand, counting down.
AAGAAAAAAAAATGCTAAGTTATTTACATCCTCAAGCCTCAGTTTCCTCATCTAGAGATTGGAGCAATGTAACGGCAACTTCATAGGGCTGTGGGAGATTGCAGTGAGCTGAGATCATTCATTTATTCACTCACACTTCCCAAGAGTCAGACGCTGTTCTTGGCACTGGGGATACTGCAGGGAAAAAAAAAAAAATTAAAGATTCTGTCCTCATAAAGTTTACATTCTAGTGGAAATAAAGCATTAGAAGATCTTAGCCCAGTACCAGATGCATAAAACAATTAATAAGTATTCACTATTGTTGTTCAATTATTATTTAATCTAGTCCAGTGCTTCTCAAAATTTAGTGTGAATACAAATCACCTTAGGATCTTGCAAAATGCAGGTTCTGATTTAGTAGGTCCAGAGTGGAGCCTGAGATCCTGCATTTCTAACAAGTCCCCCAGTGATGTTGTTGCCGCTGATCAATAGTCCATACTTTGAGTAGCAAGGATAGAGCAGTAATGACTTGTTTCTAGTAGGATGTTAAGGAACACCTTTCTTTGATAACCCTGTGATACAAAAGAAATTCATATCCTGTTCCCAGAGATATTGAAATATTCAGGCTCATATTGTCCCCAGATTGCCAATTAAGCCACAATGAGAAGGAGAGAAATCCAACAGCCCGAGTCACAGCAGCTGCCACTTTTTTTTTTTTCCAGCACTTACTCAGTGCTGGCCACTTTGTAGATATAATCTCATTTAATCTCTGTAGCAGCCCGATGAGAAGGGTATTGCTATGTTCATTTTGTCAGTGACGACACTGATGCTTGGAAACGTGACTTAACTTACGCAGATAAATTAAGTAATTAGGATTGGAATAAAGGTTTATCTGATCCAACAGTGAGACTGTGGGAGGGATTATGGTCATGGGGATGATGATTCCTTAGGATCTGCTATCTGCCAACTTTATAAGGAGTTAATAGGATGCCAGGGAAGACTTGCTCAGCTTAGGAACTGAGTATAGACCAGAGAGCTGAGACAGGTGAGATTAGAAAGATACAAGGGATGGCAAGTACCCAATATAAAATGTATAAATTTGTTGAAATCTTTTGGATGTGAATCTGTTATTTCAAGTGGCTTATATTAATATTTTCTCAGACGTACTTGGGTGTTAAGAGCAAGCCCAAATGTGTATTTTTTGTTTAAAAGCTCTGCTTTATAACTTTGTAATAAAGTTTCAATATAGAAAAAAAACAAAAACAAAAACAAAGGATGGGTGATGCCTGCTTTAGAAAATGTCATATTTAGAGAAGACTGACTCTCCCAACTTGTGTGCAATTTACTTTGTGTGCCTGCTTCAAAAAAATCTATCAATGTCTCAGTTTCTCAACAGTTTTCCCCCCAAGCATCAGTATTGTGCAGCTAGAAACCTAAATGGTTTTTCTGACATTGTTTTTAGCTGAACGCAAATACCTAGGCTTTGTATCAGAATATAATACTCGCCAATCATATTAATTGCTTCTTATCTCTGGGTTCTTTTCTAATAAAGTGTTTACCGCCTTCAAATCAACAGTAAGATTAATTAATCTTGCAGCTGTTTTATATTCTGATTTTCTGCCACTTTGACCTGAAAGAGAAGGTATGTTTATTCCAGAAAGGTTTTCTCAAAATTCTCTCTGAATGGAGGTAGGAAAAAACAACAACCAGCCAATGTGCCAGATTAGGAAAAATATTTTTTTTAATTCTGTTTTCAAGTTCTTTGCGCAAAATAGAGAATTAAAGAGCAAGACCAAGGAAAATAAAAATATGAATAAACAAAACCTACAGCCCCCTGCTGTAATTTCAGAGCTCAAATTGGTAATTAATTAAACAACTATTTATTGAATGCCTACTATGTGCCAGACACTTTGCCAGCTCAGGGAAGATAGTGGTAAACAAGGCAGATGGATAACCAACCGTAAAGAACCTATATGTTGGCTTTCACCTCTATGTATCTATGTAATTAACATATATGATTTAACTTAATTCTTACAACAATTCTATAAGACTGATTATCCCAGTTTATAGGTGAAGAAGCTGAGGTTCAGAACGTTTAAATCCTTTGTCCAGGTTTGCATCGCAGTTAAGCTGCCAGGTCCGAGGTCTGTCTGACTCTAAAATGCACCCCTGGGCTATACTGGTAGAACTGGTTCCCAGTGCCTGATGCCTCCTCTTTCAAAGCCTTATTCCTCCTCTGCCTTCATTCCTCCTTCATCCCACTCATTCTTGTCTCCTGATAAGCAGATTAATAGTGAGGTGTTGGTGATTTATTATTTTACCACTCCTAGCAGAGCTATCTATAGATAGAAGACCTCAAAGAGAGGGGCGTGCTCAGAAGTGGCGGCAACAGCAGAAGTAGTACTGGTATTGGTAATCATGAGAGTAACCAGAGCCTAGCTGTTTGCCAAGAGCTCTCGCATACATATTTCCCCTGAGTCTCATCTCACAGCATCCTTATGAGTTAAGTAGTAACATTACCCCCAAATTAGAGATGAGGAAACAAAGTCCTAAAAAATGACTTGTTTAAGAGGTAGGAAATAAGATTCGAATCCAGATTTACAGACTCCAAATCAAGTATGTACGTAAAAGTGTTTTGAAAATTGCAGAAGATTCTGCCAATGTTTGTGTAAATCTTTCTTATCAAAAAAGAGCCCTTTCCATTATGCCATGTGGCTACTAAGGCAGACCTACATATGGTGGCCTTTTGGGAGCGAGTTGAGAGCTAAGAGGGAGGATATTATGAGGCAGGGTTTGCTTCTAAGCACGCTCTGTGTGATCATGTGATTGTTTACTCTGAATAAATGTGATCCAGGCTTCAGGCTTTTCAGTATTGCCCCAAACACCATTATTTTGGGCTTCTAAGCCTAGAAGGTACAGGTGCCATAATTCTCCCCATGGAGAACCCATGGTAGTCATTGCTAATCAATCATAGCATGTTTTTCTGCTTTGTGCAGACACAGTCTGACAATCCTCAACCCAGCCCTCCCAGTAAAGGTATCCATTAGTTACATGTAGAGGAAATAAATTGATGAGAGTTGAGGAAAGCTAGTATTTTACAAAATGTATTTGGAATTCTGTTCTTCAGTCTGATTTTGAGGTGTTTGGCTTCACTGTAGGTTTTAATGTCAACCACTTGGACATTGCCCCCCGCTATGCCAGCATTCTCATGGGGATCTCAAACGGAGTGGGAACCCTCTCTGGAATGATCTGTCCCCTCATTGTGGGTGCGATGACCAAGCACAAGGTAATGTTTTCCTTTGGAGCTGTGGGTTACAGTGTCAGGGGACTGAAGTACTGTACAAAATCTCAAGACCCTACCCCAGTCTGTGTAAGTGTGTATGTCCTTCACTTGGCTGAGTCACTTGAACTTCTTTTTTTTTTTAAATTTCTTCTTCTTCTTTTAAAAAACTATTGTTGGGCTTCCCTGGTGGTGAAGTGGTTGAGAGTCTGCCTGCCGATGCAGGGGACACGGGTTCGTGCCCCGGTCCGGGAGGATCCCACATGCCGCGGAGCGGCTGGGCCCGTGAGCTGTGGCCACTGGGCCTGCACGTCCGGAGCCTGTGCTCTGCAGTGGGAGAGGCCACAACAGTGAGAGGCCCGCGTACCGCAAAAATAATAATAATAAAATAAAAAATTATTGTTTATTGATGGCAACAGGGCTGACTGATGTTTGGGTCTATGTTTCTTAAATTGAGAAATAAAAGGGGCCTGTGTGTGTGTGTGTGGAGGGGAGGTGTTAATACCATAGACTGTTTAGAGATACAAAGAAGAAACTGAGGTAATCAACTCAGGATAAATAAATTACCTGATTGCTTTATAATCATAAGTAATTAAACTTTACAGCCCATTTCCATTTAGCATGTTCCAGCATGAAAATATTAGTGCAGTTATACTTCCTTATTATGAAGAAAATAAACAAGACATTAATGACCCTTCCTAAGAACCTAAGCGGGTATGGCACTAAATCGTTACTGAATATTTGTGTATTTAGACTAGGGTGGGTGGCACAGGAAGATCCCAGATCCATCCAGAGTTCAACCACAGGCCACATGGTTTCTTTTTTTTTTTTTTTTTTTTTTGCGGTATGCGGGCCTCTCACTGTTGTGGCCTCTCCCGTTGCAGAGCACAGGCTCCGGATGCGCAGGCTCAGTGGCCATGGCTCACGGGCCCAGCCGCTCCGCGGCATATGGGATCCTCCCGGACCGGGGCACGAACCTGTATCCCCTGCATCGGCAGGCGGACTCTCAACCACTGCGCCACCAGGGAGGCCCCCACATGGTTTCTTAATCTCTGTCTTTGAAAGGGTTTTAGATGCTGCTTTCTGCAAATAAACATGTTTTGATACTATGGAGTTTTTACCCAACTATTTTTTGTTGTTGGATTGCCTATTGCAAATATGACTTCAGAAATTCTCCCAGCTTCTTGGAGAGGAAAGTGTGGGATAACTTTCCTTATCTTTTGATAGAAAAGGAAGGTGGTCTTTGGGGATTTTATAGGCAGAGGATCCACGCTTTGTCTGTTCATGAGATGAAAGGATTGGTAATATGATCATTAAATCTCAGACACTGTCTGCCCCTAACTTTAAACACAAGTTCCCATTATGTTTGATACAGTATATTTTCATAGAAAATATGATTATAATTAAGCTATTGACAGTCAGTACTGAGCATTTTCATGGCTCAAATTGTCATATATCCAAAGCAAGCAAGAGGGAACCTCTGATATTTACAATGGTGGGTTCCTAAAGCAAGTTTAGTTTAACCTATTATGTGAGTGGAAACCTCATTTGTATATTTAGAAGAGCTGTGAAGTGGTGCAGCAAGGAATTTACAGGATGCTTATTTAGTAAATATTCTTCTAAATTAAAAAAATGCATATTCATTGTAGTCTTAACTTTCATTTTTTAAACACTCAAATTCCATTTGGGTCCTGGGCATGCTTCTGCCACATGTCTTCCTGAGAAGCACAGCATTTGCCTTTGGGGTGACCAAGTGCTTTTGTCCCAGTGGAGACCTCCAGAAGATACTGTTAATCTCTGTTTTTGGTTAAAATATTAATTGGTACCGTGTTTCCTTGTTTAGACCCGTGAGGAATGGCAGAATGTGTTCCTCATAGCTGCCCTGGTGCACTACAGTGGCGTGATCTTCTATGGGGTCTTTGCTTCTGGGGAGAAACAGGAGTGGGCTGACCCTGAGAACCTTTCTGAGGAGAAGTGCGGAATCATTGACAGAGATGAATTAGCCGAGGAGACAGAACTCAACCATGAGAATTTCACAAGTCCCAAAAAGAAGATGTCATATGGAGCCACCACCCAGAATTGTGAAGTCCAGAGGAAGGAATGGAGAGGAGAGGGAGGAGTGACTCTTGATGAGGAAGAGCTGACATCCTACCAGAATGAGGAGGGAAACTTCTCAGATACATCCTAATGTCTGAGGGGGCACTTCTGGCTCCTCCTCACTTTAGAACCAGAAAGTATCCATACCTATTGCTTTCTACTGCCAGAGGGTCAACTCTAGGGACACTGGATGTGGGGGAACGGGGAGAGGAGGTTTACTTAGCAATAGGGAAAAGATAAATATTTTCTTGCAACGACAACCTGCTCTAAGTTGATAAAATGGGTGGCTATAATTTTTTTGATTGGCAGTTGACTCTTCTCTCTAAGAACTAAACTTATTCAAGAGAGAATGACTAGAAAAATAAGAAAGACAATACCATGTTTTTCAAAGAAAAATGGAAGGAAATGGGGATATTTGGCCTGGAGGAGAGAAAACAATAGTTGCTACTACATTTCTGAGAGCAGCCATGCAGAGGAGGGTTTCCTATTCCTAATAAAGGCCACGGCTTACAAAGGCCCTGTATTGTGCCAGGTACTTTATAACATTCTCATTTAATCTCCACACCCCTATGACATACATCTTTTATCCCCATTTTACAACTAAGGAAACGAAAGCAACAGGAGATTGACTTGCCCAAGGTCATCCTGCCAGGTACAGTGCTGAGATTGGTGGAATCCAAAATAGGTGGCAGTTTTGGAGAAGAACGTTTCACTTCAGTTTAGAGAAGACATTTTAAATAATGAAAACTGAAAATGGAGTGGGTTGTCATGTGGATAATGCCCTATTTTGGCAGGCATTGGGGATGGAAAACATTTGGGTTGATGTGGCAGAGAGCATTCAAATATTGTGTGAGAGACTGGATTCAAAGACCTTTGGGGTCCTAGGTGGTCTGAAGAGCCAAATGATTCTATGAATCCATAGTTTTTCTAAATATTAAGGGTTACAGACTATATGAGAGATTCAAATAGGTTAAACAAAGAAAAATAAAAAGCTAAGCAACACAGAAAACTTCCAGGAATCTGATGGTCAGAATGGCTGAGAAGAACTAAATTTCAACCCTTCATAATATCAAGAATGTGGTTAAATAACGTCCCAAATTACTTGTAAATCTTTAAGACGTTTACTAATCTAAGAAGTTTGTTCATGCATTTTATTAGGTAAAATTCTCTTAGAAGTGTCCTCTGTTTTAAAAAATGTATGTCTTTAGCCATTTCTGCTGGTGACATTAGGAAATTTGATCAAATTATACAAAATTATGATTGAAGTATTCCTAATGACTCTACTTGGAATGATATTCAGTGAAACCACAATAATACAGCATTAGTTAAACAGTGAAATACTACAATGTAAACATCTGGGACAACTAGACCCATAGTGTTGAAAAATTAATCTTTGCATAAGGCAATAACATGGATACTCTCTAAATATATTTTAAAATTTAATGATATTTTAAAACTTAATGTTGGCATGTAAAAGGTTGTTTGCAAATAAAATTATTTCTCTGTTCATTGTTTTTGAAAATTTTATTTCTACTTTCAGAAGAAAAATATAATATTGCAGGAAAAATTATAGATTTACTTGTAGTTTGTTATTGTAAAGTGGGTTTTTTTCTCCTAATTTCTCTCATATATATATATTTCTCATCCCTAACTGTATCAGCAGAATTGTAGTGTATTTTATAAAAAGAATAATTTTGAAAAAAAGCCTGATTTTCCATTAAATAGTATTATTCATGTCATCAGTATATCATTTATGTTATATATCTTTAAATCTCTTTAATGAGTGAATCCATGTAAGTTCCTTTGAACAGTTCCTGTCATGTAGAAAATGCTCAATAAACATTAGTTATCATCATCATTATTATCTTTTAACCTTTTTGGGAACCTTGCAGTTGAAAAGAAAGCATGCTATGTCATTTTCACCCATTAGTCACAGGATTTATTGTGAAAGTTGTGTTGTTTTCTAAGTAAAAAAAAAAAATGAGAAATTTATGGTAGTCAGTGTTTTATTTTTTCTTCTGTTAATGAAGTCAAATAACTATTTTAAAAACTCATGGTAGGGCTTCTCTGGTGGCGCAGTGGTTGAGAGTCTGCCTGCCGATGCAGGGGACACGGGTTTGTGCCCCGGTCCGGGAGGATCCCACGTGCCACGGAGCAGCTGGGCCCGTGAGCCATGGCCGTTGAGCCTGCACGTCCGGAGCCTGTGCTCCGCAATGGGGAGAGGCCACAGCAGTGAGAGGCCCGCGTACCGCAAAAAAAAAAAAAAAAAAACTCATGGTAATCCTTAAGGTAATGTTGTAGATTGTGACACAAAGTTATATTTACTCCCTATTTGACATCAGGGTCATATGTAGAAATTCCACATTTTGATAAATCAAAGCACTTTTGACAGGGTGCCTGTCACTTGCCCTTATAGTATTTAAAAAATGGGGTCCATGGTGTTGAAAACTAGAAAACACATTATTTTGTTGTGATGGGTTTCGTGAAAGTTGCAATGAACAGATAATTACATTTGAACATCAGGCATATGTACTTTGCAAGTTATTGTACATTTGGCTGCAAATATCCATTCATAGATCAGCTCTTAGAGGCAAACCATGGATTCTAGCAAGAAGGGAAGGAAGCCTGAGGATGCTGGATTCTTGAGACAAGGAAGTTTCATCCTTTTTAAAGAATAAAAAAAAGGAACAGGAACATGTTTTGGAACATGAACATAACAAGAAAAATAGTAATTATTCAAGAAATAATGACACATTTGTTATCCCTGCCTGGGTGTTAAATTCAACAGGTAAAAATTGGAATCTACTATTTCTATTTCACACTGACTCCTTCTGAGCCCAACAAACCTAGCCTTCCTTCCCTGTTCCTTATCTCAGTTAATCACATCACCCTTTTGCTGGAGCTAGAAATCTTGGAGTAACCTCTGACTTTTAAAAAAGTAGCCCTTTCTCTCTTCCCTGCCAAGTTTGTTTAATTTTATTTTCAGTCTGGGGCTCAATGTCTTACACCAGTTTTGGAAATTTTTCGGCCATCCTCTCTTATTATACTGCTTTTCTCCCTTCTCTCTCTATGCTTTTCCTGAGAGTCCAGTTAAATGGGTGCTGGACTGTGGGTAGGACTCTGACCATCTCCTCTGTATTTTCCAGCCTTTTGTCTCTGTCTTTGTTATTCTGGAGATCTTCTGACCTGTTTTTTAAATTCTTTATTTCTCTCTTTAGCAAGGTTTAGTCTGGTAAAAATCCATCCATTGTGTTCTTAATTTCAGTTATTGTAGTTTTAGTTCTAGGACTTTTAGTGATTCTTTTTCAATTCTGCTATGTCTTAAAAAAAATATTTCCAGTTCTCTGCTGAGATTTTCAATCCTGTATTTTATTTCCTGGAACACAAGAAGATAATTATTTTAAAGTCTAGTCAGTGCCAATATCTGGAGACCATGTAATTCTGTATCTATTTCCTACTGGTTTTGCTGATTCTTATTCACATTATCTCAGTCTGTGCCTGGCTTTCTTTGATTGTATCCAAAATCGTATTTGAAGATTTGTTTGTAGAAATGATTTTAGGCTTAAAAAATGTGGGTTTTTTTTCCTCTCCAGAAATGATTTTTGTTTGATTTTTCCAGGAACCTGAAGGCATTAGCGTTCTGGGATCTCTTTAGTCCAATTGAAAGGGCTGAGATATTCTGGGCCACCCAGATGATCTGGGAGATCTGAACTAAGTTGTAGGGAGCAAATCGTGTATGGAAGGGATATGTGGGCCCCTTCCAGGAGAAACCACGAGGATTTATATCTTTATTAGAATTGATAGTCATTAGAATACAATAGATTCTGGCCTGATTCAAACTTGGCACTAATAGCCACATGGACCAATCTGAAGGGCTAGGGAAGCTGACCTTTTCTTTGCATTTCATTTATTACTGGGTCCTGGGCCTTATGCTCAGCCCTTTCCATGCATATCTCATTTAATTTTCATGGAAACTCAATGAGGAAAGTTCAACTATTTATTCCCAAGTATTTATCAATAAATAAATGGTGTTTAAGAGCAGAAGTTAAACTCAAGACTCTAATGGCTGTATTTTAATCTTAATTCTTTAAAAATAATTGAAGTATATTAATTTACAATATTATATTAATCAACTCAATTAAATATTAATCTTAATTCTTAATTTTTAATCTGTTCTCCACCTCTTTTCCTGGCTGCAGTAAATTCCAGACAATGGTAATTCTCAAAGTCAGGAGAATGTCCCAGGAATTTCAGTAAGGTGTGAGCGAACTGATGGGATGAGCTCTGGCAGTTTAGTCCAGACCCCAGTACGGGGACAGGTGAAAAACCAGATGAACAGCTGAGATCCTTCTTCTCACCAACGGCTGGCCTGGAGTAAGATGTAAGAACCAAGGGCCTCTATATTTTCCCTGGCTACCCAGATAGTAAGATACGAAGGCTGAACCCAATGCTTATTGTGTGTGTGTGTGCTGGGGAGTTACAGGGGTGTTGCCAGAGGACTGAATCTCTCCGAGGCATCCCAGGAATGAAAACACAAACACTGTCCAGAATCTCAGTATATGCCCTGCACAGAATAGATGCTCAACGGATATGTTCTTCAAAATCTGATGTGTTTAAGGAAGATTACACTGGAGGTGATCCTCAGGTTGGCTGATTAAACATGGCAGATTAATGTAGGTAGTTACCTACTTTCTAAGATTATAATAAAGGAATGAAAGAGCACATAAACTTTCCAGTACAAAGAGAAAGGAGGAGAAAATCACATTTAGGAAGCTGAATGAGGATACCTGAGCCTTAACTGACTTCAGCAGAACTAAGTGAAACAAGAAGGAAGCTGTTTTTGTGTTACTACCCCTGGGGAAGCTGCAAAATTGAAGGCACCAGGGCCAGGTACCTCTGGAGGACAGAGTGAGTGGATGACATTTGAGAATGACATTTGAGGAGGTGGGGGGGGTGCTGAAAACACAAGGACTGGCTGCAAGTTAGAATTGCCTGATTTAGCAACCCTACTGAAAGTGCATGGAAGCAGTAGTTATAACTCCAGAACTCAACCAAGAAACTGCCCCTCCCCACACCTAGTGGAAAACAGGAGCTTTATTTTCTGGACAGGGCATCTCTGGATTCAAGAACACCTGTCATAGCTGAATATAAGCTCCAAAAAGTAGAGATTTTAGTCTGTTTTTTTCACTGATGAATCTCAAGTATCTAGAACAGTGTCTGGTATTTAATAGTCACTTGGTAAATATTTGTCAAATGAATGAATGAATGAAACTCATTAAACAAAGGGAAATTAATTAAAAGCTTGCACACTGAAAACATTCAGCCACCTTCGTGGGCCGAGCTTCCAAAATGCTGGTAGTCAAGCTCTTATCCTCTAGGCAGGAGACTGAAGGATTCATAGGGTGAGGGATGGGAACCCACTTTCTAAGAGAAAGGCTTACAGCCATTGACATTTAGGGGTTTCCTCATCAAAATAAGTAGATCCCTGCCCAATCACTTCCTGTGGAGACCACCCACCAAGTCCTACCAATGGGAATAAAAATTCCATCATTCATTCACTCATTCAGCCATTCTACAATTATTTAGCATCTATGATGAGAACGTCAATTATTGAGCACCTATAATGGTCCAGGCACTAGGGATAGAAAAAAAATGAACAAAATAAGTCTCTGCTCTCATAGAGCTTACATTCCAGAGGACAGACACAGAAAATAAGCAGGTTGTTGAGTAAGCTCAGTATATAGTATGTCGGAGGGTGTTAAGTGCTAAAGACAAGCATAGAACAGGGTAAGGGGACAGGAAGTGTGGGGCTTGAGGTGTTATATTGAGTGTTCAGGGATGTAGTGGACTTTGAGCAGAGATGTAAAGGCAGTGAGGGAGCAAGTCAGGAGCCTATTTGGGCAAAGTGTTCCAGGAATTAAAAAGAAGCAAGTACAAAGTCCCTGAAGTGGGAAAACACTTGGCATATTTAAAGAACACCAAGTCTTTTAAAAGTGGTCAGGCTCTGGACATATTTTAAAGAAAGATGGAACATTTGCTGAGAGGCAGAAGACTGGGACGGATCAGGATTGGTGGGGGAAGGAATCAAGAACCAGAAATTTTGGACATATTTGATTTTGGAATTTTATTTGCCTATTGATAGCTAAGTGACAATATCAGGCGGACACTGGAATGCAGTCTGGGATTCACGGCAGAAGTCAGAGCTGGAGCTGTTCATTTGTGAGTCATCATCTCATCACAGAGATGGTAGTTAAAGCCACGAGACTGGATGAGATCATCAAGATTTGAACATGATTGAGCCCTGGGAGCACTCCAGCACAGAGATATCAGGAAGATGAGAAGGAGTCAGCAGAAGAGATGGAAAAGTGAGGTGGCAGAGTAGGGAAAGGGGACCCATAGAGGATGGCATCCTGTGACCAAGTGAAGAAAGAATGGCTCGGAGGAGGGGTGATCATTAGGTTAAGGTTAAGATATGATCAGTTGTGTCAAAGCGGCAGCTAGATCAAGTAAGATGAAGACTGAAAATGGACCATTGGATTTGGCAGCACGAGTAGACAGCCAAAGATTGCTGAGAGTTCAGGAAAGTTTCCAACACCAAAGACAGAGCTCAACACAGGCAGGGAGGAAGGTACTTGGAAGAAACCCAACATCACTGGGAGGTGAACAAAACTTAATCTGAAAGAGAAGAAAAGATATTGCATGCATGACACAAAAATAGAATTCTATTTTTTGAAAAAGGAAGAAATAGGTCATTCCCTGGTGGTCCAGTCGTTAGGACTCTGCACTTTCACTGTCATTGCCTGGGTTCAACCCCTGGTTGGGGAACTAAGATCCCGCAAGCCATGCAGTGCAGCCAAAAAAATAAAAATTAAAAATTAAAAAAAATGAAAAAGGAAGAAACATCCAGAGAAGTAGACTGGGCTAGATAGAGAGAATCTTGAGTCTGGGAGGTCAGTTAGGAGACTATTTATAATAAGTTAGAAATGAGGGCCAAGGACAGGATTGGAGCTCAAAATGGGGAAGAGAGGGTAATTAGAGAAAACTTTAAAAAATATTTTTTCTAAAAAATGTAGTATATGCTCCCTTGTAGAAAATTTCAAAATAGAGAAAAATGTATTTATAGGAATAAAAATTAATATTGCCGCACATTTAACTACTCAACATTTCAGCACATGTGCCTCCAGTCTTTTCACATATATATTTTTGAACATGGGATCATACTGTAATATATAGTTTCATGTCCTTCTTTTTGCAGTTAACCTCATATAATAAATTCCCATGTTTTAAATATTCTTTGGGAGCTTGATTTTAAAATAATTACTGAGATATAATTTACATAAAGTAAATTAAAAAGTAATTTAATTTAAAAGTAAAAGTAAAAAGCACAAATCTTAGGTTTATACATCAATTGATTTTTACTTGTGTGTGCATATAGTTGCATACCTCTCCCTAATGGTAACCACTATTCTGATTTCTATTATGTGGATTAACTTTGCCCATTTTTGAGCTTCATATAAATGGAATCATACAGAACAAACTCTTTTGAATCCTACTTCTTTCCCTGAGTATAATATTTAAAAAATTGGTCTTTGCTATTGTGTTTATCCCTAGTTCCTTTTTTTTTTTTTTTTTTTTTTTTCCGGTATGCGGGCCTGTCACTGCTGTGGCCTCTCCCGTTGCAAAGGCTCCGGACATGCAGGCTCAGCGGCCATGGCTCACGGGCCCAGCCGCTCCGCAGCATGTGGGATCTTCCCGGACCGGGGCACGAACCCGTGTCCCCTGCATCGGCAGGCAGACTCTCAACCACTGTGCCACCAGGGAAGCCCCCTAGTTCCTTTTTTTATTGGTATGTGATATTACGTTGTATGGCTGTATCAAAATGTGTTCTCCTGTTTATGGCCATTGGATTGTTTCCAATTTGGGGGGAAGAGGACTAGTGTGAATAAAGCTGCTGTAAACACTCTTGTCTTTTTGTGGACATATGTGTTTACTTCTCTAGAAGTAAATTGCTGGGTCATAGGGAAGGTGTACATGTACTTTTGTGAGAAGCTACCAAACACTTTTCCACAGTGGTTCTGCCATTTTAGTTTCCCACTACCTATGAATATGAGTTCCCATTGCTCCACATTCAAACCAATGAGAATATGATTTTTTTAAATGGCTGAATGGTATTATTTCATATTATGTGCCTAGACCAGTTGTTAGACATTTTAGGCAATTTTTAATTTTTCACTATTATAAACAGGAGTTCTTTTTTTTTTTAATTTTTATTTTTTTATTTTTTGCTTTATAACAAATTAAATCAGTTATACATATACATATGTTCCCATATCCCCTCCCTTTTGCGTCTCCCTCCCATCCTCCCTATCCCACCCCTCCAGGCGGTCACAAAGCACCGAGCTGATCTCCCTGTGCTATGCGGCTGCTTCCCACTAGCTATCTACCTTACGTTTGGTAGTGTATATATGTCCATGCCGCTCTTTCACTTTGTCACAGCTTACCCTTCCCCCTCCCCATATCCTCAAGTCCATTCTCTAGTAGGTCTTAAACAGGAGTTCTTGATTATAAATCCTTGACTTCATCTGTAAGAAATGTTTTCAAGGGAAAATTCACCTGACTTACCATTTCTATTTCATTTATCATTCAGTTAGTACCTGGTTAGTTAAATTCATTAGCAACAATAACAGAGCAGATAATGCAGAACTGTGGCCACATTTCAAGGTGGCTTTGAAATGCATTTCTTTAAAAGTTACATTTGGGGCTTCCCTGGTGGTGCAGTGGTTGGGAGTCGGCCTGCCAATGCAGGGGATACGGGTTCATGCCCCGGTCCAGGAGGATCCCACATGTCGTGGAGTGGCTGGGCCCGTGGGCCATGGCCACTGAGCCTGCGCGTCTGGAGCCTGTGCTCCGCGATGGGAGAGGCCACAGCGGTGAGAGGCCCGCGTACCGAGAAAAAAAAAAAAAAAAGTTACATTTGAAGTGGATAGGTGACTACAATTCCACAACTTGAAAGCACTTCAAACACAGAACTAGCACAAAGTAATATCATCTCTTTCTTCTCTCTCTCCTTTTGTCCCTTCCCCTCTCCCCCTTCTCCCCCTCCCCACTCCCCATCAAATGACAAAACTGAAACAGTTTAGTAACAACTTTGATGTCCTTTATTCAAGGGAAAACAACCCATGGATTGCAGGGGAGTTCAATGCTCACTAGCAGCGAAGCAATCTTCCAAGGGATTTGGGGCAAGAGAGAATTTTACAGAATGTTAGAACAGGCAACTGGGAAGCAGGGTGAGCTTGGCTAGGAGGTCGGGGATTTCCCAATAAGGCCTGCAGGTCCTATTTTCTAGAGTGAGGTGAGCTCGCTAAAGCTGAGTTGGAGGATTGATTGGGATTAGGTTTCTTTGACAGGTGTGTCCTGTTAAGTGCAGACTGACAGGTTTGGGTTTGTGGTATGGGTGGGGTCCCTGGGGTGGCCTCCATTTTGAGGTCCTGATAAATGAATTAACTTTATCACTCCACATATACATATCTACTCATAATGTCTGGATTCTGAAATAAAGTTCAAGTGAAGTCAAATAACTTAGATATACCATGGATGTGAGATACCTTTGACCCTTTCAGCCATCTGTATAGTAACATTTGTAGAATCCGGGCAAACAAGCTGGAGGGTTGCTGCCAGGTGGATCCACTTCCCTTTCCTCCTCAACTTTCTCGGGTGGGGGTGGATGGAGCCACCTTTTAGTCAGGCTTATGGCTGAGCAGAACTAAACTCCCGAATCAAAACTGGGAGAGGAGGCCGAGCCTTTGCTGGTGAAGCTCTAACTTTGCCACAGATGCCGTACGGAGAGAATATTACAGGAAAGGAGGAGCGATTAAAGTCAGATCCTGAAGCCGGTAAAGCCACTACTGTTTTGGATTGTGTTGGTGTGATGTAGCTACCCGAGACCTGCAGACTTCTCAGCTTGGGGTCCACAAACACCCCCAGAAAATATGAACTAAATGGTAAGTTGTATATGTTCACTTTCATCTGGAGAGAAGACTTATCTATAATCTTCTATAACTGTTGTCATATTCTCAAAGGTGTCCATGATCCAAAGGAGGTGAAGATTTGCCAGAATGACCTACCGGTGCTAAATTGAAAGAAACCTCATAATTTGTAGTCATTGCCTGAGATGTCCTTTGTAGAAGCCTAATTCTGTAGCTCAAGCACCTGGCCTTCTCATATTCCCTTTTTTCCCTCATCTAACTTCTTTTGTTTATTTTCTATCTATTTCCCATCTCCTTCCTTCCTTTGGATTC
The DNA here is from genome assembly GCF_964165515.1 of Mesoplodon bidens. Classification (NCBI taxonomy): domain Eukaryota; kingdom Metazoa; phylum Chordata; class Mammalia; order Artiodactyla; family Ziphiidae; genus Mesoplodon; species Mesoplodon bidens. The sequence goes on along the minus strand of NC_138167.1, from coordinate 78,747,533 downwards.
TTCTCTCTTCTTTCTGGTCCTTTTCCATACCCCCTTTCTTCTTCTTTCTCTACTGTAATAGACCCACTGGGGAAGCTTGGCTTGGAGTGCTGGGGCAGTCATGTAGGCAGGAACTTCTCCAATTTATTTCTCTACCATCTTTTCCCACTGTTCCCAGTAGTGATTATAAGATATTGGCATTAAGTAGATGAACTCATTTTGAAAGTACTTGCTTAGTGTTCTTTCAAGCCATGTAACATTTGACCATGATATGTACTAAAGCATGATGATGAGCACCCCAGGAAGATAATGTTGACATCCTTGAGAAATTAATGGAAAATACTATGAGGTACTGCGAATAAATAGCCATAAAGGCTGGTTGAATATCATCACTTAAAGAACCATTAAAAATAATGCTATTTATATAACCAAAGTGAATCCCATTTCTCTGCAGATCAAATAATTATGCACAGCAAGAGCAAGCATCTTGGCTTTCACTAATTACAGAATTTTTTTTTTCACAAATAGCTTTTTATATTTTGACAGTGCTGGTTGTTTTAAAGTTGTTCCCAAGAATGCATGTTCAAAAATCATCTTTCAGTCTTTCACATTTTTAAGAATGATGTAGTGCTTCCTTGATTATTTCAACATCACATGGAATTGAAACTCCATGGTTTGGGTTTTGCAGATTCTTCCTTTTTAATCTTCTTTAGGAACACATTTCATAATGAGTTCTGGTCTAAAATGTGATCCTGGTTTTCATCAGAATTTCTCTCATTCTATTTTTGGCTGAAATGGGGTAAAGAATCAAATGACTTTTGGCTCTTTTTTGTCCAGTGTTTGTGGTTTCACACGGTTTTAATATGCTTGAGGATAAGATTTCATTTTGTAGAGAAGGGTTTAAGGCCCCAGTGGTCCAACATAGCCCTGTGAGCTGCACTCTCTCTAATGAAGGCCATAATATTTTTATCTTCTTACAGAAATTGAAGACCATAGCTTTTGTGGATGGATTCATCAATGTATTTGGGATGAAATTGGTCTTTAAAACATACAAATGTTATTTCACTCCTTATTTAAAACTCCAGAGATTTCTGCATTACTTGTCTATCACTGCAGAACAAACCACCACTAAATTTTCATGATTTTGAAACACAAAACTATGTACTGGCTCACAGCTCTATGTGTCAGTGACTTTGTTTGGGCTCAGCCAGGCTGTTCTGTTGGTCTCCCCTGGGGTCACCCTTGTGACTACAGTCATCTTGTGCTTGACTTGGTTTAGATGACCTACATGGCCTTACTGGCCGTTGGTGCTAGCTGTTGCCTGTGGTGCCCAGGTTCTCCACCACATGGCCTCGCATTCTCCAGTTGGCTAGACCAGGCTTCTTTATACGGTGGGGGCAGGGCAGCATTATAAAAAGGAGAGAATGGAAGCTGTAGGGGTCTCTCGAGGCCAAGTCTCAGATACCCCACACTGTCACTTCTTCCAGATTCTCTTGGTTCCAGAGCCAGTCCCAGTTCAAGGAGAGGGAAGATAGCCTTCACGTCTTGATGGAAGGAGCCTCAAAATCACCTTGCAAAGGGACATCCATGTAGGGTTGCAAGGATTATAGTGATCATCTTTGCAGGCAATCTTATTATCACAATTAAATAAAAACAAAATTTTCACTATGGCCCCCAAGTCCCTACATCATCTGACTTCCTTTTCAATCTTGTATTGTTCCACGCTTCCCTTTGTTCATTGCCCTCCTTTCTGTCACTCAAACAACCTCACCTTGTCCTCTCTGTCTCAAATGCTCCTTCCTCATATCTTGGCTCCTTGTCACTCAGGTCTTAGTTAAATGTCACTAAGAATATATATTTTTAGAAAAATACTTTATTGAGGTATGATTGGCATATTAAAAAGCTATACATATTTAATGTATACAGCTCTATGAGTCTGGGGAGAAGTACACACCCTTGAAACCATCACCAACATCAGTGTCACAGACACAACCATCACCTCCCAAAGTTTTCTCCCACCCCTATTATTATTATTATTATTATTATTATTGTGGTATGTGGGCCTCTCACTGTTGTGGCCTCTCCTGTCGCGGAACACAGGCTCTGGACACGCAGGCTCAATGGCCATGGCTCACGGGCCCAGCCGCTTCGCAGCATGTGGGATCCTCCTGGACTGGGGCACGAACCCGTGTCCCCTGCATCGGCAGGCGGACTCTCAACCGCTGCGCCACCAGGGAAGCCCCACCCCTATTATTATTATTAGTGTGTGGTGAGAACACTTAACATAAGATCTATACTTAGTAAATGTTGAGTATACAATACAATATAGTTGGCTAGACACTATGCTGTATAGTAGATCTCCAGAATTTATCTTGCATAACTGAAATTTTGTATCCTTTAACCATCACCTGCTCATCCCCCTCCACCCCCCGCAATCAGCCCCTGGTAACCACCATTCCACTCCGGTTCTACGAGTTTGACTATTTTATATTCTACATATGAGAACCCTCAGAATGTCTTAAGTTACCTCTTCTACTTTCTTAGCAACTCTTTATTACTTATATGCTTTTATCTATTTTATTTATCACTCTCTGAAATTACCTTATTTTTTAAAAATATGCTTATTGCTTATTTTCCCACTGGAGTATTAAGTTCTACGGGAGCTAAGGCTTTGTCTGTCTTGTTTATTCCTATATGTTCAGGGATGAGAGTATGTCTACCATAATGGTCCTCAACCTTGGCAACACTTTAGAACCACCTGGAGGTTGTGGGGTGATGCCCAGGCTGCACTCCAGACAACTGGAAAAGCCAAGGGATCCCAAAGAGCAGCCAAAGGGAAGGACCACTGGCCTAGCCTGAAAAACCTCAGAGAAGAGCAGGAACCAGGGCTGGGTATTAAAGAGAAGGCAAGATTCAGAGATGTGGAGGAAAGAAGACGGCCTCCCTGTCAGAGTGGACCTAGGAGGAGCAACAGGGAAAGGAAATGGGTATTGCCAAATGAGTAATGCCAGGAATAGGCTTGTAAACTTGATTCGTTAAGTGGTTGGTACATCGGCCATTCTTCCTGAATTTTCCAAACTAGCTGATTTGAAATACTGTATTCTCTTTTCCATGTAAATCAGCAAGGCATCTTCTAACATTTCAGCATCTAAAGTCCACTTCAAAGGCAGCAGCAACACAGTATCATAGTAAAATGATGAATCTTTTTTTTTATCAGCAAATATATACTCTGATATGAGAAATCTTATCATTTAAGAAAGCAACTTTATATTCTTAAGAGGGGCACAGGAGTGATAAAGGTGATGTCTTAGGATTGTTCTGTAAGAAAGGATTGGAGATTAGAGGCAGGAAAAGGAAAGAGATAGGTACCATAGCCATGCTGGCGCATTTATCCAGGTGAAGTGGATAAGGGTCATAGTGATGGGGACATAAAGTCAAGGGTAGATGTGAAAGGCATTTGGAAAAAGAGAAGCAAGACACAACTCATGATGATGGGTCAATAGTGTCCCAGCTGGAAGAGAAGGGTGGCCTTATTCTCCTGGGTTAAATTATTCCGGTGAGCATTTATATTGACCAATTTCACAGAATTAAATTCACATAGTGCTGTGTGTTACCTGAGTGACAGGGCAAAGAGCAGAGAGCAAAAGACATTTACCTGGTACCAGTTTCCAAAAGCCTAAATCCTTTATTTTTTAAATTGAGATATAATTCATGTACTATAAAATTCACTCTTTTAATGTATACAGCTCAGTGGCCTTTCATATATTCAAAAGATTGTGGGACCAACATCACTGTCTAATCCAGAACATTTCTATCACTCCAAAACAACCCTGTACCCATTCAGTTACTCCTCATTCCCCCCTCCCCGTCTCTTGGCAACCACTAATCTAGTTTCTGTCTCTATGGATTTGCCTGTTGTTAACATTTCATATACATGGGGTCATATAATATATGACTTTTTGTGATGGACCTCTTTCATTTCACATAATTTTTTCAAGGTTTATCCATGTTGTAGCATATATCGGTACGTTATTCCTTTTCATGGTTGAATAATATTATATGGATATACCACATTTTGTTTATCTATTCATCAGTTATTTGGATTATTTCTACTTTTTGCCTTTTATGAATAGTGCCTAAGCCCTGCAGTTTTGAGATTGCCTTTACTACGTTCATGAGCCATCTTCAATATTTCAAGGATACTACTGGAAACATCCCTTTGGCTCACACAAGTGTTAGAATGATGCCATTAAAATGGAAGATCAGGCCATTCCTTTTCTCAAAATGCTCCAGTGGCTCCCTTCTCACTCATAGTAAAAGACAATCCTGAGCACAAACTCTGAGACTTTCTTCAGTCTATTCTGTGTCTCCTGGTTCCATCCTCTGTCTCAGCTGCCCTGCCTTCCGTTGATATTCAACCACGCTGGGCATGCTGTCTCCTCGGGGCCTGTTCTCCTTGCTTGCCCCTCTTCTCCCAGGGATCTCAATGGATCACTCTCTCCTCTCCTCCAGATCTTTGCTCCAATATCAACTTCTTGGGAAAAGAACACCCCTGTACCCACACTGTGCTTTTCACATCCCATCTCCCTCCTTGCTTTGTTTCCCTTAGAACTTATTCTATCTATATATTTCATTTATTTATCTTGCTTATTATCTATCTTCATTAAAATGCAAACTCCAAGAGGGTAAGAACTTTGATGTGTTGTGTTCACTGCCATATCTCCAGCACCTAGAATTGCGTCTGCCAGATAACAGATGTTCATTAAATATATGCAGAATGAATATACTTCAAATTAGGCTGCTCAGGCTATCTAAAATATCATATTTCTTTGTTTTTGACTGGAAGGATACCCATGCAGTATGAAAGTATGTCTAACTCATGCTGACCGAAAGTTCTAATGAGCATAAGTCTTTGACTATACTTATTAGTTTGACTAATGTAAAAAAAATACAGGCATTATCACTTAGATGCATCAGTTTATTTGGTAGAAAAAAAATTCAGAAACTTTGGTTTATGTGGGGGGAGGTTATGGGGAAAGGGGGGTGCCTCGTGGTAAGAAGTTTGGGAACAACTACCCTAAACAGCTGTCTCAAAGGATCTTGGTTAATGCAGTTGGTTAATTACCGAGACATTCCAGGAAAAATAAAAAAGCTTCATTCTAAACACATGTTTATCAGCACATACCATGTGACTGGACTACTGTTCAAAGGTTCCTGTTGCGACTCTGTTTGGCCGCACTTGTGTAAAACTGAGGCGGCAGTAAGTGACAAAGGTTTTATTTATCTCCTGTTCTTACCTGTTGACTTTCAAAAGGCTCAGGAAGGAACAGCGGCGGATTAGCTAACCCATCAGGAAGAGTGAAGCAATGTCTTGTGAGGCCCAGTGTTCCCACCAGACCCCTTGGAACCTCTCAATGAACTTTTTATCACATAGTTGTGTGAAATGAGGCTCCAAAAGGGGAAGTAAGCCACACTGTTAAATAAGAATCTGCCAAAGTAAAACAAAACTAGCACTAATTTGAGAGAGTTCACATTCATTGTACTCTGATGACACTGGACATTTTCTAGACATATATTACATCGCTTCATCAGTAGTGTGACCTTTGAGATAGATATTATTTTTTCCTTCTACATTCAAGAGACCTGAGACTCACAGAGGCTAACTTGCCCCAAACTTTAATGGCAGAGCTAGGATTCAAATCTCATTATTTGGACCATGAAAATCTTTGATCTCTTTCTCTGAAGTCTAGTATCTCCAGGTGGGAAAACCTCTTTCTCTAAAAGTCTCTTAGTTCCTGCCCCTTGACATTCACAAATAATAATGATGATGATAATAATAATGATAAGGATAATGCATATTTACTGGGTGCCTACATGAGTCTAACCTCTGGGATATGTTAAAAAAAGGAAGAGGGCTTCCCTGGTGGCGCAGTGGTTGAGAGTCCGCCTGCCGATGCAGAGGACACGGGTTCGTGCCCCGGTCTGAGAAGATCCCACATGCCGCGGAGCGGCTGGACCCGTGAGCCATGGCCGCTGAGCCTGCGCGTCCAAAGCCTGTGCTCCGCAACGGGAGAGGCCACAACAGTGAGAGGCCCGCGTACCGCAAAAAAAAAAAAAAAAAAGGAAGAAAAATTCCTGCCTTTGTGGGAGAAGAAAGACAATGAACATAATATAGAAACAATTTATGTAGTTTTTAAAGAAAGTGATATTTGTGATGAGGGAAATAAATAGAACAAGCTAAGGGGCAAGATGAAATAGAGTGGTCAGGGCAAGCTTCATTAAGATAATACTTGAACAAAGACTTGAAGGAGCTGAAGATGCAGATATCTGCGGTGAAATGTTTGAGGCAGAGAGAAGAGCTAGTGCAAAGGCTCTGAGGTGGAAACATGCCCTATGAGTTTGAGAGACAGTGAGAAGGTCAGTATGATGACAATGGCTGGAGTGACAGCAGAGAATGGTGGGAGGTGAGGTCAGGTGAAACAGGGGCCAGACTGTGCAGGGCCTTGTAAGGTTACTGTAAAGACATTGGTTGGCTTTTACTCTCAGTGAAATGGGGGTTCTTTGTAGGATTTGGGGTAGAGGAGTGACAGGATCAGATTTACACGTTAGAAGTATCCCTTTGGCTGTTGTGGTGAGGAAAGCGAGGGGGAGAAGGATGGCCACCCCAGATGGGCGCCTCCTTCAATGATCTAGACAAGAGGTGATGACGGCTTAGACCAGAGTGGTAGCAGTGGAGGGCGAGGGAAGTGACTGGGTTCTGGGTAAGATTTGCTGAGGGATTTGATAGAGAGAGAGGAATCAAGGATGCCCATGGCTTTGTAGTGGGCATCTCCCCATTAAACCTTCTAAGCAACACGGCCACAGGGGAATGCAGGGTTCAAGAATCTTCACAATGTGCGTGCGACACATGGCAAAATATTTTACAGCCTGAGGAGGAACCAAAATACTTTAAACTATTTCATCAGAACAATCACTCTATACCAGACACAATATTTAAAATTCTAAGTATCAAGGATCAGACTCTAGTGCTGTTATCTCTCCATTTGATCAGGGTCAGAGTTACTTCATCTCTCTGAGCCCCAAGTTCATTTCCTGTGAGATGGGGATTACTGTTCTGCTGTCTCAGGTGTGAGACAATGGGATCTCTATGGGAGCAGTGACTGTGTTTGGATGATTGCTCTACTCAGGCACTTAGAATGGTGCCTGGCACATAGTAGGTGCTCAATAAACTCAAATGACTAAATGGAAGAGAATGTACTCAAGACTTTTTGGGGAAAAAATATAAGTAGGTTAGGTTTATTATTAGTGAACTAAGACAACTGCCAAGACAAGCAGCTTTGGGGGAGGCCTAAATTAACAGGGTAATTACTTTGCTTTGACTTAGCCTGTCACTTCTAGTTGTTCATATAATGGAATAACGAGGACATCCCCTCAGAGTTTCTAGCCTCTTGTGCTCATGTGCATTTTCATAAGCCAGCAGCACCTGGACAACTTATGTAAGAACAGCTTTGATGAGCATCCTCCTTTTAATTAAGGACATCTGCTTTTTTTATTGGTCTCATTAGAGAGTTTCTTTGCACCATGAATCTGATCACTGGTGAAGCTGATAACAAAAATAGACGCGGTACATAAAGCCCGGGGGAATTGAATTCTACTCTCAAGTCAATGAATTAATACATGAAAGCACTTAGAATAGTACATGGTAAGAAAATGCTCCAGAAGTACTAGTTATTCTTATTGTTATCTGTTCATTCACTCATTCATTCATTCATTTTCCTCCTCTCTCCCTCTCTCCCTCCCTCTCTTCCTTCCTTCCTTCCTTCCTTCCCAATTCACTAGTCCATTCATCTTATGGCTGTTTCCTGAGACCTGTTTTGTGGCGGGTCCTGTGGTAGGTGTAGGGCATATGAAGATGAGTGAGATAACTACCTCTACTTATGAGATATTCACACGAAGCCAATTAGAAAACAAAGCAGAAATGGCATCTGTCCAGCCCATCTTTTTCCTGACATTATATTAATGTAACATAAATGCCTGAGTGGGTGTCCTTAAGTTCCCCAGACTTTTGAGGTCCCCTTTTCTGTTCATTTAGGAATAAAATGTCTCCAGACCCATTGCATGGGATGTAGGAAATTCAGCACCCTACCCAAGCTTTCTGAGGATTCCTGTTGGTCACTTCTTACTCCAGTTTCTTCCCTGCTCTTCATTTGTCATCTTGTCTCCTACTTTTTCTGTGCTAGATCTGAACGGATTGACCACAAGCAACCCAAAGTACCACTACTCAAGGTTACTATGGATAAGAGATTTTTGCTATGTGTTTTGTGTGGATAATGGGAGATGGGGTGCTTAATTTAAGCACAGAGTAGGACTATAACTTCATATGTGATGTCAGAGTGCCTTCAAATTATGTCTTTCCTGCAATTCCCCCATTAGAAATGCTCCTCTTTTATACTTTAGCTTGTTGCTCTAAATGGACTCTGTTTTACTCCCTGTAATTTTCTCTTATAACCCCTCCTTCTGGTCCTTCTGGAGACTGGGGTGGGGGTGGGGGGGAAGTATGGAAACAGGAAGACCAGAAAGAAGGTTGTGGTAGAAATCCAGGCGGCCAGTGATGATGATGTGGACCATCATAAGGGGAGGAGGTTAGTGAACAAATAGATTCAGAACTTCTTTGAAGGTAGGGTTGACAGGTTTGCTGATGGAGTGGATATGGGATTTTAGAGAAAAAAGGTCAAGATGGCTCTAGGATCATTGGCTTGAGCAATAGGAAACTTAGAATTAGTAAAAGTAACTCATGTTTCATGCAGGATATCTGGGAAATATCTAAAATATAAATAAGAAAATAATTATCCACAGTTTCTATTACCTAAAGATAATCATTTTTATCTTTAATATTTCCCTGTATTTCCATCTAGTCATTTTTTTCTTCCTTGTTCTAGGCTTTTTTTCTATGAGTGTATATATGTACATATATAAAAAAGATATAAATATACATATAGAGCAATGTATATGTATATATACACACACACATATATTGCTTTAACTGTACAGAATACATATTCTGCTTTTTTAAACAGCCCAACGTAATGATAATACCTCTGAGCTATTGATACCCAGCATTTCTCTGTTAGCAAGCAGCATAATACCACCAAACTTCCTTGTAGCATTATTTTTCTAATATTCTGAGTATTTCCCCATATCATTAAATGGCTTTGGAAGACATTTTTAATTGATGCATAATGTACCACAGTATAGCTACAGCATAATGTCTTTAGTTATTGCTCTATTGTGTATATCATTTCTATTTTCATGCTATGAAAAATAATGCTGCAATCTTTGTACTTAAATATTTGTGTGTGACTGATGATTTCCTCAAGAGAAATCACTAAACAGGAAATCAGCAGGTCAGTATTTTTTAAAGGTTAAAAAAAATGACTTCTTGATTATTGATCATTTCTCAGCATTATACCTAACACATTATGATGATAAGCTGAGAGTTGAAGGTCCCCAACGGTGAGTCACTGAAACACTCACTTATTCAGTTTCTCACCAGGCTTTTAAAACCTGTGCCTGCTTCTCTTCTAACTTTGATTAAACTGAAAAGGCTAACTATAATTAATCTGTGTTAATGAGCATGAAGAGCATTTGAAAGTCATGTAGAAACTGATGATTATGAAATCTTTTCATCCACCTCAGTGCCCTTTATTTCGTAGAAGAATTTCCTTTTCCACCCACCCTATGTCCGTCTCTTTCCTTCTCTGCCCCCAGTTTGGCAGGGCATGGTCCTGGGCCCAATAGTAGATATTTCTAAAACTAAGAGCCAAATCTAAAAATAATGAACGTTTTCTTAAACTTTCAGCTTCTCCAGATGCTAACTAAGGATGTCACTTAGGACGATTACAAATAACTGAAACCCAGTAAAACTATTGGAGAGCTCCAGGCGTTCAGGCACAGAAAGGCATGAGGACAAAGTTAGGTCTCTGGCTAAAAGGCAGTCTTAGGCTTGAACAGTAAATCTTTGCTGTATGGTTTGGATTCTGATTTGGCTTCACAGGGGTGCAGCAAGTGTGGCTATATTATTCACTTATAATACAGGTTCACTTGTTACTATTGTATTCCATTTTGGGTGCCACCCCCGACCACTGCCCCCCTGCTCTCATTCATACACTCATCTTATGATGAGTTGATGTTAATTGATTATTTTTGTCATATGAAACATTACCATGATTCTAAGAGTCAAGGCTATCCAAAAGGTATGTCCTAAGATTCAAGGCTGTCCAAAGGAAGTATTACTACCTACCTCATCCCTACTACCCCAAACCCCTTCCCCCATTCTTTCCACCTCATCCCACCCACTCCTCACAGGTAACAATCTCATGAGTTTCTGGTTTATCTTTCCTGTATTTCTTTTGCACAGCAGCATGTATGTCTTCTCATACAATTCTTTCTTACAAGAAAGGTAGCACACTATATACATTCTTTTGTACTTGGCTTCTTTTTCATTTAGCAATATATACCGGAGACTACTCACAGTAGTATTAGCTCATAGAAACCTTCCCCTTCTTTTTTTTTTTTTTTGCTGTACACGGGCCTCTTACTGTTGTGGCCTCTCCCGTTGCGGAGCACAGGCTCCGGATGTGCAGGCTCAGCGGCCATGGCTCACGGGCTCAGCCGCTCCACGGCATGTGGGATCTTCCCAGACCGGGGCACGAACCCGTGTCCCCTGCATCGGCAGGCGGACTCTCAATCACTGCGCCACCAGGGAAGCCCCCCTTCTTTTTTATAGCAGCATAACATTTCGTTGTGTGAATGTGTCATAGTTCATCCAACTAGTCTCCTATGTTTGAGCATTTAGGTTGTTCAGTATTTTGCGGTTGTAAACAACGATGCAATGGATAACAAAATGAGTATATATATATATATATATTTTATTGTTGAAGGTGTATCTTCAAGGTAGATTTCTAGAATTGGGATTGTTGGTTCAAAAGATAAGCACATATGTAGTTATTGTAATGTGTTGCCAAATTTTACCATTTGTATCCCCACCAGAGGGTATGAGAGTACCAGTTTTTCAACAGTCTTCTTAAGAGAAAATGTGGTCATAATTTTTAATTTTTATCAGTCTGATAGCTGAGGAATAGTACCTCCCCAAACTCTGACTTCTGTCTCCTCAACTCAGCCAGATTGCTAAGTGAGCTCTGTTTGGTTATATCCTCCCTGCACTGTGGCCTGGAAACTGCCTCCCTGAAGAAGTTTGGCCAATCATAAGGCTCACCTCATTTCTTTCACTTTTCTCAGGGATGATAGTCCTGAATTCTATTATCCATGTCTAAAAAAGAAAAACCTTTGTTTCATATATTTTGTCTAGTTTTCTAGTTGTTTAGGGCAAGAGCATATATTCAGTCTCTGTTACTCCATCAGTGGTGGTAGCAGAAGTTGATCCAATATTCATAGGATAAGATTTCCAGACACAGAGAGGAAATTACCAAAGATTATCAAAGCAATTGGAAAAAAACTCTAAAACTGAATAAACACTTTGTCTTACACTGAAAGGGCTCAAAGACTTACAAGCAGAATGAATGCAACCAAATCCACTCTGTGAAAATTCTTAACTCTAAAAGAATAAAGAAAAAATGGAAAACTTCTACAAAGGGAGAAAAGAGAAAGGGAAGCTCTCTCTACAAAAGAAAGAGAAGCTGAGTGGTAACAGACCTCTCATTGGCAGAATGCTAAAAGACAGCTGACCAAATTTTCAGAGACCTGAAAGAATTTGATTTTGCAAATTAGAATATAAGTGATAATAAAATTTTAAGAGAACACTGTGAACAGCTTAATAGGAACAAATTTGAAAATAAAGTTGAAATGGATGATTTTCTTGGAAAATATAGATTAACAGAATTGATTCAAGAAGATATAGATTGCATTGAAACTGTAGATTGCTTTGGGTAGTAGAGTCATTTTCACAATGTTGATTCTTCCAATCCAAGAACATGGTATATCTCTCCATCTATTTGTATCATCTTTAATTTCTTTTATCAGTGTCTTATAATTTTCTGCATACAGGTCTTTTGTCTCATTAGGTTGGTTTATTACAGATATTTTGTTCTTTTTGTTGAAATGGTAAATGGGAGTGTTTTCTTAATTTCACTTTCAGATTTTTCATCATTAGTGTATAGGAATGCCAGAGATTTCTGTGCATTAATTTTGTATCCTGCTACTTTACCAAATTCATTGATCAGCTCTAATAGTTTTCTGGTAGCATCTTTAGGATTCTCTATGTATAGTGTCATGCCATCTGCAAACAGTGACAGCTTTACTTCTTCTTTTCCGATTTGGATTCCTTTTATATCCTTTTTCTTCTCTTATTGCTGTGGCTAAAACTTCCAAAACTATGTTGAATAAGAGTGGTGAGAAATGGAAATAAAAACAAAAATAAACAAATGGGACCTAATGAAACTTCAAAGCTTCTGCCCAGCAAAGGAAACCATAAACAAGACCAAGAGACAACCCTCAGAATGGGAGAAAATATTTGCAAATGAAGCAACTGACAAAGGATTAATCTCCAAAATTTATAAGCAGCTCATGCAGCTCAATAACAAAAAAACAAAAAACCCAATCCAAAAATGGGCAGAAGACCTAAATAGACATTTCTCCAAAGAAGATATACAGACTGCCAACAAACACGTGAAAGAATGCTTAACATCATTAATCATTAGAGAAATGCAAATCAAAACTACAATGAGATATCATCTCACACCAGTCAGAATGGCCATCATCAAAAAATCTAGAAACAATAAGTGTTGGAGAGGGTGTGGAGAAAAGGGAACACTCTTGCACTGTTGGTGGGAATGTAAACTGATACAGCCACTATGGAGAACAGTATGGAGGTTCCTTAAAAAACTACAAATAGAACTACCATACGACCCAGCAGTCCCACTACTGGGCATATACCCTGAGAAAACCATACTTCAAAAAGAGTCATGTACTAAAATGTTCATTGCATCTCTATTTACAACAGCCCAGAGATGGAAACAACCTAAGTGTCCATCATCGGATGAATAGATAAAAAAGATGTGGCACATATATACAATGGAATATTACTCAGCCATAAAAAGAAACGAAATTGAGCTATTTGTAATGAGGTGGATAGACCTAGAGTCTGTCATACAGAGTGAAGTAAGTCAGAAAGAGAAAGACAAATACTGTATGCTAACACATATATATGGAATTGAAGAAAAAAAAATGTCATGAAGAACCTAGGGGTAAAACAGGAATAAAGACACAGACCTACTTGAGAATGGACTTGAGGATATGGGGAGGGGGAAGGGTAAGCTGTGACAAAGCGAGAGAGAGGCATGGACATATATACACTACCAAACGTAAGGTAGATAGCTAGTGGGAAGCAGCCGCATAGCACAGGGAGATCAGCTCGGTGCTTTGTGACTGCCTGGAGGGGTGGGATAGGGAGGGTGGGAGGGAGGGAGATGCAAGAGGGAAGGGATATGGGAACAGATGTATATGTATAACTGATTCACTTTGTTATAAAGCAGAAACTAACACACCATTGTAAAGCAATTATACTCCAATAAAGTTGTAAAAAAAAAAAGAAGATATAGAAAAATCAAATAGACTGATATTCATAGAAGAAATTGAAAATTAACTTCAATATATACCTATTAAAAGGCACCAGGCCCAGAAATACCTATAGGAAAGTTTTATTGAACTTCAAACTACAGATGGAAAAAATATGAAAAGCTTTCTAATTCATTCAAAGAGGATACCAGACCCAAAGCCAGACAAGCATAGCGGACCAATGAAGGTCCAGCCAGAGACAGAAACCTTGCCAATTGTTGAAAATGATGGAAGGAATTGATAAGTAGATGTACAGTTGTTACCCGGGTAACCAAAAGGATAGAAAGAGAAGTCTAAGGTATCAGAATTGTAGCAGCTGCAGAAAGCAGTTTACACACTAGGGTGTGAAGGAATAAAGAAAGGCAGTTGAATGTATTAAAATATAGAAGTATAAAGAAGGGTCCCCATGAACGGAAACTCGTACCTCTGAAGAGAGGCTGCTGCCACACCTGGGCTGGTGTATCTGAGTGGTGGGGAAGGAGGGGCGTGGTGGATACTGAGGCTGGTTCTGCAAGTGTTAGAAACACAACAAAGTGGATTCAGCTGTTGGTATGGGAAGAAACTGCCGTGGCTGAGTGAAGAAGTGTTGCCAGGATACTACACACAGGAAAAGGAAGCAGACAGGAAGATCACAGCAAGCTGTTGGAAGGAGCAAGTCCCTTCTTCCTCTCTTAGCCTTTGTTAGTCAGAGACTAAGAAGAAACCACTTGGCAAAGCAGAAATGTGGTTTGTGGGGTTCCAGCCCCAGCATCACAAATCAAAGTATAAAAGAGTGGGCTTGGAGCTAAGAGAGCTCAGAGAGCATAAACACAAAAGAAAATTTACACCCACCCCATTTATAAATGGATGAAAAAAATCTTAACTAAAACATCAGTATATTAAATCTAGCAATGTAGAAAAAAGTATATATCACAACAAAGTAGGGTTTATCCCAGGAATACAAGGATGCTTCGACATTCAGAAAGCTATTTATTAGCAGATGGAAGTCGATAGATCCTGGAAAAGCATTTGATGAAAGCCAATGCCTGTTCCTGATAAAATCTCTTAGCAAAACTAGAGTTAGAAAAAAATCATTATATGTAATGGTGATACATCAGAAGAATTCCTACCAAAGTCAGAAAAAAGACAAGGAGGCATATTATCACTGCTTCATTTCAACATTAAACTGGAGGGCTTAAAAAATACAATTAAATGAGAAAAAGAAGAAGGTATAAATATCTGAGTGGAAGAGATGAAATTGTCATTTTTAGTAAAAAGCTGATGTACTATTTTTAAAAATCCAAGAAAAACAATGGAAAAGCTAGTAAGACATATAAAAATTCAGAAGGTCACATACATGAGCATACAAAAAACTAGAAACCATGTCTTTCCTGTGTATCAGTGATGACCAATTAGAAAATATAAAACTCCTGTTTATCTTACAATAAAACTATAAAATGTGTATCAAAAAAACTAACAAGATTTGTACAGAGCAATAAAAACTATAAAATATATATGAATGAAATTAACAAGAAATGTACAGAAAGCTCTATTAAAGGACACAAAAGAAGGTCTGAAAAAATAGATCTGGATGGGAAGGCTGAATTTCATAAAAATATCAATTTAATTCAATCCCAATAACAATTACAGCTGGATGTTTTTAAAAGGAAAACTAATAAACTGATTTTAAAGTTCATCTGATTGAAAAAATTGGGCCAGAATAAAAAAGTTTTTAAGAAAGAAGAATAACGAAGTTCTCACTTCACCACATATCTAAACATATTATAAGGCAATTTAAGTAAAATAATGTGACACTTATGTGGAAATAGATTATTTGGTCAATGAAACAGAAGACAACATTTGGAAAGACAGGCATACATTTATGGAATTTAATCTATGGTAAAATTATCATTTCAATAATGTTGGAGGGCTTCCCTGGTGGTGCAGTGCTTGAGAGTCCGCCTGCCGATGCAGGGGACGCGGGTTCGAGCCCAGTCTGGGAAGATCCCACATGCCGCGGAGCGGCTGGGCCCATGAGCCATGGCCACTGAGCCTGCGCATCCGGAGCCTGTGCTCCGCAACGGGAGAGACCACAACTGTGAGAGGCCCGCGTACCGAAAAAAAAAAAAGAAATAGTGGTGGAAAAGAGAGATTATTGAATATTGATTTGGAAAAAAATAAGAAGTTTAGATCATAATTTAACACCAAGTCTCAGATTAATGGGATATGTTTAACTAAGAAATCATTAGCAAAAACACATGACAACATATTTAAATCTTGAAAATTAGAACAGCTTTCCTAAGCAAAACATAAACACAGGAGCCATAAGGAGAAAGAATGGGTAGGCTTGACTACAGAAAAATGGAAATTATTTTACCCAAAGAAAGACACTATATTTAAGTTAAGAAATGTATGACTGCTTAGCAGAATGTTTTTGCAACGTAGTTAACAGACATTTAGCCTCAATAACCTTTTCCAGTATTAAAAGCAATCTATGAATGTGCTGATTTAGAACTTTTAGTTATTTATCAAAAATGTACTTATAAGCCAGGCACTGCGCTAGCTCTTTGCAGACATGGTTTAGTCCTCAGAACAAGAGGACTAATTGGAGTTGATATTATTGTCCCCATCTGGCAGAGAGAAAACTGAGATTCAGAAAGTATAAGCAACTTGCTTCTCACAGTTTCTAAACTGTGGAGCCAAAATTTCCTACCAATTCTGTTTGACTTCAGAGCTCTTTCCCATGACCTTTTCTTTTCCTAGCGCTAACTTAGTTTACCTTTAACATTTCTAAAATTGCACTATTATCTCATATGAAGTATTCTCTGACCTCATCTTTTATGCTATGGTCCTGCAGAGTATTAGCCCCTTAAATCACCCATAGCACAATGAAAGAATAAATGGATTATATAGATAGTGGAAAGTCAGAGAGTCTACAAATATTTATTCTAAGAGAAGGGAGAGGGATAACCTTATCATCTCCATTCACAATTAAAAACTTGGCAAAAACAGGAGCTAGTAGGGAAATTTGAATTTGGCCCGTTCTCTGATTTGTTGTGTGGTGTTGTCAAAATTATTCATTAGCCTAGCTTCATGCTGACAAGCGATAATTTCTGCAGGGCCAAGTGAATTTCATGACCCAAACGCATAGGAAACTCTTAAGCATGGAATCTGAAGATGCTCACTTTATCTATCAATGAATGACCCCAAACAAATTCTTGATTGGGATAATGTGGTGAAAAAAAGAATGAAGTTCCCAGAATTTGAAAAAAAAATTTATTTAGATAAAAACCTACAGCTCCCATTTTCTACCTTATCTTTGGCCAAATATTTGAACAGAGTTGCAATAAAGGAGCTAAACTGGAAGTTTTCAGTTACATTTCTTTTCATCTATTTCCTTGTGGTGTTGCTAGATTATGACTACTGTTACCTTTGTTATATGGGACTGTTAACATTTCCTGGGCTAATCTTTCTCACACCCCTTGGCAGTTTCCCTTCTTCTCTGTCTGTCCTTTTAACATTGGTAGTTTTTAGGCCTCTACCCAAGGCCTTTTCTGCTGGTCTCATCCACCCTATAGCTCCAATTACCAGGATGTGCAGGTGATATCTGTATTATTTAGGGAGATTTTGGTGGCAAATATCAGAGGACCCAGTAATGACCTAATGATGATATTAAGTACCTCATAGAAGTGAAATCTGGAGATAGTGTGTTCCATGGTTGGTTCAGGGGTTCAGAGATGTCATCAGGTACCAAGGTTCTTTACACCTTTCAGCTCTGGCATTCACAGAGCCATGTCACCAGTTTCTAGATGGCAGCTGAAGCTCCAAACCTCAGGTTCTCATATAACACATTTAAAGTGGGAAGGAAGGGGTTTTGAAGGCAGAAGTGAGCTTTCTTCTCATGTTGCTCTCTGCTTTATCAGGGAGGAAAAGTTTTCCTAGAAGTTCCTCAGTGGATTTCACTTGCCTCAGAAATGAGTCACATATCATACCAGTGACAAAGAGAAATGGAGTTACCAGGGTTGACTTAACAAAAATTTTTTTTTCATAAATCAGGTTCCTCTGTGTTTGCTTAATATGAATTAGTTCCTCAAAGTTGTTTATTAATTAATTTATTTATTTTTGCTGTGTTGGGTCTTCGTTTCTGTGCGAGGGCTTTCTCTAGTTGTGGCAAGCAGGGGCCACTCTTCATCGCGGTGCATGGGTCTCTCACTATCGTGGCCTCTCTTGCTGCGGAGCACAGGCTCCAGACGCGCAGGCTCAGTAGTTGTGGCTCACGGGCCTAGTTGCTCTGCGGCACGTGGGATCCTCCCAGGCCAGGGCTCAAACCCATGTCCCCTGCATTAGCAGGCAGATTCTCAACCACTGCACCACCAGGGAAGCCCCTGACTTAACAAATTTTCATTCCATCTTTTGTGAACTGGGTGCATCAGTGCCTGAACAAAATTGAAGTTCTGTTAGCAAGGAAGATGGGAGGGTATGGTTGGTGGTCAGTTAATAAATAATGTCAAGCATAGCACCCCAAAATCAATGTCTTCAACCCAGATCTTCTACATGAAGTTTAGCCCCATTTATGCAAATGCCTGCAAAACATCTCAGACTTCTCAGATTCCATAAACTTGTCACTTTCCCTGACAGTCCTCTGCCTAAACCCTGATATCCTGTCCTATTGCATGCACAGACCTCCTCCTGCTTTAATGAAGTGAATGGCATTGCTGTTCATTCAGTTGTCCAGAACAGAAACTTAGGTGTAATCCTTAACATCTCTTATCCCTTAACCTTCACATTTTAGTCAATCACAGATTCTTATCCAATGTATCTTCTAAATATGGCTCAGATCTTGTATTTCTCTTTATCTTCCTTTCCATGGAAGCAAGCAAAATCACCAAATGATTGATCTGCCAACAAACCAACTCATTATACAATAGTTACAAAATTTACAAATTGTGTTTTTAGCATTTTAATAGGCCTGTTTACCAGTTTTAATAAAAATTTTGAATTTTAGTTACTGATGGATAACACATGTTTTTTTTTTCAATTTTCAAGTAAACTCTGTTAGTGTAGGATCCCTAGAAAAGAGAGTATGAAGCAAAATTTACATACCAATGCTTATTGGAGAAGAGGATGCAATCCTGAGGACACAGGAGGGAGGGAAAAGAAGGAATAAGGTAGAAGGAATAAGGAATAAGGTAGAGAAGGAAGGAAAACAATATAAGTTGGTATATTGGCAAGCTTAGGCACACCTTCTAAAGAAAACACTGCTAGCTAATGTGGGGCATCTCCTGAGTGCTCACGTGGCTTCACTACTTTTCAGAACTGTCCACTCTGGAACAAGAATAAGGACATGATATTTATCTGCAGTCTTGTTTCCATCTTCCGGCTCATTGGTGAAAACCCGCCTACAAGGCATTGAGTCTCCCTCACTTGCCTCTTTATTACCCAGTCCTTTTAGGCAACCACTGCCTGGGAAAACCAGAGTCTCCATGGAGGTCAGCCAGGTTTGGCCTTACACCAGACTTGCTGCCGCTCCTGTGCAGCTGGCTCAGAGGAGTCCATGCCTCAGCCCGGTCCTTGTCCCTGGGGAGGCTGAGAAGATTGGAGATGTTAGGATGTGAGGTGATGGTGGCAACAGCCGGGACGTGAGCCATCTCTGAGAACAGCCTGGGAAGAAGGGCAAGTAGCCAGGGCTGAAGAGTACATGAGGATGAGCAGATCTGGCATGGTGCATGGACTAGACATCACATGCTGCATGAGAAATGGATGAAAGGATCCTAAAGCTATTTAAAAAGTGACAAAAAGGGAAATAAGTACACATGACAGAATTCTTTCAGCTACTCTTGATATTTTTCTGGATGCTTTTGGATGTCATTTCCACCTTTTCAAACTATGATCATGTTTTTTTCACTTACCCCTTAAATGTCAGAAATCCATGATTTGGTATTCTCAGACTACCAAATTTAAGTTTATATTTATTTTTCCATGGATTAAAGACCCGTATTTGAAAAGCAAAACTTCAAAATTATTGGAATAAGATATTAAAGAATATTTTTATGATTTCAGACAGGAAAGGATTTCTTAATCAGAAGACAAAAGCACAATTCATAGAGAAAAAGAATTGACATTAAGATGTTTAAATTCTGTGTATCAAAATTAAAAGGTAGCCCATAAACTGGGAGAAGATATTTCCAATACATATAACCAGAAAGGTTTAAGATCCCAAATATATAAAGAATAGTTTAAAATCAGCAAAAAATCGAGACAACCAATGCTAAAATGGGCAAAGAATATAAAGAGACAAGTTACAGAACTGCAAAACTGAATGGCAAATAAACCTAATCAGTAATCAGAGAAATGCAAAAAAATGAGTTACCATCACACCCTCATCATATTGGCAAAAAGTAAAAAAAAATCTGACTATATCATATACTAGTGAAGATACAGGGAAATAAGTATAAATTGATAGAGCAAGTTTGTAGAGCAATTAAACAGTCTATTAAAGTTGAAACACTGCAACACTACAATTTTATTTCTACTTACCTATCCTAGAAAACATTTGAACCTGTGTGCCTGGAGTTAGATATAAGAATGCTCATTGCAGCACTGATTGAAATAGTGAAAAATTTAAAACAACCTTCATGTCTGTCTATGGGAGAATGAAGACATTGCAAAATAATTATAAGATAGAATTAAAACAAATGAATTAGAGCCTAGTGTTGAATGAAAAAGCAAGCTGCAGAATGATGTGCATAAAATTTATTTCAAGTCTGAAAGCACACAGAAGAGTACTGTGTACCATTTGTGATTTGGTATATTATAAAAATGTAAAAATATGCGTAGGAATGATAACACACAAAGCTCATTATAGTGACAAACTTCAGAGAAGAAGGAAGGAGAATGGGATTGGGGGTTGACAGGGCCTTCAACTACATGTAAGGTTTTATTTCTTTCAAATAAAAAAATGAACCAAATGTGACAAAATCTAAAGATCTCTTGACTTTGATTGATTAGTGATTTCTAGGGGTTTTTAAAAAGATATTCTGTTTTTCTGTATGGTTGAAGACTTCATGCTAAAAACATTTATAAAAGATAAAAATCTAAAAGAAATTAAAATTGTAAGCTTATGCAATTTGAACAGAAAATTTTAATTTAAATGTAAACTAAATTTATATTCAGAAGCATTCATTGGAAATGGTTGGAAAAAATCTTACCCCATATAAAATGCTAAAATTTTTATTTATAACCCAAAACAATAGAGATCCATCAACTTGATAAGAGTCTGAAGAATGATTCTACATGAAAAAGGAAAACAAAAAAGCAACAGAAAGGAAATGAGCAGGGCTTACTCTAATGGATAATCTGATTAGAATGCCTGTCACAGTGTTTATTGATGCTGCTGATGTTTGCCAATATCTGTGTAAAGAGGAGTATTAAGCAGGATACAGTTTTAGTGGCTGACACAAAGAACCAAAATAAAAGTAGCTTAAACAAGGGAAAAGTCTGTTTCTCTCTCATAAATAGTCTGGGTGTAAGTAGTTCAGGACTGAAACAGTAGCAAGACAGTGTCAGGGACTTGGACCCCTTCTATCTTTTTTTAAATTTTTTAATTTTTTAATAAATCACAAATACAGAGTCAAAGGGACATTCCATTATACCACAGTACAATACTTCTTTTATTTATTTATTTATTTTTGGCTGCATTGGGTCTTCATTGTCGCACGTGGGCTTTCTCTAGTTGCGGCGAGCGGGAGCTACACTTCTTTGCGGTGTGCGGGCCTCTCATTGTGGCGGCTTCTCTTGTTTCAGAGCATGGGCTTTAGGCGCATGGGCTTCAGTAGTTGTGGCTCACAAGCTCTAGAGCACAGGCTCAGTAGTTGTGGCACACGGGTCTAGTTGCTCCACGGAATATGGGATCTTCCCAGACCAGGGCTCGAACCCATGTCCCCTGCACTGGCAGGCGGATTCCTAACTACTGCGCCACCAGGGAAGCCCATACCCCTTCTATCTTTTTGCTCTGTCATTCTCAACACACAGCCTCTTCTTATGGTCCAAGATGGCTGCTCCAACTTTCACCATCAGGGCCACATTTCTCCAATAGGAAGAAGGTGCAAAGAAAGTGGAGGGCATGCTCCTTCCTTGTAAGGACATGACTAATAAGTTACTCCATCAGTTCTGCTCTTATTCCATGGCTACACCTGGCAGCAAGGGAGGCTGAGAAAGATAGTCTTTTTCTGGGTGTCGTGTACACAGCTAAAAGTCAGGAGTTCTCATTGGCAGCACATAAAGGGAGAACGGATAGTAGGAAATAATTAGGAATCTCAGATCAAGTGGCAAAAATCATTCCTTAACAGCTAGTACAAAATTCTTCTTAGGGTGGGAAATGCCTTGTTTAAGGAAATATCTTTGAGTTGTTTGGGTGTGAAAATATATGCAGGGCAGAGACTAGAAAGAGAAGATAGAATAAAAGGAGATTGACTGTTTCTCTGCATAGGTAAATTTGGATTTTTTTTCCTACAAAGAGAAGAGAGGGAGGGGTACCAAGTTACTTGACAGAAGTCTGGACTTCCCAGACTTTTATCAAGTCTGTCACTTAAAGAAAGGCTCTGTGAAGTTGGGTTTTATATATGGGTATGTGTGGAAATCCAGGAAGGAGCTGAGTTTCTGTATGAGCAAGTATTGTGCATGACAGGGAGACCACTTGAGAAAGCAAACAGTTCACGAATAGAAGTATTCAGAATCACCCCTCAGCTTTCCATTGGCTTGTTGTCCTTGAACCCAATTTTGGAAGAGTTATTTCCCAAGAGCCTTCTAGGTTTTCATAGTGAATGAAGCCCTGGCAGTTCTCTTTCATGTCTCCAGATATGCCCGAGTTCTAGGAAGAGCACAGCACAGGCTCCAGCTGCAGGCTTTGCTAATCTCAGTCTGATCTTGGGGGAATCCATTCACCCCCTGCCCAAACTTCTCCTATCACTGAGAGACAATGTGCAACATCAAGACTCCACATCGGAACTCTGTATGAACTCATTAAGATTTTTTTTTTTTTACTTTCAACATATCCCCATTATTATTATTTTTTAACATCTTTATTGGAGTATAATTGCTTTACAATGGTGTGTTAGTTTCTGCTTTATAACAAAATGAATCAGCTATACATATACATATATCCCCATATCTCCTCCGTTTTGTGTCTCCCTCCCACCCTCCCTGCCCCACCCCTCTAGGTGGTCACAAAGCACAGAGCTGATTTCCCTGTGCTATGCGGCTGCTTCCCACTAGCTATCTATTTTAATTTTTTTTTTTTTTTTTTTTTTTTTTGCGGTACACAGGCCTCTCACTTCCGTGGCCTCTCCCGTTGCGGAGCACAGGCTCCGGACGCGCAGGCTCAGCGGCCATGGCTCACGGGCCCAGCTGCTCCGCAGCATGTGGGATCTTCCCGGACCGGGGCACGAACCCGTGTCCCCTGCATCGGCAGGCGGACTCTCAACCACTGCGCCACCAGGGAAGCCCTATTTTACATTTTGAACTCATTAAGATTTGTTTGCGAATTGTTTGTGAACATAGTCACAAAGAAGTCCAAACTCTTAAGTGCTGGCCATGACTTTGAAAGTTCTCTAAAAAAAAGTCAATATTTTGTGGTATAAAGTTAAAACTTGTATTTAAATTGTTATTATTTAAAAAGTTATTTGTATTCTAAGACTCAGCTAAACGATATTCATTCATTCATTCACCATAACAGGTGTTGTGGAAGATAACACAATGTATTAAATATGGTCCTTGCCCTCATGTAGCCTTTCATGAATTGATTGATTCATCAAATATTTATGGAGCATCTGCTATATGCCTGCCACTGGGTAAAAAGTCCAGTGGGGAATAAGATATACGGCCAGCTCTCAAAGAGTTTCCTATGAATGAGGCAGACAAGGAAATAAATAATTACATGATGGTGGGATGTATGCTATCAAAGAGGAAAGCTTAAGGTGCTGTGCTTGTCAATAGCAAATATACAACTTTTAAAGCCAGTCATTTGTGGGATCTTTAAGATGAAAAAACCCTGCAGATTGGGAGAGCCTTCCCAGTTTTCAAAGCATCTGTGATTTCTCTGATATTGTTTACAGAACAGAGCCTGAGAAAATCTTTCCTGCTAACAAGCCAGAATTTAGTTTATAATTAGACAAGAGGGCTCAACAACCAGGGGTGATGGAACATTGCCGAGAATCTTGGAGAGGACCAAGGGAAACAGCTTAAAATTATTTTAAATTTTGAGGTTTTAAAAATGTCCATTAATTTTCCATGGAAACCAAGATCAACCCACCTCAGAGTGGAATTATTAAAGGTGTAATTACTTGTTGTATCATTTACCTGCTTTAATCACAAGTAGTGATTGTTAAACACTTACTATGTGCCAGGCAGTGCTGGATGCTTTATATACATTATCTTATTATTTTCTAAGGAGGATAGAGGGAAAGAGGATGCAAGTGTGGGATTCAAGATTTTGCCTGAATCAGTCTCTGAGAAACCATCTCATCAAAAGGATTTGTGGTAACTTAAATGTATTGATTTGTAGCCCCACTGAGAAGTAGCACTAACTGGCATCATTTCCGTTATGTAATTAAGAATGCATTTGAACCAAACCTTCTTGCTGACCATCTATCTATGCAGAATGGAAACAACAGATAACTGTGGGAGAGAAATTGGCTATATAGGTATTTTTAAATCTAATCTGGGCTTTGTGAACTGTAGTCAAACAATTTATTAAAGAAACTGTTTTACCTTGCTGTTCTTTCTTGTCAATCAAAAATGGGAAAAAAGGTAAAAGAAATAGAAAGTAGCTTCTGGACTTAGAAGGGGATGAGAAAAAATATTTGTAGCATTATTAAGGCTGTTGGAGCTATTTCCTCTGCCACATTGTGTATTGTTTTGTAAATTCCCTCATCTTGCTCTCTTAGCTCATGAAACACAGTTATACTGCTGTCCTTGAGTCAAACTTTCTTGAGGAAATCCTTCTTTTATTTATTTTTAATTTCAATTTATTTCAACTAAAACCAAAAAAAACCCCTCAAACCACAATTCACCCATTTCTCCTACTCCCCACCCTCTGCCTCTGGCAAATACCAATATGTTCTATGTGTCTATGAACTTGTGCCCCCCACAAGGTGTGTGTGTGTGTGTGTGTGTGTGTGTATATATATATATGTATATATATATATATATATTTAATTTATTGAGTTATGTTTGATTTACAATATTTACAATATTATATTGGTTTCACAACATAGTGATTCAAAAATTTTATAGATTATACTTCTCTGAATGTTACTATAAAATACTTGCTATATCCCCTGTGCTATACAACATATCCTTGTATTTTATTTACTTTACAGACAGTAGTTTGTACCTCCTAATGCCCGACTCCTATCTTGTTCCTCCCCACTTCCCTCTCCCCATTGGTAACCACTTGTATGTTCTCTATCTCTGTTTCATTTTTGTTACAGTCACTAGTTTGTTTTATTTTTAGATTCCACATATAAGTGATAACATATACTGTCTTTCTCTTTCTGAATTACTACCCTTAGCCTAACACCCTTCATCCATGTTGTCACAAATGGCAAAATCTCATTCTTTTTTATGGCAGAGTAATATTCCATTGTATATGTATACCACATATTCTTAATCCATTCATCCATTGATAAACACTTAGGTTGCCTCCATATCTTGGCTGTTGTAAAAAAAATGCTGCTATGAACATTGGGGTGCATATATCCTTTTGAATTAGTGTTTTCATTTTCTTCAGACATATACCTATGAGTGAAAGTGCTGGATCATATAATAGTTCTATTTTTAGTTTTTTGAGGAATCTCCAAACTATTTTCCACAGTGGCTGGACCCATTTACATTCCCACCAACAGTGTGTGAGTGTTCCCTTTTCTCCACATCCTTGCCAACACTTGTTATTTCCAGTCTTTTTTATAATAGCTATTCTAACACGTGTAAGGTAATATCTCATTGTGGTTTTCATTTGCCTTTTCCTGATGATTAATGATGTAGAGCATCTTTTTTATGTACCTGTTGGTCATCTGTATGTCTTCTTTGGAAAAATGTCTATTCAGATCTCCTATTTATTTTTTAATCAAATTATAGTTGATATAGTTGCACTTATTTATTTTTGCTTTTATTGCTTTTGCGTTTCATGTCAGATTCAAAAAAAACATTGCCAAGACCTATGTCAAGGAGCTTACCACCTATGTTTTCTTCTAGGACTTTTATAGTCCTAGAAGTTTTTTAGTTTCAGGTTTTACACTTAAGTCTTTAATCCATTTTGAGTTAATTTTTGTGTGTGCTTTAAGAAAGTAGTCTAGTTTTGTTCTTTTGCATGTGGCTGTCCAATTTTCCCAACACCATTTATTGAAGAGACTGTTCTTTCCCCATTGTGTGTTCTTGGCTCCTTTGTCAATATATTATTTGACCATATATGCATGGGTTTATTTCTGGGCTCTTTTTTCTGTTTCATTGATGTATGTGTCTGTTTTAATGCTGACATCACACTGTTTTAATTATTATAGCTTTGTAATATGGTTTGAAGTCAGGGAGTGTAATGCCTCCAGTTTTGTTCTTCTTTCTCAAGATTGCTTTGGCTATTCAGGATGTTTTATGGTTTCATACAAATTTTAGGACTGTTTGTTCTATTTCTGTGAAAAATTCCATTGGAATTTTGATACGGATTTCATTGAAGTTGTATATTGCTTTGGGTAAATGTACATTTTAACAATATTAATCTTCTAATCCATTAGCATAGACTATCTTTCCACTTATTTGTGTCTTCTTCAATTTCTTTCATTAACACCTTGTAGTTTTCAATATACGGGTCTTTTACCTCCTTGGTTAAATCTATTTCTAGGTATTTTATTCTTTTTGATGCAATTATAAATGAGATTGTTTTCTTAGCTTCTCTTTCTGATAGTTCATTATTAGTGTATAGAAACATAACAGATTTTTGTATATTGATTTTGTATCCTGCAAATTTACTGAATTCATTTATTAGTTCTAACAATTTCCTGATGGATTTTTGGGGTTTTCTATATATAATATCATGTCATCTGCAAATAATGACAGTTTTACCTCTTTCTTTCCTATTTTGATGCCTTTTATTTATTTTTTTTCTTGCCTAATTGCTCTGGTTAGGACTTCCAATACTATGTTAAATAAAAGTGGCAAGAGTGGGCATCCTTGTCTTGTTTCTGATCAAGATTTCAGCTTTCCATTGATGAGTATTATGTTAGCTTTATGTTTGTCATATATGGCCTTTACTATGTTGGATATGTTCCCTCTATGCTCACTCTGTTGAGAGTTTTCTTTGATTATAAATGAATATCGAGTTTTGTCAAATGCTTTTTCTGCATGTATTGAGATGATCTTATGATTTTTATTCTTCATTTTGTTAAAGTGGTGTATCTTATTTAATATTTATGAACATATTGTGTGGAAATTCTTAGGTCCCATTTTACAAATGGATAAACTGAGGCTCAAAGTATAAATTGTCTCCATTTACACTGTGAGTGGGTAAAGCTGAGATTTAAACTCAGAATCTGTGAAATTCCAAGCCCTGTTCTCTTAGTCCCTAAGATGCAGTGTGTCCCAGATGCTATCAGTTTTTACAATAAAACATTTTCGTTTTCTCCCATTTATGTTTTATACTCTCCTACTTTTAAAAAACATATAATAAAAAATATAACAATAAACATGTAATAGAAAAGCAGTTACAATAAAGATAAAAAAGAAACCAAAAGCCCTTCGAGGCAGGGACAATATCACACTAAAATAATCACACTAAAGTAGTCATTTTCCATAAATGTTTGTTGAATAAGCAAATAAATGAATTAAACTAAAATCAAAGATTTTAAGCTTAGAAATTCCTAGAAGCTAGAGCATGAGGAGAAACATGATGAGTTATATGTCTAATATAAGAAAGCATATAACCTTCATGAAACAAGTTATTGTGTGGACATTAATAACAGGGTGACATAAATGATGATATTGTTTACTGCAGTATTTCAGAAGAACCAGAAATGATCTATATATTAAAGTTATTTTTCTAATGGTTGTTAAAAAAACAGATGATTAATCCTTATGAAGCATTTCTATGAGGAGCTAAGCTAATATACTCTAGATAGGTCTCCTTCTGTTAGCTAATGTGATGATTCTGATTCTTAGTTGGAAGGAAAAGCCCTCTTCCCAGAGTTGTTCCAGTATAGAGAAAGAGTGTGGTGCTGGAAGGCTGATTAGTCTTGGTTCAAACCCCACTGCTTGAACTTTCTAACCTTTGGCCTTAGGCAAGCCCCTTAACCAGCTTCAGCTTCCTCAGCTGTAAAAAGGAGAACAGGATCTACTTTGGAAAGCTTTTGTAAACATATTAGAGTAATTATATGCAAAATGGCAGACCACAATATAACAAGAATGATGATGATTATCTAATTTTCTTTGATTCCTCTCTTTGCAGTCATGGAGGTCTAAATTAAGACTTACTTCAATTCTCTTCAGTTGTTTTTTACTTTTGTACATTTTCCCCCCATTTTGTTTCATTTATGTGAGGTAGATTTGGAGTTTACTACATAATATGCTTCATAAAGATAGAAAAGGCATCAATCTTGCGCACTGTTGTTCACCCGGTAACTGGCCCAGAGCAGGGGCTCAATAAATATGCATTAAGTGAAAGACTGAATGAATGAATTAGGGTAAAGTGGGAGGGCTGTTGCTTAAAATTACACTCTTCCTCATCATACCGTGTGCCAAATATTAGAAATATTTGGAAATATTAGGAGTACATTGTACCCAAGGATACAATGTCATATTACATTGTAATATATTCTTCTAATATTATATTGCACTTGAGTATGAGGTCTTCTATTTTTGAAGAGGCCGAGGGGTCTGGACCCTCCCCACACCCTCACTGGTCTGATTGACATTCACAGGCTCTATTTTCTGCAACTGCTGAAAATCTGTTTGATTTTCATAATCTCCTTCTCCACCTTACTTTCTTTTATATCTCAGAGGAAGAAGATAAACTCCAGATATGATTATAATTTTATACTTTATATGTTGTTTGCTATAGACACATTTTGCTCATTTTATCAGATAGATAGTAGTTTTGCTTTTTCAGTATAGTTTACTCAGCAATTAAGCCCAGAGAAGCCCACATTTGCAAATAGATGGTTTAATATTATGCTAAAGAGCAATATTTTAACAAACTATCCATTAATGGATAAGCCCACAATTAGTTGTATTTAATCATTGGTGATGGATTCACAGAGACAATACTACCAAAGTGATTCATAGAGACTGGTGTTTAGAACTTCATTTTTTTAATCAATTGAGAAAAAATGTTAACAAAACAGGTATTCAGTACTCATAGACAGGGAATAATAAAATCACAAAGAATGGGAGAAATTTCCAAAATTTTTCTTCAGAGGAAGAGAATGGAAGGAGGTGGCATTGATGAAATTAAACCCAGTAGTTAAAACCTAATGAGTAGGGAGTCAAGATGGCATGCCAGGAGGATGGAGAATTCATGTCTCCTCACAACTAGGGCACCCACCAGACACCAGTGGGGGACCACAGACACCTAAGGGGATGGGAGGAACCCCAAGTGACTGGGTAGAACATGGGACATGGGGGGAGTGAAGGGGGAGGAGAAGTGGAGGTGGGATGGGACTGGCAACCCTGGCAGCTGGGGGAGGGGAAGGGATCCCATGCCTGAAGGAGGAAGTTGGGGAACCATTGGGAGGACAGAGGATAAAAAGGGAGCATGGCCAGGTTTCCCCTGCCCACTTGAGCCCCCAGGAATCTGTTGAGATCCTGGGCCTGATCCTCTGTCCACCTAGGGCCCCTCCAGCCACACAGGTCCTGAGGGAGGGGGAAGGAGGGAAGGGGGAGCAAAAGTAATGGCCCAACCTATGGGACTGGCACCCCTGAGGGGTGGCTTGGGGAGGGGAGGAGTTCCTACACCCAGTGGGACCCACCCATGGTTAGGGGTCCAGCATCATCGGGGGAGACCGTGGGGGAGACAGTGGGGGAGGAGCATGAAGGAAGGAAGGAAACGGAGCCAGTGCTTTCCCTGTCCACTTAGGCACTGGGAAGCCTGTTGGGTGCCCGGGCCTAATCCTCTGCCCTCGGAGCCTCCCTCCTGCCACTCAGAACCCAAGCTCTGTCCCTACAACCCCACCCAGGCCCCCATCTCTACACTCGGAGACCCACTCCAACTGCGCTGGGCCTAAACCCCACCCACACACCCTCACCCAGGACCCTACCTCTAAACTGCAGAACTCCACACTCCAGAGGCCTTCCTTTCAATGTGCTGCCTCTCCCCTACCATGCAGGTCCTAAGCAGAGGCCTTGTCCCATGCTTGAACATCTCCGCACCTAGGACCCACCCCACACTCAAACATCACCCGCCCACCCGCCTAGGTCCTGCCCCACCCTAAACCCCACCCCTGCCTAATTTCCACCCTGCCTTAAACTCCACCCCCATAGCCAGGACTTTTTTTCCTTTTATTTTTTCTTTTCTTTTTTCCTCTTTTAGATTGGGGTTCTGTTTTACCTTGTTGATTCATTGTTGTTGATTCTTTATATTTTTATTTTTCCTATTCTTTTATTTTTCTAATTTTATTTTATTCTTTATACTTTGCTAGTGATTTCACCTTTTGGCTTGTTGCACCCCCCCACCCCATTTTTTTTCTTTTTTCTAATGTGGTTTTTTTTTAACATCTTTATTGGAGTATAATTGCTTTACAATGTTAGTTTCTATATTATAACAAAGTGAATCAGTTATACATATATGTATATCCACATATCTCTTCCCTCTTGCATCTCCCTCCCTCCCACCCTCCCTATCCCACCCCTCTAGGTGGTCACAAAGCACCAAGCTGATTTCCCTGTGCTGTGTGGCTGCTTCCCACTAGCTATCTATTTTACATTTGGTAGTGTATATACGTCCATGCCAATCTCTCACTTTGTGCCAGCTTAACATTCCCCCTCCTCGTATCCTCAAGTCCATTCTCTAGTAGGTCTGTGTCTTTATGCCCATCTTGCCCCTAGGTTCTTCATGACCATTTTTTGGTTTGTTTCTTAGATTCCATATATATGTGTTAGCATATGGTATTTCTGTTTCTCTTTCTGACTTACTTGACTCTGTGTGACAGACTCTAGGTCCATCCACCTCACTACAAATAACTCAATTTCGTTTCTTTTTATGGCTGAGTAATATTCCATTGTATATATGTGCCACATCTTCTTTATCCATTCATCTGTTGATGGACACTTAGGTTGCTTGTATGTCCTGGCTATTGTAAATAGAGCTGCAATGAACATTGTGGTACATGACTCTTTTTGAAGTATGGTTTTCTCAGGGTATATGCCCAGTAGTGGGATTGCTGGGTCATATGGTACTTCTAGTTTTAGTTTTTTAAGGAACCTCCATACTGTTCTCCATAGTGGCTGTATCAATTTACATTCCCACCAACAGTACAAGAGGGTTCCCTTTTCTCCACACCCTCTCCAGCATTTATTGTTTCTAGATTTTTTGAGGATGGCCATTCTGACTGGTGTGGGATGATATCTCATTGTAGGTTTGATTTGCATTTCTCTAATGATAAATGATGTTGAGCATTCTTTCATGTGTTTGTTGGCAATCTGTGTATCTTCTTTGGAGAAATGTCTATTTAGGTCTTCTGCCCATTTATGGATTGGGTTGTTTGTTTTTTTGATATTGAGCTGCATGTGCTGCTTGTAAAGTTTGGAGATTAATCCTTCATCAGTTGTTTCATTTTACCTTGTTGCAATTGTTTCAATTATAGTTTTATTTTTCCTAACATATTTTTTATATTTCTAATTTTATTTTGTTTTTTTATCCTCGATATTGTACTGCTCCTTGTTTGCTTTCTTTCTTCCTTTTTTTTCTTCTTACCGTACCACAAAGCTTGCGGGATCTTGGTTCCCAGGCCAGAGGTTGGGCCCGAGCTCCTGTGGTGGGAGTTCTGAATCAAAACCGCTGGACTAACAGAGAACCTCAGACCCCAGGGAACATCAGTTGGAGTGAGGCCTCCCAGAGGTTCTCATCTTAGCACCAAGACCCAGCTCTATCTAACTGCCTGCAAACTCCAGTGCTAGATGTCTCAGGCTAAACAACCAGTAAGACAGGAATACAGCACCACCCATGGAAAAAAAAAAAAAAGAAATGACAATAAAACATGTTACAGATGAAGGAACAAGGTAAAAACCTACAAGACCAAACAAATGAAGATGAAATAGGCAACCTACCTGAAAAAGAATTCAGAGTAATGATAGTAAAGATGATCCAAAATCTTGGAAACAGAATGGAGAAAATACAGGAAACATTTAACAAGGATCTAGAAGAACTAAAGTGCAAACAAACAGTGATGAACAACACAATTACTGAAATTAAAAATGCTCTAGAAGGAATCAATAACAGAATAACTGGGGCAGAAGAATGGATAAGTGAGCTGGAAGATAAAATGGTGGAAATAACTTTCAGGAATCAGTATAAAGAAAAAAGAATGAAAAGAATTGAGGACAGTCTCAGAGACCTCTGGGACAACATTAAACACACCAACATTCAAATTATAGAGGTCCCATAAGAAGAAGAGAAAAAGAAAGGGACTGAGAAAATATTTGAAGAGATTGTAGTCAAAAACTTCCCTAACATGGGAAAGGAAATGGTCAATCCAGTCCAGGAGGCACAGAGAGTACAATACAGGATAAACCCAAAGAAAAACATGCTGAGACACATATTAATCAAACTATCAAAAATTAAAAACAAAGAAAAAATATTAAAATCAATGAGGGAAAAGCAACAAATAACATACAAGGGAATCCCCATAAGGTTAACATCTGATCTTTCAGCAGAAACTCTGAAAGCCAGAAGGGAGTGGCAGGACATATTTAAAGTGATGAAAGGGAAAAACCTACAACCAAGATTACTCTACCCAGCAAGGATCTCATCCAGATTTGATGGAGAAATAAAACCCTTACAGACAAGCAAAAGCTAAGAGAATTCAGCACCACCAAACCAGCTTTACAACTAATGCTAAAGGAACTTCTCTAGGCAGGAAACACAAGAGAAGAAAAAGACCTACAATAACAAACCCAAAATAGTTAAGAAAATGGTAATAAGAACATATATATCAATAATTACCTTAAATGTAAATGGATTAAATGCTCCAACCAAAAGACACAGACTGGTTGAACGGATCCAAAAACAAGACCCGTATATATGCTGTCTACAAGAGACCCACTTCAGACCTAGGGACACGTACAGACTGAAAGTGAGGGGATGGAAAAAGATATTCCATGCAAATGGAAATCAAAAGAAAGCAGGAGTAGCAATTCTCATATCAGACAAAATAGACTTTAAAATAAAGACTATTACAAGACACAGAGAAGGACACTACATAATGAGCAAGGGATCGATCCAAGAAGGAGATATAACAATTGTAAATATTTATGTACCCAACATAGGAGCACCTCAATACATAAGGCAAATGCTAACAGCCATAAAAGGGGAAATCGACAGTAACACATACATAGTAGGGGACTTTAACACCCCACTTTCGTCAATGGACAGATCTTCCAAAATCAAAATAAATAAGGAAACACAAGCTTTAAATGATACATTAAACAAGATGGACTTAATTGATATTTATAGGACATTCCATCTGAAAATAACAGAATACAATTTCTTCTCAATTGCTCATGGAACATTCTACAAGATGGGTCATATCTTGGGTCACAAATCAAGCCTTGGTAAAGTTAAGAAAATTGAAATTGTATCAAGTATCGTTTCCGACCAGAACGCTATGAGACTAGATATCAATTACAGGAAAAATTCTGTAAGAAATACAAACACATGGAGACTAAACAATACACTACTTAATAACCAAGAGATCACTGAAGAAATCAAAGAGGAAATCAAAAAAAACCAAGAAACAAATGACAATGAAAACACGACGACCCAAACCCTATGGGATGCAGCAAAAGCAGTTCTAAGAGGGATGTTTATAGCAATACAATCCTACCTCAAGAAACAAGAAACATCTCAAACAAACAACCTAACCTTACACCTAAAACAATTAAAAAAAGAAGAACAAAAAAACCGCCAAAGTTAGCAGAAGGAAAGAAATCAAAGTTCAGATCAGACATAAATGAAAAAGAAATTAAGGAAATGATAGCGAAGATCAATAAACTTAAAGCTGGTTCTTTGAGAAGATAAACAAAATTGATAAACCATTAGCCAGACTCATCAAGAAAAAAGGGAGAAGACTCAAATCAACAGAATTAGAATGAAAAAGGAGAAGTAACAACTGACACTGGAGAAATACAAAGGATCATGAGATTACTACAAGCAACTCTATGCCAATAAAATGGACCACCTGGAAGAAATGGACAAATTCTTAGAAAAGCACAACTTTCCAAGAAAACCAGGAAGAAATGGAAAATATAAACAGACCAATCACAAGCACTGAAATTGAAACTGTGATTAAAAATCTTCCAACGAACAAAAGCCCAGGACCAGATGGCTTCACGGGCAAATTCTATCAAACATTTAGAGAAGAGCTAACACCTATCCTTCTCAAACTCTTCCAACACATAGCAGAGGGAGGAAAGCACGCAAACTCATTCTACGAGGCCACCATCACCCTGATACAAAAACCAGACAAGGATGTCACAAAAAAAGAAAACTACAGGCCAAAACCTCTGATGAACATAGGTGCAGACATCCTCAACAAATATTAGCAAACAGAATCCAACAGCACATTAAAAGGATCATACACCATGATCAAGTAGGGTTTATCCCAGGAATGCAAAGATTCTTCAATATACACAAACCAATCAATGTGATACAGCATATTAACAAATTGAAGGAGAAAAGCCATATGATCATCTCAATAGATGCAGAAAAAACTTTTGACAAAATTCAACACCCACTTATGATAAAAACCCTCCAGAAAGTAGGCATAGAGGAACCTACCTCAACCTAATAAAGACCATATATGACAAACCCACAGCCAACATCATTTTCAATGGTGAAAAACTGACACCATTTCCTTTAAGTTCAGGAACAAGACAAGGTTGTCCACTCTCACCACTATTATTCAACATAGTTTTGGAAGTTTTAGCCACAGCAATCAGAGAAGAAAAAGAAATAAAAGGAATCTAAATCAGAAAAGAAGAAGTAAAACTGTCACTGTTTGCAGATGACATAATACCTTACATAGAGAATTCTAAAAATGCTACCAGAAAACTACTAGAGCTAATCAATGAATTTGGTAAAGCAGCAGGATACAAAATTAATGCACAGAAATCTCTGCCATTCCTATACACTAATGTTGAAAAGTATGAAAGAAAAATTAAGGAAACACTCCCATTTACCATTGCAACAAAACGAATAAAATACCTAGGAATAAACCTACCTAAGGAGAAAAGAGACCTGTATGTAGAAAACTATAAGACAGTGATGAAAGAAATTAAAGGTGATACAAACAGATGGAGAGATATACCATATTCTTCGATTGGAAGAATCAACATTGTGAAAATGACTCTACTACCCAAAGCAATCTACAGATTCAATGCAATCCCTATCAAACTACCAATAACATTTTTCACAGAACCTGAACAAAAAATTTCACAATTTGTATGGAAACACAAAAGACCCCAAATAGCCAAAGCAATCTTGAGAAAGAAAAACAGAGCTGGAGGAATCAGGCTCCTGGACTTCAGACTATACTACAAAGCTACAGTAATCAAGACAATATGGTACTGGCACAAAAATAGAAATATGGATCAGTGGAACAGGATAGAAAGCCCAGAGATAAACCCATGCACATATGGTCAACTAATCTATGACAAAGGAGGCAAGAATATACAATGGAGAAAAGACAGCCTCTTCAATAAGTGGTGCTAGGAAAACTGGACAGCTACATGTAAAAGAATGAAATTAGAACACTTCCTAACACCATACACAAAAATAAGCTCAAAATAGTTTAAAGACCTATATGTAAGGCCAAACAGTATAAAACTCTTAGAGGAAAACATAGGCAGAACACTCCATCACATAAATCACAGCAAGATCCTTTTTGACCCACCTCCTAGAGAAATGGAAATAAAAAGGAAAACAAACAAATGGGACCTAATGAAACTTAAAAGGTTTTGCACAGCAAAGGAAACCATAAACAAGATGAAAAGACAACCCTCAGAATAGGAGAAAATATTTGCAAACAAAGCAACTGACAAATGATTAATCTCCAAAATATACAAGCAGCTCATGCAGCTCAATATCAAAAAACAAACCACCCAATCCATAAATGGGCAGAAGACCTAAATGGACATTTCTCCAAAGAAGATCTACAGATTACCAACCAACACATGAAAAGATGCTCAACATCACTAATCATTAGAGAAATGCAAATCAAAACTACAATGAGAGGGCTTCCCTGGTGGCGCAGTGGTTGAGCGTCCGCCTGCTGATGCAGGGGACATGGGTTCGTGCCTCGGTCTGGGAAGATCCCACATGCTGCGGAGCGTTTAGGCCCGTGAGCCATGGCCCCTGAGCCTGTGTGTCCGGAGCCTGTGCTCCACAACGGGAGAGGCCACAACAGTGAGAGGACCGCGTACCACAAAAAAAAAAAAAAAAAAAAAAAAACTACAATGAGGTATCACTCACACCGGTCAGAATGGCCATCATCAAAAAAATCTACAAACTATCAATGTTGGAGAGGGTGTGGAGAAAAGGGAACCCTCTTGCACTGTTGATGGGAATGTAAATTAATACAGACACTATGGAAAACAATATGGAGGGTCCTTAAAAAACTAAAACTAGAAGTACCATATGACCCAGCAATCCCACTACTGGGCATATATCCTGAGAAAACCATAATTCAAAAAGAGCCATGTACCACAATGTTCATTGCAGCTCTATTTACAATAGCCAGGACAAACAAGCAACCTAAGTGTCCATCCACAGGTGAATGGATAAAGAAGATGTGGCACATATATACAATGGAGTGTTACTCAGCCATAAAAAAAACGAAATTGAACTATTTGTAGTGAGGTGGATGGACATAGAGTCTGTCATACAGAGTGAAATTAGTTAGAAAGAGAAAAAGATATACTGTATGCTAATACATATATATGGAATCTAAAAAAAAAAAAAGGTTCTGACGAACCTAGGGGCAGGACTGAATAAAGACACAGACGTAGAGAATGGACTTGAGGACATGGGGAAGGGGAAGGGTAACCTGGGAGAAGTGAGAGAGTAGCATTGACATACATACACTACCAAACGTAAAATATATAGCTAGTGGGAAGCAGCTGCAGGGCACAGGGAGATCAGCTCAGTGCTTTGTGACCACCTAGCGGGGTGGGAGGGAGACACAAAGAGGAGATATGGGGATATATGTATATGTATAGCTGATTCACTTTGTTATACAGCAGAAACTAACACAACACTGTAAAGAGATTGTACTCCAATAAAGATGTTAAAAAAAAATAAACCTAGTGAGTAATGATCTAGTTTTCTCTTTAAAATAATACTGGACCTTGTTCTGATGATAATCTGATCTCTTTGATAAGCATAGGAGCAGAAAGCGATAATGCTTTGAAAACGGGCTTTGTTGAATACAAAGCATTCACTGTTTTCAGCTTCATCTGTGATACCTGATCCCCAAATCTGATACAGACACACTCCCTTTGCCTGGAGACAGGAAAAAGGGGGCTGGGCTGACAACATCTTAAGTCTAAAGTAATTCATCATTCTGCAGTGAGATGTGTCTCCTTAAAGTGTCACCTTGTCTTACATCCTCCCAATATAATAGATGATGATGAATCATTGTAGTAGGAGTATGACTTTATTTGTGAAACGTAAGCTCCAGAGATCAGTATAGTGAGTCTGCTCATCTTTTGCATATTGCCCCAGTCCTGCTTTAAAGACACCAACCTGAGGGCTTATATCCAAGGGGTAGAGTCTGATTAGTTGGGCTGGATCAGGGGAGAAATTTGCCAGACATGTTAAAAGCAATGCTCTCAAAAGCTATAGGCTGCATGGTCCGGGAAGGAAGATTTCAGCCACACCTGTAGACATACCACGGAGGTTTCATATCCAGAAATGAGCAGGTTTAAATCTCAGGCCAGAAACTCAAGTGTGTGAAAAATAGTTCTGTTTTCCATTCTGCCCCATTGCCAAGAAGTTAAATTTTGGTCATCACTGGGACTCTACCCCAGTGTTGTGTCAAGATCTCACACATAGTCAAAGCTTCACAAACCATGGAACATCACCTGCAGTGTTCACCGTTGAGCTGCCCTTTGTTTCAGCCTGCAGGGAGCCTACAGCTCAGTTGCGTTTGTGCCATATTCAGGGTACCTGAATCTTTGGCAAGGTTTGCACTGCTGGGCCCAGAGCCCAAACTTTCTAGAAACCCCTTGAAGCTATACCTCAGAAGTCCTCCCCACTACCCAAGACCAAGTGGGGCATGAGTTCTCACTAATTTTCCCCCACTTTCCCGTCTTTGGAATAGCTTCCCTCGTAAGCACTCAGCACTAGAAGAACCCATAGACAGAATAGCAGCCAATCAGGTTACTAGTAGGGCAGGGGTGCACATGTGCACACCCCTCCACACACACACACACAGAGAGACACACAGAAACCTTGAAAAGAATGGATATTATTAAAAATCATTAATCAAAAGGAAAAATCCAAATTTAATTGGATTTCTTTGTTTTTGATGTTATGGATCAGTATTATTTCTATTTTGAATTATTTTCAGAAGACAGTGGTATTGGCACCATATTCCTCTCAGTACGGGTCTCTAAAAGTCTTAATCTTACCTAGAAGGCACTTCTCTTCTTTCTCCATTCTCAGATTACCTTTAAAATCCCCTTGAAGAGGGCTATTCTCCAGCAGCTTCTGCTTTCTTCTCAGTTGGATGACGTGTGTGCGGCAAAGAAAGGAAACACACAAGATCTACCTGCTGCTTAGAGTGGTGGCCTTTTTGGAGGGAAATTGGAGAGCAGGGGGACGACACATGCAAATCATCATTCCATTAATATCCTGTTGCCCTGGTCATGGTTAGAAGTGATAAACATGATAGAAGTCAAATTTGAAAACCATTTGTATTTAGTTCGTTCGGGACCAAGGGAAGGAATTATAACTGCCAGGTTAAAGGGGGCCTGTGGGATACATGTTTATGGACGAAATGCCCAACTATTTTTTTCTGCCAGTTTATTTCAAACAACAGTGATATTTCTTTCGTTTGCCTTAATTATATAAAGAGCTCTGTCACATTAACTTTTCAACAGCTAAGATGTATTCCTTTAAGAAACAAAATATTTAGTTAATTTTTGTACTTTTGCCACTTGGACCAGGTTTTTTATTTTTTTTCCTATAGATATATTGTGTTCTACCCTGTCTTTTTTTTTTTTTTTTTCTTTGCTGTACGCGGGCCTCTCACTGTTGTGGCCTCTCCCGTTGCGGAGCACAGGCTCCGGACGTGCAGGCTCAGCGGCCATGGCTTACGGGCCCAGCCACTCCGTGGCATGTGGGATCTTCCCGGACCGGGGCACGAACCCGTGTCCCCTGCATCAGCAGGCGGACTCTCAACCACTGCGCCACCAGGGAAGCCCTACCCTGCCTTTTAAATGGAGAAGGCAAGACATAATTTACCTGTCTTTGCAGCTCTTGAACACAATTTCTTACCTGGGCTGTAATACTAATGCACTTTTCTCGTATTTTAAGGAGTGCTTTGGTCTCTTGCATTGCTGCTGCCTTTTACTTTGCTCTTACGTTCTTTTCTGGTTTGCTGGTGAGCAGATGCTCTTAGTGGGAAAACCAGGTGACCACAACTGGTGAGGATACTTACCTAATAATAGCGAATAAAGCTCTGGCCTGGGACCTGTGCCCAGCTTTGGTGCAGGGGCTTTGTGGCAGCCATTTTAATGACATAATCAACTTTTACTGAGGATGAGCTATTAAATAAATCCTAGGCACAATGTACTTGGTGTCCTAACTAAAACTTCTTGAGACACTAGGAGATAGATACTCTAATCCCCTTTTTATTGAGGAGCAAGTAGACCCCAGAGTAGTTAAGAAAGTTGCCCAGTGATGCCCAATGCAGTCAGGCGTCACAGATCTAAGACTTTACACAAGCTTTGCAAACTATGGGTCACAATCCACTGGTGGGTCATGAAATCAATCTAGTGGATCAAAACCAGTATTTTTAAAAATTAGAGCAAAATAAGATAGAAGATATCAAAATAGATGACACATAGAAAGCCTAAGAATTTTCCCACAAACTTCATTTCAGTTACACATCGATGAGTGTGTGTGTGTGTGAGTACTGTGTTGTGATATGAAATTTATTTACTACTGTGGGTCACAGTCCAAAAGATCTGAAAAGCTCTGTTCTGTACAGCCCCCCTCCATGGAGAGGCTGTTAGAAATGTGATTTTTGGGAACATGGCTGACAGTAGAACTCTTTACAATCAAAGCCGATAGGATGAATAGTCTAATACTTATTCCAGAAAAGCTAGCATTTCATTATAAAACTGTGTACATAAAACTATTGATGAAGCATCTGGGATGTTTGCTTGAATCAAAGAGACCTTCAGGGACCATCCCAGGTAACCATCTAAATCACTTAAGACCTTCATGTTTAATAAACACCATTTTACCGTAAAGGACAAGAGCTGCAATTTATTCAGAATTTACTATATGTTAGGCCCTGTTCTAACTTTTTTTATACACAGGATCTCTTTTAATCTTTATAACAACTTTGTGAGGTTGGCATTATTACCCACAGCTTAAGATGAAGACACTGGGATGCAGAAAACATGACTGATTCGAACCCAAGTTGATTTCTGCAGCGTCAAGTCTAATTTAGAGGGAGGGCTAGCAATACCCTACCTTCCCTCAGAATCTTTTAGCAACTTAATTTTTTCCTGATGGAAAGTTTTTCTCTGAATCTAATTTAAATTGCTCATGCTACAGTTGAAGCCCTTTTCTTCTTGTCTCCTTTGTGGCTGCAGAGAACAGCTGGTCACCATCCCACTGACAACGATGCGTCATCAAGGAGGGGACAGTAATTGTTCTCCTTCAGAACAGACAATCTCAGCTCCTTGAACTGTTTTCCCTTGGCCCTATTTCCCCCAACCCTTCAATTACATCTTTGTTTCTTGCCGGTCCTTTGCGGATGGCTCCACAGCTTAACTCTTTTCCCGCACTAGATGTGTGACAGGGCGAGGTTCAGGCACTTTGAGTTTATGTTCCTCTGAATTTCCTTAAAATGAGCACCACTGGGCTGACTTCTAATCTGCAGTCAGCCTCAGGGGCCCCTTACAGCCCCTCCCAGGTCCCTCCACACCCAAATCTTAGCTTCCTGTGCATCTGCTTCCAACTGCAGAGGGCACACAGACCTCCAGTGAAACTTCCCCTCATTTTGTGTTGTCAAAGTCTCAGTCACAGTCTCCATATCTCTGCCTCTTCCCTTGGAATGCCCTTCCCCCACTCTCCAAATATCCTCACAACTTCCTCATCTTCAAAGGTTCTGCTCAGAGGCTCAGCACTCCCTGATGACCAGGAGGATGGATTCTCTCCAATCTCCAGCCAGCTGCATGCCTTTTCTATTTCTCTGTAAGCTCTTTTGACTTTCTGCCTCAGAATCTTTGTGTACATATCATTCATTTAAAAAATTAATTTGAAGTTTAATTTTTAAAATAGGCAGTATGTACACATAGTATTCAGTCCAGAAGGTACAAAAAGCACACACAGCAAACATTTTTCCTAATACCTTGTCCCCCTAAAGACTGGCAACCAATGTTATCAGTCTCGTATGTATAATTCCAGACATAGCCTGTGTATCCAATTTGTGATTTTATATATGTATATATATATATTTAACAACTACACACATTTTTCTATACTTTCTTTTCAATTAGTAATATAGCTTGGAT
Organism: Mesoplodon bidens; assembly: GCF_964165515.1. Taxonomy (NCBI): domain Eukaryota; kingdom Metazoa; phylum Chordata; class Mammalia; order Artiodactyla; family Ziphiidae; genus Mesoplodon; species Mesoplodon bidens. The sequence continues at coordinate 78,705,938 of NC_138167.1, read as the reverse complement.
ACTATTCCATTGTGAGCTCATAAAGAGCTTCCTCATCTTCATGGCTGTATAATATTCCATTCCATGGCTATACTGTAATTGATTTCACCAATCCCTACTAAAGGACATTTTGTTTTAAGAGGAGAGGACTTAGAATCAGATTACCTTGATAGAATTCCTCTCATCACTTATTAGCTATATGACCTTGAGCAAATTACTTAACTTCTCTGTGCCTCTGTTTTTGCATCTGTAAAATGGTAATTACAATAGTACCTCCTTCCTAGGGTTGTTGTGAGGATTAAATATGTTAATCAATGTAAAGTACTTAGAGTAATGTATGGCACATAGTAAGCTCTTAATAAATGTTAGTTTTTGCTCGGGTTGTTTCCCAAGTTTTGCTATTGCGTTCTATGCTACAGTGCATAACCTTGAACACAGGAGTGATATCCAAATATTTAACAACACTAACAGCACAAGAACCCACCAATCAGAATGAGGCTGGCCATAGTGCTGAGCATGATCCTGGGGCCCCTGCAATATCAAGCATTACCTCTTGAGTTGCTGGGTTGCAGCAAGGTCTGGGAATTTTGGGGTAGGGGCTGGATGACAGGGCACCAGTAGGATGCCAGGTGGACTCAGGTCAGCAGTATTTACCAATGGGCAGGTAACAATTTCAATATTTTAACAATTGGTACAGCAGTTCTGGAGCATACTGGTGAATTCAGCTGTGTTCACACATCATTTCACACATCTGTGCACATATCTTTTCAGTGTGCTTTTAATTTGCATTTTTAAAATTATGATTGAGTTTGAACATCTTTTTATATGTTTATTGGTTATTTGTATTTCCTTTTTTGTGTTTCATCTTCTGTGTGCTTTACCCATTTTTCTTTCGTGTTGTTGATCCTTTTCTTATTGATTTGTAGGAGCTCTTCATATATCATAGGACACTCATTCATTTACTTGACTGTAGAGATTCATTGCTCACCTACAGCAGGCTTGGTGCTGTGCTAGGACTAGGGATACAGATATTAAAAACAATCACAGAACTTCTCTTCAAAGAGCTTACAGACTAGTGAAGGAAACAGATAAGGAGATAAACCATTGCAATAAAGAATAAAAAGTGCTTTGAGAGGGGTGAGCCTCGGATGCTTTGAGAGCACAGAGGAGAGAGAACATTTATGTTGACCATGTCTGATTAGGAATTGCAAAGGATGTACAAATCATCTGAGTAACAAATACTTAAATGCTGTCCTTTCTATTACATCTTTTATTTGCTTTATTGTGAACCTGCTGCAAATATTTCACATCTAATTAACCCGTATAGCAGCACATGGCATTAAATGGGTCATCCTATATTAAGACCTTTTTTTTTTTTTAATGAGTTGAATGCAGTTTGGGCAATCTACTCCAGCTGTGGCTGGAACAATGGAACACAAGCCTTGGGCAGAACAAAAGTTCTAAACAGTTTCTCTTACGAATTGTTCTAGTGCAGAGTAGAATTTTGAGATGCTGTGTGTCATAAACCCTCTAAGCGGATTGTCCTTCATCCACTGAGGTGGAGAGTCACTGCTTCAGCTCTCAGCAGTGCCAAAGAAAAGAATTCCACATTCTTTCTTTTTTTTTTTTAACATCTTTATTGGAGTATAATTGCTTTACAGTGGTGTGTTAGTTTCTGCTTTATAACAAAGTGAATCAGTTATACATATACATATGTTACCATATCTCTTCCCTCTTGCATCTCCCTCCCTCCCACCCTCCCTATCCCACCCCTCTAGGTGGTCACAAAGCACCAAACTGATCTCCCTGTGCTATGAGGCTGCTTCCCACTAGCTATCTACCTTATGTTTGGTAGTGTATAATGTCCATGCCACTCTCACTTTGTCACAGCTTACCCTTCCCCCTCCCCATGTCCTCAAGTTCATTCTCTAGTAAGTCTGTGTCTTTATTCCCATCTTACCTCTAGGTTCTTCATGACATTTGTTTTTTCTTCTTAGATGCCATATATATGTGTTAGCATACGGTATTTGTCTTTCTCTCTCTGACTCACTTCACTCTGTATGACAGACTCCAGGTCCATCCACCTCACTACAAATAACTCAATTTCATTTCTTTTTATGGCTGAGTAATATTCCACTGTGTATATGTGCCACACTTCTTTATCCATTCATCCGATGATGGACACATAGGTTGCTTCCATATCCTGGCTATTGTAAATAGAGCTGCAATGAATATTTTGGTACATGACTCTTTTTGAAGTATGGTTTTCTCAGGGTATATGCCCAGGAATGGGATTGCTGGGTCATATGGTAGTTCTATTTGTAGTTTTTTAAGGAACCTCCATACTGTTCTCTATAGTGGCTGTACCAATTCACATTCCCACCAACAGTGCAAGAGTGTTCCCTTTTCTCCACAACCTCTCTGGCATTTATTGTTTCTAGGTTTTTTGATGATGGCCATTCTGACTGGTGTGAGATGATATCTCATTGTAGTTTAATTTGCATTTCTCTAATGATTAATGATGTTGAGCATTCTTTCATGTGTCTGTTGGCAATCTGTATACCTTCTTTGAAGAAATGTCTATTTAGGTCTTCTGCACATTTTTGGATTGGGTTTTTTGTTTTTTTGTTATAGAGCTGCATGAGCTACTTGTAAATTTTGGAGATTAATCCTCTGTCAGTTGCTTCATTTGCAAATATTTTCTCTCATTCTGAGGGTAGTCTTTTGGTCTTGTTTATGGTTTCCTTTGCTGTGTAAAAGCTTTAAAGTTTCATTAGGTCACATTTGTTTATTTTTGTTTTTATTTCCATTTCTCTAGGAGGTGGGTCAGAAAGGATCTTGCTGTGATTTATGTCATAGAATGTTCTGCCTATGTTTCCTCTAAGAGTTTGATAGTGTCTGGCCTTACATTTAGGTCTTTAATCCATTGTGAGCTTATTTTTGTGTATGGTGTTAGGGAGTGTTCTAATCTCATGCTTTTACATGTACCTGTCCAGTTTTCCCAGCACCATTTATTGCAGAGGCTGTCCTTTCTCCACTGTACATTCCTGCCTCCTTTATCAAAGATAAGGTGACCATATGTGTGTGGATTTATCTCTGGGCTTTCTATCCTGTTCCATTGATCTATCTTTCTGTTTTTGTACCAGTACCATACTGTCTTGATTACTGTAGCTTTGTAGTATAGTCTGAAGTCAAGGAGCATGATTCCTCCAGCTCCATTTTCCATTCTCAAGATTGTTTTGGCTATTCGGGGTCCTTTGTGTTTCCATACAAATTGTGAAACTTTTTGTTCTAGTTCTGTGAAAAATGCCAGTGGTAGTTTGATAGGGATTGCATTGAATCTGTAGATTGCTTTGGGTAGTAGAGTCATTTTCACAATGTTGATTCTTCCAATCCAAGAACATGGTATATCTCACCATCTATTTGTATCATCTTTAATTTCTGTTATTAGTGTCTTATAATTTTCTGCATACAGGTCTTTTGTCTCCTTAGGTAGGTTTATTCCTAGATATTTTATTATTTTTGTTGCAATGATAAATGGGAGTGTTTTCTTAATTTCACTTTCAGATTGTTCATCATTAGTGTATAGGAATGCCAGAGATTTCTGTGTATTAATTTTGTATCCTGCTACTTTACTAAATTCATTGATTAGCTATAGTAGTTTTCTGGTAGCATCTTTAGGATTCTCTATGTAAAGTATCATGTCATCTGCAAACAGTGACAGCTTTACTTCTTCTTTTCTGATTTGGATTCCTTTTATTTCCTTTTCTTCTCTGATTGCTGTGGCTAAAACTTCCAAAACTATGTTGAATAATAGTGGTGAGAGTGGGCAACCTTGTCTTGTTCCTGATCTTAGTGGACATGGTTTCAGCTTTTCACCATTGACGACGATGTTGGCTGTGGGTTTGTCATACATGACCTTTATTATGTTGAGGATAGCTCCCTCTATGCCTACTTTCTGGAGGGTTTTTATCATAAATGGGTGTTGAATTTTGGCGAAAGCTTTCTCTGCATCTATTGAGATGATCATATGGTTTTTCTCCTTCAATTTGTTAATATGGTGTATTACATTGATTGATTTATGTGTATTGAAGAATCCTTGCATTCCTGGAATAAATCCCGCTTTATCGTGGTGGATGATCCTTTTAATCTGCTGTTGGATTCAGTTTGCTAGTATTTTGTTGAGGATTTTTTTTTATTTTTTTTTGCTTTATAACAAATTTAATCCGTTATACATATACATGTTTCCATATCCCCTCCCTTTTGCGTCTCCCTCCCGCCCTCCCTATCCCACCCCTCCAGGCGGTCACAAAGCACCGAGCTGATCTCCCTGTGCTATGCGGCTGCTTCCCACTAGCTATCTACCTTACGTTTGGTAGTGTATATATGTCCATGCCGCTCTTTCACTTTGTCACAGCTTACCCTTCCCCCTCCCCATATCCTCAAGTCCATTCTCTAGTAGGTCTGTGTCTTTATTCCTGTCTTACCCCTATGTTCTTCATGACATTTTTTTTTCTTCAATTCCATATATATGTGTTAGCATACAGTATTTGTCTTTCTCTTTCTGACTTACTTCACTCTGTATGACACACTCTAGGTCTATCCACCTCATTACAAATAGCTCAATTTCATTTCTTTTTATGGCTGAGTAATATTCCATTGTATATATGTGCCACATCTTCTTTACCCATTCATCTGATGATGGACACTTAGGTTGTTTCCATCTCCGGGCTATTGTAAATAGGGCTGCTATGAACATTTTGGTACATGTCTCTTTTTGAATTATGGTTTTCTCAGGGTATATGCCCAGTAGTGGGATTGCTGTGTCATATGGTAGTTCTATTTGTAGTTTTTTAAGGAACCTCCATACCGTTCTCCATAGCGGCTGTACCAATTCACATTCCCACCAGCAGTGCAAGAGTGTTCCCTTTTTTCCACACCCTCTCCAGCATTTATTGTTTCTAGATTTTTTGATAATGGCCATTCTGACTGGTGTGAGATGATATCTCATTGTAGTTTTGATTTGCATTTCTCTAATGAGTAAAGATGTTAAGCATCCTTTCATTTGTTTGTTGGCACTCTGTATATCTTCTGTGGAGAAATGTCTATTTAGGTCTTCTGCACATTTTTGGATTGGGTTGTTTGTTTTTTTGTTATTGAGCTGCATGAGCTGCTTATAAATTTTGGAGATTAATCCTTTGTCAGTTGCTTCATTTGCAAATATTTTCTCCCATTCTGAGGGTTGTCTTTTGGTCTTGTTTATGGTTTCCCTTGCTGCGCAAAAGCTTTTAAGTTTCATTAGGTCCCATGTGTTTATTTTTGTCTTTATTTCCATTTCTCTAGGAGGTGGGTCAAAAAGGATCTTGCTCTGATTTATGTCATTGAGTGTTCTGCCTATGTTTTCCTCTAAGAGTTTGATAGTGTCTGGCCTTACATTTAGGTCTTTAATCCATTGTGAGCTTATTTTTGTGTATGGTGTTAGGGAGTGATCTAATCTCATACTTTTACATGTCCCTATCCAGTTTTCCCAGCACCACTTATTGAAGAGACTGTCCTTTCTCCACTGTACATTCCTGCCTCCTTTATCAAAGATAAGGTGACCATATGTCCGTGGGTTTAACTCTGGGCTTTCTATCCTGTTCCATTGATCTATCTTTCTGTTTTTGTACCAGTACCATACTGTCTTGATTACTGTAGCTTTGTAGTATAGTCTGAAGTCAGGGAGCCTGATTCCTCCAGCTCCATTTTTCGTTCTCAAGATTGCTTTTGCTATTCGGGGTCTTTTGTGTTTCCATACAAATTGTGAAATTTTTGTTCTAGTTCTGTGAAAAATGCCAGTGGTAGTTTGATAGGGATTGCATTGAATCTGTAGATTGCTTTGGGTAGTAGAGTCATTTTCACAATGTGGATTCTTCCAATCCAAGAACATGGTACATCTCTCCATCTATTTGTATCATCTTTAATTTCTTTCATCAGTGTCTTATAATTTTCTGCATACAGGTCTTTTGTCTCCTTAGGTAGGTTTATTCCTAGATATTTTATTCTTTTTGTTGCAATGGTAAATGGGAGTGTTTCCTTGATTTCACTTTCAGATTCTTCATCATTAGTATATAGGAATGCCAGAGATTTCTGTGCATTAATTTTGTATCCTGCAACTTTACCAAATTCATTGATTAACTCTAGTAGTTTTCTGGTAGCATCTTTAGGATTCTCTATGTATAGTATCATGTCATCTGCAAACAGTGACAGCTTTACTTCTTCTTTTCCGATTTGGATTCCTTTTATTTCCTTTTCTTCTCTGATTGCTGTGGCTAAAACTTCCAAAACTATGTTGAATAAGAGTGGTGAGAGTGGGCAACCTTGTCTTGTTCCTGATCTTAGTGGACATGGTTTCAGTTTTTCACCATTGAGGACGATGCTGGCTGTGGGTTTGTCATATATGGCCTTTATTATGTTGAGGAAAGTTCCCTCTATGCCTACTTTCTGCAGGGTTTTTATCATAAATGGGTGTTGAATTTTGTTGAAAGCTTTCTCTGCATCTATTGAGATGATCATATGGTTTTTCTCCTTCAATTTGTTAATATGGTGTATCACGTTGATTGATTTGCGTATATTGAAGAATCCTTGCATTCCTGGAATAAACCCCACTTGATCATGGTGTATGATCCTTTTAATGTGCTGTTGGATTCTGTTTGCTAGTATTTTGTTGAGGATTTTTGCATCTATGTTCATCAGTGATACTGGCCTGTAGTTTTCTTTCTTTGTGACATCCTTGTCTGGTTTTGGTATCAAGGTGATGGTGGCCTCGTAGAATGAGTTTGGGAGTGTTCCTCCCTCTGCTATATTTTGGAAGAGTTTGAGAAGGATAGGTGTTAGCTCTTCTCTAAATGCTTGATAGAGTTCGCCTGTGAAGCCATCTGGTCCTGGGCTTTTGTTTGTTGGAAGATTTTTGATCACAGTTTCAATTTCAGTGCTTGTGATTGGTCTGTTCATATTTTCTATTTCTTCCTGATTCAGTCTTGGCAGGTTGTGCATTTCTAAGAATTTGTCCATTTCTTCCAGGTTGTCCATTTTATTGGCATAGAGTTGCTTATAGTAATCTCTCATGATCTTTTGTATTTCTGCAGTGTCAGTTGTTACTTCTCCTTTTTCATTTCTAATTCTATTGATTTGAGTCTTCTCCCTTTTTTTCTTGATGAGTCTGGCTAATGGTTTATCAATTTTGTTTATCTTCTCGAAGAACCAGCATTTAGTTTTATTGATCTTTGCTATCGTTTCCTTCATTTCTTTTTCATTTATTTCTGATCTGATTTTTATGATTTCTTTCCTTCTGCTAACTTTGGGATGTTTTTGTTCTTCTTTCTCTAATTGCTTTAGGTGCAAGGTTAGGTTGTTTATTCGAGATGTTTCCTGTTTCTTAAGGTGGGATTGTATTGCTATAAACTTCCCTCTTAGAACTGCTTTTGCTGCATCCCATAGGTTTTGGGTCGTCGTGTCTCCATTGTCATTTGTTTCTAGGTATTTTTTAATTTCCTCTTTGATTTATTCAGTGATCACTTCGTTATTAAGTAGTGTATTGTTTAGCCTCCATGTGTTTGTATTTTTTACAGCTCTTTTCCTGTAATTGATATCTAGTCTCATAGCATTGTGGTCGGAAAAGATACTTGATACAATTTCAATTTTCTTAAATTTACCAAGGCTTGATTTGTGACCCAAGATATGATCTATCCTGGAGAATGTTCCATGAGCACTTGAGAAAAATGTGTATTCTGTTGTTTTTGGATGGAATGTCCTATAAATATCAATTAAGTCCATCTTGTTTAATGTATCATTTAAAGCTTGTGTTTCCTTATTTATTTTCATTTTGGATGATCTGTCCATTGGTGAAAGTGGGGTGTTAAAGTCCCCTACTATGAGTGTGTTACTGTCGATTTCCCCTTTTATGGCTGTTAGTATTTGCCTTATGTATTGAGGTGCTCCTATGTTGGGTGCATAAATATTTACAATTGTTATATCTTCTTCTTGGATCGATCCCTTGATCATAATGTAGTGTCCTTCTTTGTCTCTTCTAGTAGTCTTTATTTTAAAGTCTATTTTGTCTGATATGAGAATTGCTACTCCAGCTTTCTTTTGGTTTCCATTTGCATGGAATCTTTTTCCATCCCCTTACTTTCAGTCTGTATGTGTCTCTAGGTCTGAAGTGGGTCTCTTGTAGACAGCATATATATGGGTCTTGTTTTTGTATCCATTCAGCCACTCTGTGTCTTTTGGTGGGAGCATTTAGTCCATTTACATTGAAGGTATTTATCGATATGTATGTTCCTATTCCCATTTTCTTAATTGTTTTGGGTTCGTTATTGTAGGTCTTTTCCTTCTGTTGTGTTTCTTGCCTAGAGAAGTTCCTTTAGCATTTGTTGTAAAGCTGGTTTGGTGGTGCTGAACTCTCTCAGCTTTTGCTTGTCTGTAAACGTTTTAATTTCTCCATCAAATCTGAATGAGATCCTTGCTGCACAGAGTAATCTTGGTTGTAGGTTTTTCTCCTTCATCACTTTAATTATGTCCTGCCACTCCCTTCTGGCTTGTAGAGTTTCTGCTGAGAGATCAGCTGTTATCCTGATGGGGATTCCCTTGTGTGTTATTTGTTGTTTTTGCCTTGCTGCTTTTAATATGATTTCTTTGTGTTTAATTTTTGACAGTTTGATTAATATGTGTCTTGGCGTATTTCTCCTTGGATTTATTCTGTATGGGACTCTCTGTGCCTCCTGGACTTGATTAACTATTTCCTTTCCCATATTAGGGAAGTTTTCAACTATAATCTCTTCAAATATTTTCTCAGTCCCTTTCTTTTTCTCTTCTTCTTCTGGAACCCCTATAATTCGAATGTTGGTGCGTTTAATGTTGTCCCAGAGGTCTCTGAGACTGTCCTCTGTTCTTTTCATACTTTTTTCTTTATTTTGCTCTGCAGCAGTTATTTCCACTATTTTATCTTCCACCTCACTTATCCGTTCTTCTGCCTCAGTTATTCTGCTATTGATCCCATCTAGAGTATTTTTTATTTCATGTATTGTGTTTTTAATGGATGCTTGATTCATCTTTAGTTCTTCTAGGTCCTTGTTAACTGTTTCTTGCATTTTGTCTATTCTATTTCCAAGATCTTGGATCTGGGAAATAGAATCTTGGATCATCTTTACCATCATTATTCTGAATTCTTTTTCAGGTAGACTGCCTATTACCTCTTCATTTGTTAGATCTGGTGGGTTTTTATCTTGCTCCTTCTCCTGCTGTGTGTTTTTCTGTCTTCTCATTTTGCTTATGTTACTGTGTTTGGGGTCTCCTTTTTGCAGGCTGCCGTTTCGTAGTTCCCGTTGTTTTTGGTGTCTGTCCCCAGTGCCTAAGGTTGGTTTAGTGGGCTGTGTAGGCTTCCTGGTGGAGGGGACTAGTGCCTGTGTTCTGGTGGATGAGGCTGGATCTTGTCTTTCTGGTGGGCAGGTCCACATCTGGTGGTGTGTTTTGGGGTGTCTGCGGACTTTTTATGATTTTAGGCCACCTCTCTGCTAATGGGTGGCGTTGTGTTCCTGTCTTGCTAGTTGTTTGGCTTAGGGTGTCCAGCACTGTAGCTTGCTGGTCGTTGAGTGAAGCTGGGTGCTGGTGTTGAGATGGAGATCTCTGGAAGATTTTTGCCGTTTGATATTATGTGGAGCTGGGAGGTCTCTTGTGGACCAGTGTCCTGAAGTTGGCTCTCCCACCTCAGAGGCACAGCACTGACTCCGGGCTTCTCAATTTGGGATGATGTGTTGTCTATTCATGTATTCCACAGATGCAGGGTACATCAAGTTGATTGTGGAGCTTTAATCCGCTGCTTCTGAGGCTGCTGGGAGAGGTTTCCCTTTCTTTTCTTTGTTCTCACAGCTCCTGGGTCTCAGCTTTGGATTTGGCCCCGCCTCTGCGTGTAGGTCGCTGGAGGGCGTCTGTTCTTCGCTCAGACAGGACAGGGTTAAAGGAGCAGCCTCTTCGGGGACTCTGGCTCACTCAGGCTGGGGGGGAGGGAGGGGCACAGAGTGCGGGGCGAGCCTGCAGCGGCAGAGGTCGGCGTGACGTTGCACCAGCCCGAGGCGCGCCCGTGCGTTCTCCCAGGGAAGCCGCCCCTGGATCCCGGGACCCCGGCAGTGGCGGGCTGCACAGGCTCCCGGAAGGGCGGTGTGGGCAGTGACCTGCGCTCGCACACAGGTTTCTTGGCGGCGGCAGCAGCAGCCCCAGCGTCCCACGCCCGTCGCTGGGCTCCGCGCTTTCAGTCGCGACTCGCGCCCGTCTGTGGAGCCCCTTTAAGCAGCGCTCTTAATCCCCTCTCCTCGTGCACCAGGAAACCAAGAGGGAAGAAAAAGTCTCTTGCCTCTACGGCAGCTCCAGAGTTTTCCCGGACTCCCTCCCGGCTAGCTGTGTCACATTAGCCCCCTTCAGGCTGAGTTCTCGCCGCCAGCCCCAGTCCTCTCCCTGCGCTCTGACCGAAGCCCGAGCCTCAGCTTCCAGCGCTGCGCGCCCCGGCGGGCGAGCAGACAAGCCTCTCGGGCTGGTGAGTGCCGCTCGGCACCGATCCTCTGTGTGGGGATCTCTCCGCTTTGCCCTACCCAGGTATGTGGGGAGTTTCTTGCCTTTTGGGAGGTCTGGGGTCTTCTGCCAGCGTTCAGTAGGTGTTGTGTAGGAGTTGTTCCACGTGTAGCTGTATTTCTGGTGTATCCGTGGGGAGGAAGGTGATCTCCACGTCTTACTCTTCCGCCATCTTACCCGGAAGTCTGTTGAGGATTTTTGCATCTATGTTCATCAGTGATGTTGGACTGTAGTTTTCTTTCTTTGTGACATCCTTGTCAGGTTTTGGTATCAGGGTGATGGTGGCCTCGTAGAATGAGTTTGGGAGTGTTCCTCCCTCTGCTGTATATTGGAAGAGTTTGAGAAGGATAGGTGTTAGCTCTTCTCTAAATGTTTGATAGAATTCGCCTGTGAAGCCATCTGGTCTTGGGCTTTTGTTTGTTGGAAGATTTTTGATCACAGTTTCAATTTCAGTGCTTGTGATTGGTCTGTTCATATTTTGTATTTCTTCCTGATTCAGTCTTGGCAGGTTGTGCATTTCTAAGAATTTGTCCATTTCTCCAGGTTGTCCATTTTATTGGCATAGAGTTGTTTGTAGTAATCTCTCATGATCTTCTGTATTTCTGCAGTGTCAGTTGTTACTTCTCCTTTTTCAATTCTAATTCTATTAATTTGAGTCTTCTTCCTTTTTTTCTTCATGAGTCTGTCTAATGGTTTATCTATTTTGTTTATCTTCTCAAAGCACCAGCTTTTAGTTTTATTGATCTTTGCTATCGTTTCCTTCATTTCTTTTTCATTTATTTCTGATCTGATCTTTATGATTTCTTTCCTTCTGCTAACTTTGGGGATTTTTTGTTCTTCGTTGTCTAATTGCTTTAGGTGCAAGTTTAGGTTGTTTATTTGAGATTTTTCTTGTTTCTTGAGGTAGGATTGTATTGCTATAAACTTCCCCCTTAGAACTGCTTTTGCTGCATCCCATAGGTTTTGGGTTGTCGTGTTTTCATTGTCATTTGTTTCTAGGTATTTTTTGATTTCCCCTTTGATTTCTTCAGTGATCTCTTGGTTATTTAGTAGTATATTGTTTAGTCTCCATGTGTTAGTAGTTTTTACAGATCTTTTCCTGTAATTGATATCTAGCCTCATAGCATTGTGGTCGGAAAAGATACTTGATACAATTTCAATTTTCTTAAATTTACCGAGGCTTGATTTGTGACCCAAGATATGATCTATCCTGGAGAATGTTCCATGAGAACTTGAGAAGAATGTGTATTCTGTTGTTTTTGGATGGAATGTCCTATAAATATCAATTAAGTCCATCTTGTTTAATATATCATTTAAAGCTTGTGTTTCCTTATTTATTTTCATTTTGGATGATCTGTCCACTGGTCAAAGTGGGATGTAAAAGTCCGCTACTATGAATGTGTTACTGTCGATTTCCCCTTTTATGGCTGTTAAAATTTGCCTTATGTATTGAGGTGCTCCTATGTTGGGTGCATAAATATTTACAATTTTATATCTTCTTCTTGGATCGATCCCTTGATCATCATGTAGTGTCCTTCTTTGTCTCTTGTAATAGTCTTTATTTTAAAGTCTATTTTGTCTGATATGAGAATTGCTACTCCTGCTTTCTTTTGATTTCCATTTGCATGGAATATCTTTTTCCATCCCCTCACTTTCAGTCTGTATGTATCCCTAAGTCTGAAGTGGATCTCTTGTAGACAGCATATATATATATGGGTCTTGTTTTTGTATCCATTCAGCCAGTCTGTGTCTTTTGGTGGGAGCATTTAATCTATTTACATTTAAGGTAATTATCGATATGTATGTTCCTTTTCCCATTTGCTTAATTGTTTGGGGGTTGTTATTGTAGGTCTTTTCCTTCTCTTGTGTTTCTTGCCTAGAGCAGTTCCTTTAGCATTTGTTGTAAAGCTGGTTTGGTGGTGCTGAACTCTCTCAGCTTTTGCTTGTCTGTAAAGGTTTTAATTTCTCCATCAAATCTGAATGAGATCCTTGCTGCACAGAGTAATCTTGGTTGTAGGTTTTTCTCCTTCATCACTTTAAATATGTCCTGCCACTCCCTTCTGGCTTGCAGAGTTTCTGCTGAAAGATCAGCTGTTAACCTTATGGGGATTCCCTTGTGTGTTATTTGTTGTTTTTCCCTTGCTCCTTTTATTATGTTTTCTTTGTATTTAATTTTTGATAGTTTGATTAATATGTGTCTTGGCGTGTTTTTTCTTGGATTTGTCCTGTATGGGACTCTCTGTGCTTCCTGGACTTGATTAAGTATTTCCTTTCCCATATTAGGGAAGTTTTCAACTATAATCTCTTCAAATATTTTCTCAGTCCCTTTCTTTTTCTCTTCTTCTTTTGGGACCCCTATAATTTGAATGTTGGTGCATTTAATGTTGTCCCAGAGGTCTTGGAGACTGTCCTCAGTTCTTTTCATTCTTTTTTCTTTATTCTGCTCTGCAGTAGTTATTTCCACTATTTTATCTTCCAGGTCACTGATCCGTTCTTCTGCCTCAGTTATTCTGCTATTGATCCCTTCTAGAGTATTTTTTATTTCATTTATTTTGTTGTTAATTGTTGCTTGTTTCCTCTTTAGTTCTTCTAGGTCCTTGTTAAATGTTTCTTGCATTTTCCCTATTCTATTTCCAAGATTTTGGATCATCTTTGCTATCATTATTCTGAATTCTTTTTCAGGTAGGCTGCCTATTTCCTCTTCATTTGTTAGGTCTGGTGGGTTTTTATCTTGCTCCTTCATCTGCTGTGTGTTTTTCTGTCTTCTCATTTTGCTTATCTTACTGTGTTTGGGGTCTCCTTTTTGCAGGCTTCAGGTTCATAGTTCCCGTTGTTTTTGGTATCTGTCCCCAGTGGCTAAAGTTGGTTCAGTGGGTTGTGTAGGTTTCCTAGTGGAGGGGACTAGTGCCTGTGTTCTGGTGGATGAGGCTGGATCTTGTCTTTCTGGTGGGCAGGTCCACATCTGGTGGTGTGTTTTGGGGTGTCTGTGGCCTTATTATGATTTTCGGCAGCCTCTCTGCTAATGGGTGGGGTTGTGTTCCTGTCTTGCTAGTTGTTTGTCATAGGGTGTCCAGCACTGTAGCTTGCTCGTCGTTGAGTGAAGCTGGGTGCTGGTGTTGAGATGGAGATCCCTGGGAGATTTTCGCCATTTGATATTATGTGGAGCTGGGCATTCTCTTGTGGACCAGTGTCCTGAAGTTGGCTCTCCCACCTCAGAGGCACAGCACTGACCCCTGGCTGTAGCACCAAGAGACTTTCATCCACACGGCTCAGGATAAAAGTGAGAAAAAGTAGAAAGAAAGAAAGAAAGAAAGAAAGAAAGAAAGAAAGAAAGAAAGAAAGAAAGAAAGAAAGAAAGAAAGGGGATAAAATAAAATAAAGTTATTAAAATAAAAAATAAAGAATAATTATTAAGAAAAGAATATTTTTTAAGTTAAAAAAAAAAACGGACGGACAGAACCCTAGGACAAATGGTGAAAGCAAAGCTATACAGACAAAATCTCACATAGAAGCATATACATACACACTCACAAAAAGAGGAAGAGGGGAAAAAATAATATATCTTGCTCTCAAAGTCCACCTCCTCAATTTGGGATGATTCGTTGTCTATTCAGGTATTCCACCAATGCAGGGTACATCAAGTTGACTATTGAGATTTAATCCGCTGCTCCTGAGGCTGCTGGGAGAAATTTCCCTTTCTCTTCTTTGTTTGCACAGCTCCCAGGGTTCAGTTTTGGATTTGGCCCCGCCTCTGCGTGTAGGTCGCCGGAGGGCGTCTGTTCTTTGCTCAGACAGGAGGGGGTTAAAGGAGCAGCTGATTCGGGGGCTCCGGCTCACTCAGGCCGGGGTGAGGGAGGGGTATGGATGCGGCATGAGCCTGCGGCGGCAGAGGCCGGCCTGACATTGCACCAGACTGAGGGCGCCGTGCATTCTCCCGGGGAAGTTGTCCCTGGATCCCGGGACCCTGGCAGTGGTGGGCTGCACAGGCTTCCAGAAGGGGAGGTGTGGATAGTGACCTGTGCTCGCACACAGGCTTCTTGGTGGTGGCAGCAGCGGCCTTAGCCTCTCATGCCCATCTCTGGGGTCCGCGCTGTTAGCCACGGCTCGTGCCCGTCTCTTGAGCTCCTTTAAGCAGCGCTCTGAATCCCCTCTCCTCGCGCACCAGGAAACAAAGAGGGAAGAAAAAGTCTCTTGCCTCTTCGGCAGCTCCAGACTTTTCCCCGGACTCCCTCCCGGCCAGCTGTGGTGCACTAGCCCCCTTCAAGCTGTGTTCACGCCGCCAACTCCAGTCCTCTCCCTGTGCTCCGACCGATGCCCGAGCCTCAGCTCCCAGCCCCGCCCACCCCGGCGGGTGAGCACACAAGCTTCTCGGCCTGGTGAGTGCCGGTCGGCACCGACCCTCTGTGCGGGAATCTCTCCTTTTTGCCCTCCGCACGCCTGTTGCTGCGCTCTCCTCCGAGGCCCCGAAGCTCCCCCCTCCGCCACCCGCAGTCTCCACCCGCGAAGGGGCTCCTAGTATGTGGAAACCTTTCCTCCTTCATGGCTCCCTCCCGCTGGTGCAGGTCCGTCCCTATTCTTTTGTTTCTGTTTTTTCTTTTTCCTTTGGCCCTACCTAGGTATGTGGGGAGTTTGTTGCCTTTTGGGAGGTCTGAATTCTTCTGCCAGAGTTCAGTAGGTGTTCTGTAGGAGTTGTTCCACATGTAGATGTATTTCTGATGTATCTGTGGGGAGGAAGGTGATCTCTGCGTCATACTCTTCTGCCATCTTCCTCCTCCAAGAATTCCACTTTCTTATCAGGAAGACTTCATGTTGTCTGAATTAATACACTGGACCAACTGTATACTGTGTGGGACTTAGTGGAAAATGAAAATATGGAGACCTTTGTTGAAAAATTAAGAATTTCAAAAGAATGACAGCAGAGTATTAAATCAAACATAGGGTCTTCTAAGTGAGGGACCCTGTGGACTGAACAGGTCACTTGCTCATGAAGCATCCCTGTGAATGGGATGCAGGAAACTACAATGGATCAGCATAGCACAGCTGACCCCCCCATCAGACTCTTGGCACCACAGATGGAAGGAACCTTGACTATCATCTGGTTGAACATCCTCATCTTCCAGGTAGGGAAACTGAGGCTTGGAGAGATTGGGTTGATAAGTTCCAAACACAGCTGGGCAGAGGCAGAGTCAGAGCTATAACCATAGACATAATGTGACTAAAATATATGGAGAAGATAGCTCCAGACTACCTGTCACACCCTGAAATTGATCATATCTCCTATCGTATGACCATGACTTAGGTTATGTGTACCTTTGAGAATTTTATCACATTTCTATCAACATTTTTCTACCGGAGAAAGTAAATGGGATGTGTGCCCTTTCTCTTTGCCCTTGGTTTCCTTCTCCACCTAAGTATGTCCAGAATCCAAGTCCATGGGCACTGATTCAATGATCTTTTGACTGATCCCCTGCCTTTCAAACTTTCTAAACTTTGACCTTACAACCGTGTTATACTGAAATCTAGGTCGCGTCAACACACACATATATAAGCGAACAGCTCCATTAAGCAGTACTTACCTTTCTACTTGCAAAGGAAATATTTGCTATGCTATTTAAAAATACTATTTCATTGAAAACAAACAAATGCTGGTCATGACCCCCTAAATTGATTTTGGGAACCACAGTGGGTTATATCACACAGTTCAAAAACCCTGCTTGAATGTCCATGTTGATTCTCTACTAGGAGGGGTAGGTGAGGACTGGAGGCATCTCTTAAGAAAGCTCTTCTGAAGAAAAGAATCGCCAAGGCCCCCACATGCTGGCAAAGGGGCAAGAAATAGACACATTTGGATCCTACGGGGGGGATATAAATTGCCACCACCTTTCTAAAGGCAGTTTACTATAGCATCTTAGAAACGTGTTCACTCTGACCAAGTAATTCTACCTCTAGAAAACAAGGCCAAGGTCATAATCACCGATATAGCCAAAGATTTAGCTACAAAGGATGACCAATGCAATATCATTTATAATAGAGGGAAATTAGAAACAATTAGAAGGTTCAACAGTAGGGAATTGGTCAAATGAGGGCATATCCCTATGAATTCAATAGTATACCTCCATTAAATTATTTTGTATATGTAATGAAATATTTAGTAATATCAAAATAGTTATGATACATTAAATGAGAAAAGCAGATTCAGAGCCGTATATACCACATGATCCCATTTTCTTATGAAAAGAGAAGACTTGGGTGTATCTATTTTTCCTTAAAAGTCTGGAAGAAAATATATCGCAGCTTTGATAGTGTATTCTATGAATATGTGGGTTGTAGGAATATAGGTGAATTTTATTTTCTTTAAGATTATCTATTTTTTCTACATGACAATAACCACTTGTGTAATTAACAACACAACAACAACAAAGGACTCCTCAAAAAAATAGAGGGGCAGGGAAGATACAGAAAGCAAAGTGCATTTGATCTAGGATGAGTGGAGAAACTCATTTGAATCTTCCTAAGTAAAATATAGTAATGTTTTCTCTTATGGGTTATATATTCCACAAAACAGGTTGTAAGTATTTTCTTTTTAAAAAGTTTGAGCATTAGGACTGGCCATCCAGGTTCAGATGAAGGTTCAGCTGTATTCTTCAACATTTACAGGAGGGTTCTCTCTCCATTGTAGACCCAATGATTTCAATGAGTCACTTAGAAGCTTTTTTTTTTTCTGGGGTGCCATGTGGCATGTGGGATCTTAGTTTCCCAACCAGGGATCAAACCCATTCCCCCTGCAGTGGAAGCACGGAGTCCTAACCACTGGACCACCAGGGAATCCCCCAGTGAGTCACTTAGAGTAGCTGAATACAGAAGTGGGTGGAGTCCCTATAGAGCTTCTAGTTTCTGGAAAATTTCACATCTAATGGGGCCTGCCAGATGCTTCCCTTTGATTTTTGTACCACACATATTCATGTGACATTTAATGTTGATCTTCACAATAACCCTATAAGATAGGCATTCTTTTCTTGTTATTATTAGGGGTGGGGGAGAAAATTAATACCCAGATACTGGCTTGCTCAAGGTCATATGGCAAGACCAGTCAAGGTCATATGGCAGGACCAGTCAGGACTCAAACCCAAGCCCCTGACACTAACACCCATTCTTTCGGCACTGCCCCTCCCTCGTTGTCCTACGTCTTGAAAACGTTTTCTGTTTCTGAAAGCACAGCTTCTTGAAGGTTGTGGTGCCTTACTAGGGAAAAGCGGTTACTCAAAGCTATAGTGTAAGGACCACTGCAGACACACTGATAGATTCAAAGTTGGGGCAGAGATTTATGCTCACAGCCAGGTCTGAGCCAGTAGGAAAAGAGGCCAGCTTGATTATCCAAGCTCTCCCTCCTTTCCTTCCTCGGTGCATTTCAGTGTCCCCCTGTGGTCACCACCCTGTGAAGTTGAGTGCCCTGGCTCTGTTCTCTGTCTCTGGTGATTACTCAGACTTCCTAGGTGGGGTTGCACCCTCACTACACCAATATCCAAAGTTCACCCATTCTACTTCCCTTTCGCTTCAGGATCTTTTACAGTCCCTGATCTGGGGTGAACTCAATCATTAAGGTTGGAGGGAGAAATTTTCAAAAAAAGGAGGAATCCTGGAGAAGATAAGGAAGCCAACATATTAACCAAGAAATAACATCTATGAACGGAGATCATTTTTTTTGGCAGAATGACTTTTCTACTATATACTCAATACCATTCCAGAGTTGGTCACTAACAATATGTTAATGACTTCCTTCATCTTTATTCTATTCAGCAATTAATTAAAATAAGCCAGTATTGAGAAGCATTTCATAGAATAAATATTTTGATCTCACTTTGCCTAGGTTGATAGTGGAACAAAATATAGAAGAAAATATAGCAGCTTTGGAGAAAACAAACTTAAATTTAAAGCCCAGCTTTCTTGCTTTGATGAGTTGTTGAATGTCTGAGTCTTACTTTCCTCATTTGAAAAATGGAGATAGTACTTGGTAGCTCCTAACTTGTAAGGACAACACGTAAGAAGCCCTCATTCCCCCAATGGTGTGCTGAGTCAGCTTGCCCTGGCTCAGAGAGCCAATGGTTAATTTAAATTTTCAGGTTTTTCTGAACTGGTTGTTAAACATAGTCACCATTAAAAGTTAAATTACATAAACTTATAATTAAATACATTTTAAATCAAAGGTAATAAATACTTAAAACTCATCACATTCTAATTATTTTACTATATTTCACAACTGTCTATGCTCTCATAGCTATTCACATCTATTGTATCTGAACAGTGGAAACCCTAAGTAACAGTGCGCCTCTGTACATCTCTTCCCAAGTCTGTTCAGTGACATCACACTAATAGTTTGAAATTGGCCACAATGAGAATATTTACACCATGGATATGAGCAAAATCCACAAGTCAGTACTCCATTTACTGCTTTGGTGATTGTCTAACACAGTGTTTCTCAACCTCAGCACTATCGACATTTGGGGCACAATAATTCCTTGTTCTAGAGGGATGTGCTGTACGTTGTAGGATGTTTAGCAGCATCTCTGGTCTCTACCTACGAGATGCCACTAGCATTCCCTCCAAGTTGTGACAATCACCACTGTCTCCAGATACTGCCAGATATCCCCTGGTGGGCAAGATTGCCCCCTCTTTTCCCCATTGAGAGCCACTGGTCTAAAGGGTTGGCAACCTAAGGCCGGTGCACAAAATTTGGCCTGTGGATGTTTTTGTACAGTCTGTAGGCTAAGAAGAGGTTTTAAATTTTTAAAAGGTTGAAAAATATGACAGAGACCAGATGAGGCCACAAAGCCTATAGTATTTACTTTTGGCCCTTTAGAGAAAAAGTTTGCTGACCTCTGGTCTAAGTTGTGGAGATGTTAATAATACAGATTATTTACATTGTGAAGAGCACACACAAAAAAATGAAGAAATGTTCTTCCAGTATTTGAAAACTGTTATTTAATTCAGCAAAGAAGCTGTTTATGTTTCTGATAAATGAGTGAATTTCCAACCTATGTAGTATTGGAGCTGAAAGAGGGTCCGGTTTAATGAATGCAATTTGTGTAAGACTAAGAGTTTAACAGTACATCGCATGTGTGATTTCAGGAAAATAAGTGTATTGGGAAGGAATTAGTGGAATGGAATGCAATTCCATTTGTCAAATCATGCTTGAACGGTAGCCAAAAATTGGCTACCGATACAAGAGTTCAGCAAAACTCAATGAAAGCATGCTGTGAGAATCAGTTGGCCACCTGGAATTTATAATTCACAAAATTGTATATTTTATTATTATTTGTAAAACGTGTGTTAAACATCTGCTATATCAGAAAATGTTTAAATAAGTGAGTGTATATGTATGTGTGAGTGTGTGTGTGTGTGTGTGTGTGTATCCCCAACTCTGAGAGCTTATTGTTAAACACTTCCCAACACATCACTGCCCCTACCTGTCCTACCCCTATTTCTTCAAGTCTCCTCCATACTCTTAGTTGAGAAACATTGGCCTTCTCTTTGCTTCATGGGATCCTCTAAGCTACCTCCTGCCTCAGAGCCTTTCCTTAGCCTGAAATGCTCCCTTTTCTCCTCCTCAATACCTTTCACTCTAGATC
This sequence comes from Mesoplodon bidens, assembly GCF_964165515.1. NCBI lineage: Eukaryota > Metazoa > Chordata > Mammalia > Artiodactyla > Ziphiidae > Mesoplodon > Mesoplodon bidens. Next base: position 78,685,728 of record NC_138167.1, on the reverse strand, counting down.
TTTTAGATCTAGTCCAATCATGCAAATATGATTGTGTGAAATGCTCAGAGAAAACAATAGCAGCTAATGCTTATATAGCACTTCTGTGTATCAGATACTCTATATGTACCAGCACTTTGCATATATTCATTCATTTAATCCTTACAGTAACACCACGAAATGGGTAGTATTTATATTACCATTTCACAGATGAGAAAATTGAGAGATGGAAATGTTAAGTAAAAGGTCTAAGGTCACAGAGCTCATAAGTGACAGAGCTGGGATTTGAACCCAGGTGGTAGGCTCCAGAGTCCGTGTCCTCAACCCATACCTTCCACTGCTGATGAAGAGAATGAGATCATAACACAGTCTCTCACCATCCAAGAAGAATTTGTCTGGGAGTCTTGCAGGAGCCTCTCGGGCAGCCCAGAGCTGCAGAGCCCAGTGAATGTCATGGCAAAGACTCTTCAAATGGGCAAGGGAGAGTTTACAAGGGCTGGGCTCCCCCTCTTCCTTGTGAGAAAGGGTGTGGATGGAGTGCTCAGTATAGAGGGAGCCCACGGGGGTAGGGAGTCTGAGCCTGCAGGACCTATACATGCTATTTAATAAGAGAAGTAAAAAACAGCTTTCCTAACAAATTTGACCATAGGCCTTCCACTAACTTTACAATGGGGGACATTGGTGCACACACACACACACCCCAAGTGTGTGCACAGGCTTACTACTTTGGAAAGTTATCATTTTCTCAGCTCACTCATTGATTCAATTAAAAAATAGTTATACAATACTTTGTCCATGAGAAGCACTGTGCTAAGACCAGGGATTGATACAGAGGCAAGTCTGCTACTGTGCTTGTCCTCCAGAAATTTTGTTCTTGTCAAAGAGCTAAGTAGGTAACTATAATGTACAAAGCCAGAGGAATTAAGGGACAATGAGAGAATTATAAATAAAGGATGAGGGGCGTTTGGTGGGCACCATAGGGGCAGATGAGAAACAAGGTTGGCTTCAGGGGAGACTCAGCATTTGAGATGGGTCTGTGTATATGAAAGGAAGGCTATTCAGGTAAAGGGAAGAACATATGCAAAGGCATGGAGGGAGGAGAGCTTGGCATAGGTGGGCAAAAGGTTGGGGTCTCTGAAGAGACAGGATGTGAGAAAATGCTAGATAGATAGACTAGGGCCATCAGGGTGGAGGGGGCTCTATAGATCAGGCCATAGCATTTAGAGTATATTTTTTAGACCATGGGAATCCATTGGAGATTTTTGATTAGGAGACCGTCTACCAAGCTGCTGGGTACCTAGTGTGCAGACAACCAGTATTTGTTCAATTGATAAACAATAGTGCCTAAAATTATTCGGTGCTCGCTGTATGCCAGGCACTTTTCTAAACATGTTATGTATTTTAAACTATGCATGTAATTTTCACCACAGCATGTAAGATAGTTACACTATTCCCATCTTATAGACAAAGAAACCAAGTCTCAGAGAGGCTGAGTGTCTTTCCCAAGGTTTCAACAAATGGGTAGGTATCTGACCAGAGCCCTACGCTTTACACTGCTGTGCAGTTTGGAAAACAGAAAAAGAAAAGGAGAGACAAGTTATGGGGCCAACCAACAGTGTTCTTTAGAATGGAAGCTGCAGTAGGCCCAAATTAGCAGAGGAACACAGTGGGCTGGAAATAAGAGACAGTCCAAAGATAGAATCCACACGAATCTGTTATTACTTGTTATAGAAAGCCCGGGAGAGGGAAGGGTCAAGAAGGCTCAGAGTTGCTAACTTCAGTCCCTGGGAGGTGGTGGAGCTATTAAAAGCAATTGGAGAGAGGGAGGGAAGATGACAATTCAGTTTTAGATGATGTGTGCAGAAATCTGGGTACTCAGGACCCTAAAAAGCAGCCTACGGAGAAGTGTTTTAAAAGGCGAGCTTCAGGGCTCCCCTGCTTTGTCACAGTCCCTACCCAGGGGCTCTGGGAGTTCGTCCTGGGAATCTCGAGGCTGTCCCAAGGTTCCTTTCTATGTTTATATCATTTAGCAGGGGAAGGATTGTTAATGACTAATCTCTGTCCATGAGGAACAGAGCCAAGGCAGAGATGCGGGTGCTGGGTGGGAAGGCCGCCTGTGATCGGCCACAGCTCCTGCTGGAACTCCCTCCTCCTCACCCCACTGTCTCCTGGACTCGCCCCAATGCAAAATCAGATTCTGAGCATTTGTAGCAAAATCACTGGGTTTTGGAGAGGAAGACTGGACTCAGAATCCTCCCAGGGCTTTGACAGTTCATCGCCAACCTAAGACAATCCGAGTGAGTATCTAATTCCTCTGGGAGTGCGGTATCCATCTCAAGGCAGCAGAGGAGAAACTGTCATTGGAAGTTTCTCTTTAGCATCAGGAAGTTTGGTCGATGAATGAATTCTAAGTTGGTAGAGTTTGATGTAAATCCTGATAATTTTTTAAAAGTAAAAGAAACTCAAAAACAAAGAAGCAGATGTTAATGGGTCAAAATTAATTGAAAAATAAGTTGGTTTCCTTATTGAAAAATTACTTAGGAATATCTTTTTAACACTGTGGTTGCCCAGGAGAATCACTGGTGTCCGTAAATTTCGGAAATGTCTCTGTTCTGATTCCATAGGCAATTTCACCTGTATAGCGTGCTGTGATTTATCAAATCCTGATGTGAGTTGAGAAATATTACTAATGGCAGATGACTTCAGATCTAGAGCTAGGATGACATTTAAGCTATGCTTTATTGAAATGAAATTTTTTCCTAGGAGGAGAGTGGGTTTAAAAAGCTTTCTCTTTTGACTTCTACTGTAAATGTTTCTATTGTTTTCCATTTCTTATGTTAGTATCAGATGGAAATATTAAAATAAGATGGAAAATGTTAGGAAGAACTTTATTATTAAAATTGTCCAAGGTCTGAATGTCAGATTCAGATGAGGCATCTCTTTGTCTGCTTACTGCCAAGGAAGTAGACAACTATTAGGGAAGCCTGGGTCATTTCTCTTAACTGAGTTTTATTTAGAAGGGAGGAGCTGGGGAAGGGGATGCAAATGACTCATGCTGGATTTTTTGTCTGAGAAACTCACCTGAGCTTTAAAGAAATCGGATGATGCCACTGATGCTGCCTTAGAACCACTCAGTGGTATCGACAAGAGAGATAGAGAAAGCCAACGCTGGGTTTTTAGCTGTGATTTTATAAAATGATAGACGTCTTGATCTCCCCCACCCTCCAAATGGTGGACCTGTGCCATTTGCACCGTGAACTTATCTGTTTTGCTGAGCATGTTGCAATATGGCTGATGCAACTCCGAGTTAGCTGATAAAGTACTGGCCAGACTCTCTTGTCCTGAGACCCTTCATCAGGATTTGCATCATTGTTTTCCACCACACACCTCTGCCCTCTCCCCCAAGCTGGAGAAGGAAAGTAATGTAATCCCTGTCCTTCCTCTTATTTCCACACCTCCAAAATCTGGCCATATGTTCATGGAATACTCAATAGTTGTGCTTGGAAGGAAAAGAAAAGAACTGTGTATGTGCAAGAGTGTGTACCAACATGTCACAGGCTTTGCCTAAATAGCCTGTTTCCTTCTCACAATAACCCTGAATGGAAGTTCTTATACTCATTTTACAGATGAGGAAACTGAGGCTCAAAGAGAACAAGTAACCTGTCTGCGGTCACACAGTTAGGAAGTAGCAGGACCTGAATATGAGGACAGGTCCTTCTGACTCCAAAGTCTTCTCCTTGCTACCCCAATATTGTTGGAGGCTAGGAGAACTTGAAATCTAGAATGATGGGAGAGCAGGTGAACCAGTCCACAAATGTCTCAGCTTGACAGGGGCAATTTGTTAAGACCCAGCACAATTGTGAAGATTCCCAAAAGCTCTTAGGGTATTGTCTAATAACTATACCGGGAGGAGAGGGAGTGGAGAGTTTTCAGCACTAACCCAAAGGTCAGTCTAGGAAAGCTGATTGGAGACTTCAGTTATCAGCATCTTAAAGACTTGGTGAACCCTCCCTGGTTGTTGTGATCTGCTGCTTGTATTTCCCTTTTGGTGAATTTCCTCTTTATATCCTTTGCCAGTTTCTCCCTTGGATTGTTTATCTTTTCTGCTTTTATTTATAGGACTTATTTATATATTGTTTGTACTAATTTTTGGCTGTTATTTATGTTGTAAACATTTTCTCCCAGTTTGTTTCATATATTTAGTTTTGTTTATGGTGTCTTGATTTCTGTCTTCTTGATTTTAGTGTAGTCAAATTGATTCTTTCCTATTTGTTTCTTGTTTAATGAGTCTTTCTCAGTCTCTAAATTCATAGAGATCATAAAGGTGTTTTCCTATATTTTCTCCCAATAATTTTTTATCATTTTAAAAATCTTTGATCCACTTGAGACTTATTTTTCAAGAATGATACGAGATAGGACCCTTTAATGTTTTTCCCCCAAAGGAATAGTCATTTTTCTTGACATTGTTTCTTGAATAGGCCATCCTTCCTCCACTGATTTGAGCTGAATCCACTCACTGCAGCACAGAGGACAATGTATGGTCGCTCGGAACACAGCATGTTATTTTCCTCCCATAACCATCCCCACTGCATGCCTTTTGCTTAGTCTAATGCCTACTCCTTTGAGATTAAATTCAAGAACCAGCCCTCCACCCTCAGGAAGACTTCCCTTATTCTCCTAGTCACATCCGTGCTTAACACCCACCAGTGATTCCCACTGAGAACACACCAGAACTCCTTGCCATAGTTGACAGGCCCTAGGGAGCCGCTTACTCTCATACCTCATCTCCTACGCTGCCTGTGTGCTCGCTCAGCTGCAGCCTCATTGGGCTTTGGCTGTTCCTTCCATGCCCCAAGTCCAGGCCCTTAGCGCTTGCTGACCACTCTGCCTGGACTTATTTCCCCCTTGTATGGCTCACTCCTCCTTCTCCTCCACATCTCCGGTCAAATGTCCTCTCTTTAGAGAGCTCTTCTAGGATCACCCTCTCTGAAAGAGTGTCCAGCCACATCACTTTATCCCTTATCTCCTTTATTTTCTTAGTAGCACCCCTGGAAGTCATATTACTTGTTTACTTGCAAATTATCCATCTCTCTCATTAGAATGTAATCCCCATGAAGATAGGATTTTTTTTTTCTGTTTCATCCATCCTCTATTTCCAAGACCTAGATCAAAGCCTGATACACAGTGAAGAATTAATGCATGTTCAATGAATGAATGCCCTTGCTCGTGCTCCTGAAGGGACTTGTGCTTACCTCTATCATAGCAATCCCCATACCATTTTTTAAAAACATCTTTACTGGAGTATAATTGCTTTACATTATTGTGTTAGTTTCTGCCAAAATGAATCAGCTGTACGTATACTTATATCCCCATATCCCCTCCCTCTTGCGTCTCCCTCCCACCCTCCCTATCCCACCCTTCTAGGTGGTCAGAAAGCACCGAGTTGATCTCCCTGTGCTATGCGGCTGCTTCCCACTAACTATCTATTTTACATTTGGTAGTGTATATATGTCCATGCCAATCTCTCACTTCCCATACCATTTTAATTGGGTTGCCCTTACCTGACTTTTCTACTAAGCTTCTTGAAGGATCATGATTTTTTTTTTTGCCTTTATCTGTCCAGTACCTGACAGAGTCAATAAATGTATATTGACTGAATAAATAGGTGAGTGAATGAATTTACTTGGCATTGCTATTGGAAATTGACATTGAAATGCCATTTTTTAAAGAGTAAATGTAGTATTTTTTTTTTCCGGTACGCGGGCCTCTCACCGCTGTGGCCTCTCCCGCTGCAGAGCACAGGCCCTGGACGTGCAGGCTCAGCGGCCATGGCTCACGGGCCCAGCTGCTCCGCGGCACGTGGGATCTTCCCGGACCGGGGCACAAACCCGCATCCCCTGCATCGGCAGGCGGACTCAACCACTGCGCCACCAGGGAAGCCCTAAATGTAGTATTTTTAAGCAAGTGCTCTCTTTTTGAGACCCAGTAGGACAAAAGACCACATGCCATACTGTTCATTTTGGGAGATGGTATCAGTTATCTAGTACTATGTAACAAGCCACCCCAAAAGTTAATGGCTTAAAATATAATGATTTATTATTTCTTATAATTCTGTGGGTTGGCTAGGTGGCTCTTTACTGGTTTTTCCTGGGCTCATTCACATAACTGATGCCAAATGGAGGGTCAAGTAGGTCTCACTCTCATGACTGGGGCCTTGATGCTGGCTGTCAGTGGGGCTAATGGGAACGGCCCAGTCTCTTTCTCCTAGAGTACTTCATTCCTGGCTTCTTCCTGGCATGGTGGTCTCAAGACATCATTCCAAGAGGGTGAAAGCAGAAGTCACAAGGTTCTCTTAAGGTTTACCCTCGGAAGTAGAACAATTCTATTGGTCAAAGCAAGTCATCATAACAGCTCGTTCGAGGGTGGGAAAATAGACTTTACTTACTTATGAGAGGGATTGCAAACTCAGCTTTTATTTTGAGATGGCATTGCTGTCACTAAAGCAATTTGCTCAAACACTTTGTGGATTTTTTTATGAGTCCTTCTGGGACTCACTCCATGCCTGGAAACTTACATCCATAATTTTTGTTTGTTTGTTTGAGACAGACTTTCTACTCTGGACATGTTAAACTACTGCGAAATAATGCTGTGAGATAATGCCCCGACATTCTTAGAAGTTCTTTTACCTGGATGAGAGGGTCTCCTAGGTACCTCCTTACTTTTTGTGAGCTCTTAGCAAAGGATCTTACAGCTGCACCCATGATTTGATATTTACCATGGAGTCATTTCTGACTTTGAGACTCTTATGCCAGATGGCGAGACCAAAAATGCAAAACAGTCTTATTTTTTGACCCAGCACATCCTGAACCTTTCATATTTACTCCAAATTCTGCTTTCAAAATGAACAGCTCCTTCCATAATCCATCTCTCTCTTCATTACCTTATCATGAACAGTTAAAAATACCACCTGACACATTCACCATACTACTTGGAAATCCCCTTAATCTCAAACTGAGCCACAGAGTTACCTGGAGTTCAGTCGGAAAGAGGCTCTGCCACTCCTGAAACCAAACCAAACCAGAGAGAAACAAACAAACAAAAACCCACAGGTACATTAGGAAATTTTGTATCTTCCAAGTTACCACATGTTGGACAGTTTTGCCAATTGTTTTGTGACTGCAAAATATGACCCATTCCTTTTCCAGCTTCCTATAGTGATTTCCTCACTGCTCTTCCAATTCTCACTATCACTGTCCTCACTGCCCTTCCAGGCTCTGCCCACCTCCCAATCCCCAAGCCAAAGCCATATGTTTTAGTTTCCTTTTTTTTTTTTAAACAGCATCCCCCTTCTAAGTGCCAATTTCTGTAGCAATTATTTATTTCTTTGTAATAGCTACCACAAAGCTTAGTGACTTAAAAGGGTAATGATTCATTAATTCTCATATTTCTGTGAGTCAGCAGATCAGTTCCTCTGCTGGTTTTGCCTGGGCTCACTCATGGGACTCTTTCTGATGGATGATCAAATGGAACAGAAGGTCCAAGGTGGACTCACTCATGTCTGGAGTCTTGGTGTGGCTGTCAACTGGGACAGTTTGGGTAGCTGACTTCTCTCTCCATTAGGTTTTGTATCTGGGGCATCTAGTTGTATTGATTTTTTCCCCTAAATGTGTTATTTTAATAACTATCTCATGAATGAGTTTGAAGTTTCAAAAAAAAAAAAAATGTTGCCCTGAGACTGTCATTGTAGTGTGACAGTCTCAGGGCAGCATTCCTAGACTGAGAGAACAGAAGCTGCAAGGCCTCTTAAGGCCTAGCTCAGAAATCTCACAACATCACTTCCACCATTCTATTGGTCAAGGAAGTCACCAGACCAGTTCAAGGGCTGGGGAAATAGCCTTCACCTATCGATGGGTAGTGGCAAACTCTCATTGCAAAAGGGCACGTGGAATGGAAGAAGTTGTGGTGGCTGCTTTTGCAAATAACAAATAATTTATGTAAATAATAGTCATAAAATTTCAGAAGATCTAATGAATTATTTGAAAAAAGATGACAGGTCAGTCATGGAGAAAGTATAACTTTTTCCAAATTCTTGACCATTTTGACTACAGCAGATAATGGGGAAAAACTTTCCTGACTATGAAGAGTGAATGTTAAGAAGATAAAAAAACTATTCCTGGTAGTTCTCAAGGAAGAGCAATTAACAAAAGGAGATTTGGGAGGATTATTAAAACTATTTCCTGGGTGGTCAATTCACTTATAAAATGTGCGGGGCTTACTGCTTAAGAGATTTCCAACAAGAATAAATTCAGTTCACTAATTAGGGCTACATTGTGGGGAAGCAGCCTTAGTTGTCAGGTTTTTTGTGTGATTAAAAAAAAAAAGTCCTTCTTCAGCTTTTATGTGCGCTGTCCTTCTACATCTCTATTTACTATTTATCCTATGGCTAAACAAGACTGATTCTAAAAATGGGTATCTAGTAAGGTATATTATTCATTCATTCATTCATTTATGTATTTAGTTATTCATTCATCCATTTATTCATTCAATCAATAAGTATTAACTCTGTATCTAATATGTACTTGGCAGTGGACTAGGAACTGGAGATCCAGAGTGAGCTCTCCTGGAGCTGATGGTCCAATGGGGAGACAGACAGCCAAATCACCAAAAAACAAAGGGAGAGTTACAACCGGACACACACTCAAAGAGGTACCCAGTGCTATGAAAGTCTTGCTGGAGTCTTGACTGCTAGTGCTGGTCAAGAAGGCTGAGAAGCAAGGGGACTTGAGTGAGACAAATGAGTTGCCTAGGGTACAAAATGTAAGGAGCCCTTACTTTCAGGTTCATGGCCCTGGGGGCCTCTACTGCAAGTGCTTCTTTTACATCAAGTTAAAAAATAAAGGTCAGCCACTCTTTGTGCCCCATTGCGTAACCTCCAGAGAACAGAAGTGCAAAAAGCTGTAGAGGTCTGTTGGGTTAAAAGCATTTTTATTGTACATCACCTGAAGGAAGTATACCTTTAAATGGAGACTTCAGAAACAGCAAAAGAAGTTTGAAAAGAAACAAAATAATATAACAGGCAAACGCTGGAGAGTCTTACTTAATTGTGCATGCGATCAGCTAATGTTGAAATGCTTTAGGCAGACGTGACCTTGCAGAAATGCCAATTCACCCTCACTAGGCATTGGTGAGCAGTGAGTGACAGTCTCAGTGGGAGCATTGTGTGAGAAAGCATGAATTTAGAGTCAGCTGGTGGGTTTACATCCCTACTCTGCTTCTTACTAGTGGCGTGACCTTGGAAAAGTTGCTTAATCTCTTTGAGCCTCAGTTTTCTCATTTATAATGTGTGTATATGAATACCTGCTTAGTTTATTATAGATTAAATGAGATAACATAGCATGAAAGCTGCCACATAGTAAGCACTCATAAAATGGTAGATCTTATTTTAATCTATCCACATAGTAAGCACTCATAAAATGGTAGATATTATTTTAATCTATCTCCACAAAAAATGTAAAGTTTACTATGATAGCAGTAAAGGCCATCTAGTTCCTATAGGGTACCACCCTCAGAATAATGCAATCAAAATGACCATATTATTTGGAGGACATCACGTCTGACATGTGGTCACTACTGGCCACACGTTGTCCTTTAAATCTCTCTGCACATCAGAAAGGATCTATTTTCTTAAATCTGTATTTTTGCCCTGTAAAGAATTATTGGGTTGGCCAAAAATTTCATAACATCGTACAGAAAACCCGAATGAACTTTTTGGCCACCCCGATACTTCAGTTTGATTGCTTCTGGGAAGACCAAATCCCTGGAAAGGTAAAACTGTTTTTTCTAGCGCTCCTTTCTCTTTTCCCTTAGGAACATTCTTCCAGCCTTGGGCTGGATCCAGGGCTTCCCCTGGGCATGAAATTATGATGGCTAGAAAAAGTTTACTTTTTTCCTGCCCTATATAAATGGACTACATAGATATCCAACAAAATGTATGCTTTGCCACCAACAACTGGGTTCATCTGAGAAAAATGTCACCAAGAATGGTGACTTTGGGCGTGGAGAGTTCATAGGGTACCAGTGCAAGTAACTGGTTTTTATCTTCATCTTCTGAGAGCTGAGATTCTTCAAAATCAGTCAAGGCTATTTAATTGGAGCAGGGTCTTTCCAAGGTCTCTTGCAAATGGTTTGTGCTAAATCAGAGGAACTCCATACACCATGAACTCCCTGTGACACACAGTATCTAAACAAGTACAAATTGATAACCAGAGAGTAGGAGTCCAAGCTACCAGTCACTCTGTGTCTTATCACATTAAAAACAAACAGTGCTTACCACTTCTGAAATTAATCCTGGGTCTTAAGTTATGGCTTATATTACACCATAGTACAAATAAACAAAAGTAAAATAAACATTTTGTCGCTGCTTCCACCCATACTCAAGGCTTAAACTTCATATCATCAGCCTGCTTTCTCCCCTTCCTCCTCCTCTTTGTACACTGTACTCAGGTCTCTTCCTTTCCATCTCTACAGAAACCACCCTGCTATGTACCTAATCATCTCACTTCCTGAATGAGAATTTCCTGAATCTTCCTCCTCTTTCACTGCTTGCCCTCCTCATCCTGCCTTCTCATAATAGTAATCTTCCTGAACATAGATTTCATTGTGCCACTCAAAATTTCCAACAGCACCTCACTGACCACAGTTTGAGTCCCCAGACATTTTATGGGAAGGAATTACTTCCTCTTCAAAGCCTCAAGAGTGTGTGTGTGTGTGTGTGTGTGTAAGAGTATGGAAGAAACAGAGAATTCCTGTAGGAGTTTGCATATCTTTATAGATGAGGAACATTTTCACATATAGAATTTCATTCAATCTTTTTTATTATGAAATATTTCCAACACGCAAAACTGAGTAATATCATCAGCTTTGTTGTAATTACCCCTAGTTTAAGGATAGCATTACAGATGCTATGGAAATTCCCTGTGTACCCGCCCAGTCATTCTGGACCACTGTTCTGAATGTGGGTTCAACACTTCCATGCATGTCTCTATAGGTTAGACAGGGATCACAAGCTTTTTTAAAATTTTATTTATTTATTTATTTATTTTTGGCTGTGTCGGGATTTAGTTGCTGCATGCGGGATCTAGGTTGAGGCATGCGGGATCTTTCGTTGTGGTGCGTGGGCTTCTCTCTACTTGTGGCGCACAGGTTTTCTTTAGTTGTGGCACACAGGCTCCAGGGTGCATGGGCTCTGTAGCTGTGGTGCGTGGGCTTAGTTGCCCCGTGGCATGTGGGATCTTAGTTCCCTGGCCAGGGACCGAACCCCCGTCCCCTGCATTGGAAGGCGGATTTTTTACCACTGGACCACCAGGGAAGTCCCACAAGCTTTTTCTATAAAGGCCACAGAGTGAACATTTTAGGCTTTGCAGACCACATGGACTGTGTTGCAACTACCTAACTCTGCCACTGTTGAGTGAAAACAGCCATAGACAATATGTAAACAAAAGGGCAAATTTGGTCCTGGGTGGGCTGGATTTGGCCTGTGGATCATAGTTTGCTGACCCTTGCATTAGGGTATCAGTAGTAATATGTAGCATTGTTTTGCATATCTTTAAATTTATATACATTTTATCAAACTGTCTGTATTATTCTGCAACCTAATTCTTTTGCTCAATATGAAGTTTCTCAGTTTATCCATATGAATACTTAGTTCATTCATTTTAAGTGCTGTATAACACTTATGAATATAATATACTTACAGCATAATGCATATATTATTTCTTTATTGTACCCAACCTCTTGTTGATTGACATTTATGATGTTTCCAGCTTTTTACTATTGGAAACAATGCAGTAAAAATTTTGTACATGTCACCCTATATATATGAACATTTATGAAGTGTTACTTTTTAATCTTTACAGCAGTCCTATTATTTAGATTTTTAAACATGCAGCTGAGGCTCAGGGTGCAGTATGGGGGCAGGATGTTAAGTGAATAGTTGCAGGTCATACGTAAAGCTATGAAAGGTCAGCACTTGTTCTCCATTCTAATGTTCCTTTTTTAAAAAAAATTTTATTGAAGTATAGTTGATTTACAATGTTGTGTTCATTTCTTCTGTACAGCAAAGTGACTCAGTTACACACACACACAAACACACACACATATTCTTTTTCATATTCTTTTCCATTATGGTTTGTCACAGGATATTGAATATAGTTCCCTGTGCTGTACAGTAGGACCTTGTTGTTAACCCATTCTATATAAATAGTTTGCCTCTGCTAATCCCAAATTCCCATTCTTTCCCTCTCCTTTCTAATCTTCTCATGCCTCATTGCCTCCCCACCCCGAATTTTTTTGGCCATGCCATGTGACATGTGGGATCTTAGTTCCCCGATCAGGGATTGAACCTGCACCTCCTGCATTGGAAATGCGGAGTCTTAACCACTGGACCACCAGGGAAGTCCCATGCTTCATCCCCCTTGACATCTGTACTAGATCACAGCTATTATTTCTGCATATGCATAACACTGCTAGCTGCGATGGGGGGATACAAAAGTAATGTAAGCTATGATTCCTGCCTTCTAGGAATTTACAATATAGTGGAGAAGACAACAGATGAAGTTAAATCATTAATGACCACATGAGGAGGGGGAAGATAAATGACAGGGGATGCATCCATGGAGAAGTTGGGAAATAAATGGAAAAAAATCTACAAAATTGAGTTATAAAAATATATTTGAATAAATGGAGACATACCTTGCCCCTGAAAGGCAAAACTGAATGTTATAAAGATATAAATCTTCCTACCTAAATATATAGGGGTTTGGTACCATATCAAACTCCCAAAGAAACCTTTTTTTTTTTAAATGTGATACAAGATGTGATAGTTTATCACAGAGAATGAGAAGGTGAGAATACCTTAGAAAATGTTGAAAAAGAATGAACAATAACAGGAAAACATGATGTTGAAACAGATGTAACTGTATGATCAATGGAAAACTAAATTCAGTCTCAATAAAAGAAAAATTATAAATCAATGGGAAAGGGGGAAAGTATTCAACAAGCAATTCTGACAAAATTCACCCTGTACTAAAAACTAAAAATAAAAAACAATAAAAGTAAGCTTTAAAAAAATCTAATATATTTAACTATATACAATGCAAATCTTTTCAAGTAAAGATAATTAAAAGACAAATGAAAATGTTTGTAGTAAATATACCAGAATGCTAATACATTCAATATACAAAGAACTCCTCTAAGTCAATTAAAAAAAAAGAACAGTTCCATAGAAAAATGGCAAAGGACATAAAAAATGGAAAGAAATTATCACATATAGACAATATAAAAATTTTTTTTCAATTTCACTCATATTCAAGGAAATGCAATTTAATACAGTGAGATAGGATTTGTCACTGGCAAATTAGAAAAGATTTTTGAAAGTGGGAGTAGGTAACGCCAATGAAGTTGTGGTGAGACAGGCACTCTTATCCACTGCTGGTGGGAGTGTAAATTGGAACAAAATTACAGAATGCCATCTGGCATTTTGTAAATGTTTTTCTGTATTGTCTGAATTTTCTGCAATGACCCTTTTATTTTAAAAATACTTTCATTTGGAAAATAAATTTTAACAAATTTTCAGGAAAACAGTGCATGAAGTTAGAGAAGGTATTTTTCTTTATCTGCTCTGATTCCAAACTTAATACTTTGTGTGTTAACACATACATGAATTCACCTGAATAGAAATGATGGCTTCCTGCTAGCTAGGCTTTTATTACTAACTCCAGAGAATTTTTAGGCTCTCTGTCTGCAGTTGCTCAAAGTTCATTATTTAGTCAGAACCTTTACCTGTATTTCTAAGAAGGTGTTCTTCACCTAGTGCGTGTGCTCTGCCAGTGCTGGCTAGGGCTGTTGCCCAACAATCCTGTCTTCTGTCTGCACGCTCTTTCCTCCATACCAAACTGCTTTCTTCACTTGTGCTGTGGCGTGGGACAGAGTGAACCACCCTATATGTAGAGAAAGTCTAATAAGCATTAATAATAATAGCTAATAATAAACTTAATCCAGAAAAATTTTTATCTAAACACTTAAAATCTTAAAGTCATTAGAAATTTTTAAAATCCAAATTTATATACAAAATTTAGTCATAGAAAAGTATGATAGAATGATCAATAATAGACATTCAACCATTAAAATGTGCTACATTAGGGTAAAATTCTGCAGTGAAGTGGAATGAAATGGGAACTCAAAAAAGGGCAGGAATGGTTAAAAATTTTTCCAAATTTTAAAGGACATTTTCTTGTATTTCTTAGAAGGATGAAAAAGGATATTAAGTTGCTGTGGTATTTAGATTTAATTGAATAGATCTGAGTAATGTAATGACATGTAAAAATGCCAATTTTTGCAATATGTCAGAAATTACATTTTTTGCAACTATTTTATTTTTCAGTGAAATACTTTTAGATGTCAACCCAAAAATGTGTTGAGGGAGCATAGTGTTTTTTAAAACTTTGTTTAGAGGGGAAACGAAAAAATTCAAAGGCCACTAGAGTAGAGAATACCCATTGCTTATTCTGAACCTATAAAATGACTCCTTATATGAAAGGGAGGATTCAAAGGGGAAAAAAAGACTCCAGAGCTAAGATCTTCCTTAGAACTTGCAGGGAGTTATTCTCCTATTGCATTTCTTCCCCTAAACAGAGGGTGAAGAGTATTAGAGAAAGGACACAGAAGTAACCCTCATGAAAGAAATAACATAAGTGGAAACACTTGCCAAATGCTTGGGACATAGTAGGTGCTCATTTAAATCACTTAAGGCAATTAAGGCTAAAGCTGCCAAACCCAGGAAGGAGCTGTTAAGAGGTAAAGAAGACCCTACTATCATGGGATGTATATAATTAAGTTGATTTATATCTCCAAGGTACTCATTACAGTTATTCATAGTTTACCTATGATGTTACTTTGTTTTGTTTTGTTTTTGAATTTCTTCTGTTATTTGTTTAAGGCAGGAATTAAACTTTTTCTGCAAAGGCTAGATGGTATATCTTGGCTTTGTGGGTCATACAGTGTGTGTTGCAACTACTCAACTCTGCCACTGAGAAAGAAGCCATAGATAGTCCAGAAAGAAATGGCTGTGGCTGTGGGCCAATAAAACTTTATTTATAAACAAATGTGAATTTCATGTAATTTTCACATGTCATGAAATATTTTTCTTCTGATTTTTTCCGAACTATTTGAAAATGTAAAACCATTCTTAGCTCACAGGCTTTACAAAACCAGGTGGCAGGCCAGCTTTGGCCTGCAGGCAATAGTGTGCCAGACTCCAGTTTAAGGTATGGGGCCCTTTATGCTAAGAGAGGGCATAGTATCAGAAGGATACACAAGAAACCAGCTATGGCGGTTGGTAAGGGAAATGCATGACAGAGCTAAAAGGAAGACTTATTTTTCAGTGTACTGTTTGAATTGCTTACCATGTGCTTGTGTTACCATTTCAAAAATGAAAGAGTTTCCTTTTTATTAAACCCCTTCAGCAATCATAAACCAACAGACCTGATTTGAACAGACTCGGTCAAATGTCTGAATTCTGGAGGGCTTTTTGTTATTGGCTAATCAGGGACACCCACATAGGGGATCTCCAGCCAGGGGTAATAACCCAAATGATGCAGAATTAGGAGAATTGGACTTTCATTCAGGCGAGAAACTGGTACATTTTGTCCCTTTTGCCAATAGGAGAATGAAATCCTAGTCTTGTGCCATTTCTCCAGGAAGAGCATGCCGAGTGTCAGAGAGTTTGGCAGAACTAAGCAGTAGAAACAATACAGATCATTTGATTGAGCCAACATTTCTTAGGGGCCTATTGTGTGCCAGTTACTTGAATTAAAGATGCCAAGTTTATATGAATATATAGAGGAAAATATAAGAATCCAGAATGAAAATGAGCATACATGGAAAATATTAGAGAGTTGTAATGTGCTGTGGAAGTGTGGGGGAGCTTGGTGACCAGGATGGAAAGTTAAAAAAGACAAATGTGAGAAAAAGCACAGAGGGAAACCCGAAGTAAGAGTCACAGAGCTGAAATCTCCTATTGTTTTTTAAAGACCAGAGCAAATATGTCTTAAATGACAGAGGGTAACTTTGGATTGAATATTAGGAAAAATTCCTGACTTTGCTCATTTGTGGATTCCTGGAAATTATTATTATGGGAAACTGTTGAATTTTCTACTCTAAAGATAAGGGTAACTATTTAAAACAATAATTGCCTAAGTTTGGGGGAGCTTTTCAACCTACTTATTATATGATATGCAGACACATATACACAATTGTTATACATAATTCATATATATATTAAAATATACACATTGAATAGATACCTATACAATTCATATGCACATTGTGAAAGTTGAATTTCCCTAGTTCTCAGCTAGCTTATAAGTATGAATGAGGTCCCATCAATAGTGACAACTGAACTTTTACTGGCTTGTTCCTCAGGACCTCCAGTTCCCTATCAGAGGCTTCCTCCCCCTGCAGGTATTTCAGGAATGCCCTGGGGTCTCTTTATGTTTTTTCATAATCAAGTCTACTCTGGCCACTTCTTCCACTACTTTTTGTGTCCATGGGGGAGAGCAGTGCCCAACCAGTGGTCACGGTTCCTCTGCTGGGCACATCTCCACAGGTTATGGTGATACCTGGAGTGGTACTGCTGTTTCACAATTGCCCCAGAAAGGCCTGGAGTCCTCTTGGAGTCAAAGCTCCACTGTGATACATGGCAGAGTTGTTTGAGGGTGAGGGTGGAGTTGAAATGAGCTCTCTCCCACTTGTTGCATTCTTTTGGGAGATCTATCTTACACTTCAGTACTTCCAGACTCATATTTATTTATAGCCCTTTCCCTCCTCACCTCAGGGTGGCAAGAAGGCCTCTTGAATCTTGTTTGGGTCGGTCAAACACTGTGCCACATTGAGAATTACACATTCCTCTAAGGACTGAGGCTTTACTTCGAGGTGAAGATCATGGTTCCTGGTTCCTTCTGACTTTAGGATGGGTTTTCTCCTAAAAAGCCCCTTGGCTTACTGGACAGTAGACTTTGGTAGGGCCAGGCCATTGGTTCCCAGATGGACCCAGATATGTTTGCATTCCCACAGTGGACACAGCTTGTATCGTTTCACAGGAGCTGCTCTCTCTGTCATTTCTTCAACTTCTCTGGTGTATTCTAGATGTGACCTAGTATTGCCTACCTTTAAAAATTGCCCTCAAAACCACATTTTCCTCCAGCTACTTCTCTACCTCAACTCCTTTTCACACCCAGCCTCTCCCCATCAGAGCATCCTCATCTTTGCCTTCATCAACAGCTTTTAAGTTAATACGTAATCATCTATGTATTCCTGTGATTGTTTTTTAATGTCTTTATTCCTCATTAAGCTTGATGTCATAGATTTTGGATGATTTTCTTTCCTTTAACCATTTTATTTCCAAAGATCCAACACAGAGGTTAGTTCAGAGTAAGTCCTCAATAAATATTTGTTGAAAACATGAATAAATGAATGAACGCAGCAAATGTAGTCTGGTGTATTACCTTACCATCAGCCAGATGTCTGCTTGAGCTGTCACTTCTGCTTGAGCTGGAACATTTTGCTGAGTGAGGGAGAAAGAAATAGAGACATGAATAGTAGGGAAGTTCTAATGAAATAAATATTTGTCCAAAAAAAACCCTGTATTCTTTTTCTGAGTAGCAAGTATAAGTAGGCATTTGTAAACGAAATGATTTCTTGGTGGAGATAGGATGAAAGGTTTAAAAAATCATCCTCAGAAAACAGCCTTGGAAAAAGGTTCTGATAGCATACATTTTCATTATTCAACTTTTCTCATTACTTTTTCAGGGAGGTAGGAGACATTGGAAGGAAGGAAGAAAGGAAGGAAGGAAGGAGGGAGGGAAGGAAGGAAAGAAGGAAGGAAGGAAGGAAAGAAGAAAACAAGACCTAGAGATATAGCTAGAAGTGAACACTGCATCTCTTGGATTTTTGGATGCATTCTGGACATCTCCTCAGGATGAAACTTCAGACATTTTGGTGAGATTTACCACATTTTTTTTTACCATAATTTCTTTTACCCTAGTTAAATATATGACCAAGGTAGACCATGAGAGTGAAAATGCAAACCCCTGAAATTTTCTCTAAAAGGCGAAATTAAAGATGATCTTGGGTGAACACTTTTTGAATTTTTTATCTGCTAATATGATGCCTGCTCGACTTAAGAAAGAAGGAAGGAAGGAAGTTGTCTTGAACCACTGTTGTGTCTTTGCAAAGACCTGTTCAACTTTAGAATAAAATTTAAGATAAGAAATCATCAACTCATCCCATTTTAATCAAGGCTTTTATATCTGTTTCTGTTTTTTCTACATGTAAAAGAATTAAAGACATAACTAAAATATCATCATATCTTGCCCAAATCTCCCAAGTGCTGAAACAAATGAAAACATATGGTGTTTTCCCAGATAAATTAGAGAGTATCTATTCTGAAAGCATATATCTTAGATATTTGTAAGTCCAAATGAGGTTTAAAAATGGTAAATGTTGAGGAAAGATATGTACAGAAAAGCTATGATAAAATGTCTACAAAGGGAGCCATATGTGCTTTTTAAAATTAGCTTGCTCTCTCTCTCTCCCTCTCTTTCATAATCACCTCCCTACCCTCCCCAAACACTCTATGTATTTATTTACCTTTCAGGGGATTTTTTTGAAGACCACCATAACGAAGATACATTCTCAAACAGAAAAGTTTGGATGGGATCAAAAATGAATCTCATTGAACACTCCCACTTACCTGCCACAGATGAATTTTCTCTTTCTGACAATTTATTTGGTAAGTTGTCAAGTTCATTTGAATATTAGCAAAAACAAACTGCAGTTTGGACATACATAAGAAAAAAAAAAACCTGACTAAGTCCAACAGAGAGTCCAGAAAATTTTTTTGTTCCTTCTAAGTACTCAATAGATGTTAACTACTATGCAGGGTTAGAGGTAAATCGGACCTTGGATTCATTGAACCTAATGGTTTTCTTTTTTATAGATGAGGACTGCAAGACTCAGGGAGCTTTGTGACTTGTCCAAGGCCATGAGGCTAGATAATTAACAGAGCTGGGAGTAGAAATGCATTCCTGTTCTAGGGCTAATTCTCATATTATTATAGCCTGTACTAAATTATGAAATCAAGATTCTTATGGTTTAATATTATACCTATTAAAGTCTGAGCTTACTTAGGTTATAGCTCTGCAATAGGTTTCCTTTCCACCATTCTTCTGGTGCTGGGGGAAATATGGCACAGTGTCAGGATTAGTCATTTAAGCTGGATTGAGGACAAATTGTACTAAGTTGTTTTCAGTAGATCTGTAACTAGATGATACCATAAAATGATCTATTGCTCCACTTTATGCATTTATAAAATAACATCTCATTATAAAGAGTCTGAAGTGAGAACATCAGCAAAATGCCAGCAGGGGCAATATTTTGGGTGGGGCAGGGAAGCTTTCTGCCACGCTTAAATAATTCCCTTCTGCCTTATAACTCTGCTGGGAGCCTTGGATGCTCCCAGTTTTTCACTCTATATTAATATATCAACCATGATTGATGATGATAGTGAAAATGCAAACACTTGAAATTCACAAAATTCAATGTGTTAAGGCACGATCCCCTATTTGCTTGCAGAAATCCCTGGGAGACATTAATCAATAGGTTATATTATTACCTACTAGTCATTAGCATTAGTGTGCAATGGTTTATCAGGTCATTTCCAAGGAGGGGTCATTATTTTATTATCTATTTACATGTCTACCAGCCGCCATTCAGTATAAGAGTATCTAAGGACAGTGACTGTATTTCATTAATCCTAGTATGTACTTGATAAATAAGAATCAAATAATAAATAATAGAGGGAAGGAGAAAAGAGGCTTAGGGGGAAAAGAGATGTTTATCAGTAACTCTCAGAGAGATCAAAGGCAGCAGTTATTATTTTTGCAATGCTAGTTCTCAGACATACTTGCTACATCTTATTCCTTCCAGTTGGCTTCTCTTCATCCTGTGGATACAGTCAGGGGCAGTGGGACACCTACCTCCATGTCTGGACACTTGACCATTTGCTCCTGGCCTACCCTTCTATGGGTCCTTAAAAAAATCAATGTATGGACATCTTTATAATTTGTGATCTACTCATCAGAATTCATAGGATGATTAGGACTGTAGGTGCATATCACAGACCAAAGAAAATTACACTTGAGATGATTTTTTTCACATATAAACTCCATTTCCTGCTCTGAAATTTTACGACTGCATCTTAAGATCTCCAAATCTAAACTCTGGTGTCATCATTATTAAACAAATCCATTCAGCTCTAATTTGTATATACATCAAGAGCAAAGGGTAAGATCTTTCTTACAAACTAGCCCACTTTAAGCAAGCCCATCAGGTTGAAAGTTGACCTCAGTTGTCATGAGGTGAAATAGATGTAAGTAGATAGAGAAAAAATTGTGAAGGAGCTGTCAAGTTAGAAGCATCTGAAAATGATTGCTAAGGAAGCACCGTGGTCCATGCTTTCTTTCAGTGGTGCTGTTCCCTCATCCCTCCTTTGCTGGACCACATTCTTATACAGTTTCCTAACACTTCTTTTAAGGTTTCTTAGAATATATAGCACAAGATGCATAAGCTGCAATGCATAGCTGTTATTCCCAGCTGGAGCAGTTTCTTCAAATCTTCATCTGGTCCACCTCTCTTGGGAAACTAATCAGAGCCATGTGACCATTGGGACTCCTTTTCTTCTTCCCCATTAAGTTCTAGAGCCAGGCCTAAGCACTTTTTTCCCCATGCCTCTTTCCCCCAGGGGAAAACATACCTGCGCTAAAGGTCCACCAAAGGGGAGGACAAAGAGTATTTTGACCCCTTTATTCCTCCTCCCCACCTTCTTTTATGTCCTGATGACACTGATGGATTCTATGGACCTCCCACCCTGAGCTTAGGGCACAGAGCACCAGGGAAAGGACTGTGGCTCATGGATGAGTAGCCCACGGTGCCTAACTCACCACTCCTAGATCCTGAGATGTGCCCGAGAGTCAGAAGTGTTAACTCATGGACTCAATTAGCCAGAGAGCTGTACTCTTTTCCAGTGGTCTAACTGTAATCAAAAATAGCCATCATGTTGTTATAACAAGGGCAAGTGAGGTTTACTGTATTGCATATGGATGGCTATAATTTCTTCCAACCAAACATTGAACACTGACCATATGCTGGATGTTGGAATAAAGCAGGGAAGAAGACAGGAAAAGAAACAGGCAAAGCAATGAGTAAATGAAATAATATCAGGTAGTGGTAAGTACTATGGAAACAACAAAACAGGGTGATGTCATAGTGACTGGAAGAATGAGGCTGCTCTAACTGGTGTGGTCAGGGGAGGCCTCTGGGGAGTTGACAACTGAGCGGAGAAAGACAGAGCCAAAGAGAACATTCTAGGTGGAAGAAATAGCAAATGCAAAGGCCCAAAGTCTAGAATGACTTGGAAGGGGCTTGTCTTCTCGTTTTTATTTAGGCAAGTCGAAAGAGTCTAGAGAACTGGCTCTGGACCCCATATTTCCATTAATCAGCGCTGGTAAAAGGAGATTATTAGGCTGGGAATTCTAGGACAACCTAGAATTAGCATTTGAGTCCACAAATTGCTACAGTTTTCGTGTCAGGAGGTGGTGACTTGGACCCAGTGGTACTCACCTGACATGACATGACTTTCAAGGTGGTCCTGGGCATGGTCCCCCTTCCTGCAGGTTACTCTAAAGGCCATAATTAAATCCCAAGACACTGGGATTTAATTTAAGACATGGAGAAGGTGACATAAAGATTACTCAACAAATACTGATGGGCACTCACTAATGGGCTGTGGAGACACTAATGACCTCTTGAGTGAGGCCTTTCAGCTGCTTCTAGAGAGGGCTGTGGACCCCTCACTCTCTAAAGGCTTTGCTCGAGAAGGGGAAGCAGCTCCACCCATAGAAATGGTTACCCTGAAAAGCAGAGTCTGAGGCAATGACTTGTGTGCAGGCAGTTTATGTGAGAGGTCATTCCAGGGAGCAGAAGCAAAGGACTGGTGTGATGAGACAGGGAAGGAGGGAAAACCAAGACGAGAAGAATTATGAAGATCGCTGCTGTGGGCAAGGGGAGCTTGATTCCACTGGGAGAAGCTGAAAGAAGTGTCCACTGAGGCACCGGGCATGGGGGCAGTTATTAACCGACCTCTGGCTCCCATTGGTTGAGGGTCGCCCTTGGGGGCATTAACTTCCCTGCACTTCTGGGCTGTGCTTCTGCTGCTCCCAATGGAATCAAGCCAAGTGGTCTCCTGTGGCATTGGAGAAGCTCTGGGGAGAAAGCAAAGAGATGTGCAGCAGAGTGCCAATGGGAAGTGAGTCTGAGCTTGCACGTGATTATCTGCTACAGCTGCAGCTGACATGAGAGGTGGGTCCAAGGATGTGCATCATCACCAGAGGGGCTGCCACACAGTATTAATGTGATTTTCCCCCAAAATCAATTGGAATGTTTAAAGGAAAGCTAAGATGGGTGGGGTGGTAGGTGAGGGGAAAAGGTGGAGATTTGCTCTATAGCTCTGTTTTCTTAGGCTGGCCCTTGTAGAAAAGAAGGAAAGAAACTTAGAATAGAATTACAGAGATGATGGGCTTCCCTGGTGGCGCAGTGGTTGGGAGTCCGCCTGCCGGTGCAGGGGACACGGGTTCCTGCCCCGGTCCGGGAGGATCCCACGTGCCGCGGAGCGGCTGGGCCCGTGAGCCATGGCCGCTGAGCCTGCGCGTCCGGAGCCTGTGCTCCGCAACGGGAGAGGCCACAGCAGTGAGAGGCCCACGTACTGCCAAAAAAAAAAAAAAAAAAGAAAGAATTACAGAGATGGGGCTGGAGTCACCTTGTGAGGTCCTTTTAACTTATTCTGCTGCCACATCCCTAACAAATCCAGATGGGAATCTAGCTCATTGGTAACTCAGTCCACATGCAGAACGCAGGATGGAAGGACGTGGTGACCTAAGAGAGACAAGTCTGCTTTCCTTTGGGAGATCCTGAAAGCCGGGAAACTTGGTCAAAGATTAATTTAGTGGGTTAATAAAGGCTTCTCTGATGAATGAAGAAGGCAGGTTCTTATGCAATTAGCGCATAATAAAAGGTAATAATGACAAAGTCCACAGCTTCCCATGGTTTAACATAGTGAATAGGTAGAATGTGGCATGTTAATTAAAATCTATGTATCCTTTAAGCAAACTGTGGTTTAAGAACTAAAGAAAAAAAATCACAGAATTTTAAAGACTCAGTAAATAGAAAAGCATTCTAATAATAGCACAGAATAAGCAAGAAAAGGTACAATCTTAGGTTCCCGTACCAAATGTTTCCAGTACAATGGGTCCAGTTCCTTTAGCTTGGTGATACTGGGAAACGTTCAATGAATGTGAGTGGAAATAAGCAAGGAAATTGAAAGAAATAAAGTCTCAGAGGCAGCTGAGACTCTCTGAACTTCAGTTTTCTCCCCTGTAAAATGGGAATAATAATGACATTCACTTCACAGTTTGTTGGAGGATTGAATGGCTGTGTGGAAAGTGTTCTGTAAATCTCAAGGCATCATAAAGCAGTATCGCTACTCCAGGGTTTGAAATGTAGTTGTTATTATTTAAATTGTTAGAATGATAAACACCACTCTACTTATTAAAGGGAGGAAGTTCTGTTAATCTTATCATTGTTGAGTGCTAAGAATTTTCAAGGAGCCAACAAAACCCAACAATATGGAACTAAATTTCTGGGTGCTCTAAGAAAAAAACACATGTTCTATCTCATCTTGGCATTACAGCATTGCTAACAACAGCTATGGAATCCACATTTTTGTATAATTTTTATTATTGTTTCTAGTAGTCTTTCCAAAGCCCCATTCTGAATGAGGCCTAGCAAGGGGCAGGAGGGCAGATTCTATATAATCCTATTCACTCCCACTTCATTTCCTTTAGCTACTTCTCATAACGTTATGCTTTTCTCAGCTGTTGATGCTCATTTTCTCTGGGTAGCTTTATTTTTATTGGAATCTGGTTCTTCCCTATGTCTTTTGCTTAAATTAAAAGAATCTTTCAGATGGTACAGAATCAGCTGGATGTTTTAAAATACAATTAAAGGTCTTGAGCTGCAGTGTTGTGTAATATTTCTGACATTTGATTTCAAGTCTTTTCCCATCTCACTGAGTTTAGCACAAGTGAATGTAGTTCTGACTTGATGGGTCAATCAAAGCCAAAAGTTTCCAGAAGATGGAAAGATACCACTGTCTCAGACAAAATGGAAGGTTGCTTTAGCATAATTTAAATATTTTGTCATGGGCTTCCCTGGTGGCGCAGCGGTTGAGAGTCCGCCTGCCGATGCAGGGGACACGGGTTTGTGCCCTGGTCCGGGAAGATCCCACATGCCGCGGAGCATCTGGGCCCATGAGCCATGGCTGCTGAGCCTGTGTGTCCAGAGTCTGTGCTCCGTAACGGGAGAGGCCACAGCAGTGAGAGGCCCGCAAAAAAAAAAAAAATAATAATAATAATATATTTTGTCACTACCATTTCTTATCCATATCTCTTCCACAGATTGAAGCAGTCTCTAAGATTTTTTACCAATTACCTGTGGCTTTGGTTTTTGATCTCCCAGGATTCTCAGATCTGGTGCTCTTGTTAGTGAGGTTAAGAAATGGGAGAAGGAAAAGAAATATCAGAAGAGCCTTTCCTTATGACAACATAAATTACTGCTTCTTTTAGATAGGGCATGCATAGTTTGGAAAATGCATGCAATGAGATGCATGTTGGCCAGCTAGTGGGCAAATCCATTGCCATCCAGAGCCTGGTTCTCAACCTTGCAGGTTAAGAAACAGGTCTCAGGGGCTCTCAGAATAACCAAAACTGAGAAAGGTTGACTATGAAAACAGACTGCAAATTTATACATTTACAGTGATAAAAAATATTTGTGATCATAACAGCTACCATTTCTTGAGTGCTTTCTATATGTCAGGCATCATGCTAAGCACATTTTACATTTGTTAGTGGACTCTCATTCAATCCCATCTCTGCCATTTACTGGTATGTGATCTTAGGCAAATTCTTTAACTTTGTGCAAGTTACTTGTCTTATTTAATAGAATTCTCAGAAGAATGCCTGGCACATTGTAAGTACTCTGTAACTATTTGCCATTAATATTAATTCTCATAACAGTCCTATAAGGTAGATACCATTACTATTCCCCTTTTACTGCTGAGAAAATGGAGATTTAAAAATGTTAAAGAATCTGCTGAATTTCCATAGATAGTAAATAGACAACCAAAATATAGTCAGGACAAGGAATCGGAATTGGATGATTATGGATTCAGGTTAAGAGAACACTCCTGTTCACCTTCTCAGTGGAGAAGGTCTTTCCAGTGAGATTATTTCACTCAAAGTCTGTTAGCCAAGTCTATTCTCAGGGATAGTTCTCAGAACAGCATTGCCAGCATTTGCGCTGGGACTTCCCTATTTTTTATACTAACATATCTAATGCCCCTCCTTGCTGTGACTGGCATTTTATTCACATTGCCCCAAGTACCGTCTACAACAGTGCTGTCCAATAGAACTTTCTGTGGTGATAAAAATGTTCTAGATTTCCTTTGTCTAATGCAGTAACCACTAATCACACATGGCTACTGATGCTTAAAATGGGACTAGTGTAACTGAGGAACTGATTCTAATTTTACATAATTTAAATTAACTTAAATTTAAGTAGCCATATATGGTTAGTGGCTACTGTTTCAAATAGCACAGACCTGTAGGGGAAAAATGTACCTTGGGAAAAAAAAAATAGCACGAAGCAGTTGGTCCTCACTGCAAAAGAAGCAAAGGGATTCAATCAGTCTTGTTATGAGAACATCCTGTGTGAATTTCACTCAGCAACAAGGGTTTCCTGGATCAGCTAAATGATCCTGCTCATTTCGTTTTTAGTATTGAAGTTTCTGAGGGCAACAGACAGGCTCATCTGTTTGACCAGTGAAAACCTCAGTAGAGAATTCTTGACATATAAAATTCAGAGGTAGTTTGTCCTGGTTCTTAGCCTTTGGGTAGCTCTTCCAGCTTAGAGTCCCTCAAGGCAAGTCTAGCTCTTGGGTTGTGAGGAGCGGAGAATGAGGTCAGAAGTAAACTGAGGACTGAGAACAGCTTTGCAAAGGCTGATTCTTGGTTGAGCAATCAAAGCTGAAATACACCTAGGAACCAGCACTCTTTCCTTTTTCTTGACCATTAGGGCAAGTGTACTTCAGTTTTTCCACCACAAGGTTTTGAGTGAGAAGACCTTGGTTAAAGCCTTTGCTTCATCCCTTAATAGCTGGGTGACTTTAGACAAATCATTTAACTTCACTGAGTTGACCTTCCATGTCTGTAAAATAGGGTAAAAGATAGTGGGCATCATAAATTATACCTTCCTCAAAGGGTGCAAGTAAGGATCCGATGAGATCATGCATGTAGAACCACCTTGTAAACCCGTAAAGGCTGTAGAAATGGCTTAGCAGTGATGATCACGTTTATATAGATCACATTTGCCTTTTAAAACTGCTTTCACACTTATTATGTTATTTTATCTTCACAACGGGTCCATGAGGGGAGTGGAGCAGGAATTATGATCTCCGTTTTACCATCTGTTGATGTAGACAAATGAAGTCCGCAGAAGCTGAGAGACGGTCCTAAGGTGACACAGTGTGTCTGGTTGCATTATCCCTAAGCTCAACCCTGGACCTCCTGAGTCCTATTCTGAAGCCCTCCCTTCCAAAAAATACCCAACAGTCACAAGCTTGGTATCCACAAGTTATGCTGCAGAAATTATTCCTGCTCAGGAAGCAAGCCACCCTACAACAAGAGTCCAAGGCTAAATAATTATAATATCAGTATAATGATGATGAGTAGCCACACACTCTGCTAAGCATTTAATAAATATTATTTTATTTAATCCTCATAATAACTCTGAGGTTGCATGATTATCAGTCCCATTTTACAGATGAGGAAATTGAGGCAGAAAATGGTTCAGCTAGGGGCAGGACAGCAATAAAGCGCATAGAGAATGGACTTGAGGACATGGGGAGGGGGAAGGGTAAGCTGAGATGAAGTGAGAGTGGCGTGGACATATATACACTACCAGATGTAAAATAGACAGCTTTTGGGAAGCAGCCGCATAGCACAGGGAGATCAGCTTGTGCTCTGTGACCACCTAGAGGGGTGGGATAAGAAGGGTGGGAGGGAGACACAAGAGGAAGGGGTTATGCGGATATATGTATATGTATAGCTGATTCACTTTGTTATATAGCAGCAACTAACACAACAGTGTAAAGCAATTACACTCCAATAAAGATGTTAAAAAAAGAAAAGAAAATGGTTCAGGAATTTGTCCATGGTCCACAGAGCTAGTGAGTGCCAAGGGAGCCTACATGTATTAGTTTGCTAAGGCTGCTGTAATAAAATACCACAGACTGGGTGGCTTAAATGACAGAAATGTATTGTTTTACCATTCTGGAGGCTAGAAGTCCAAAATCAAGGTGTTAGCTGGGCGGGTTCTTTCTGAAGGCTGAGAGGGAATGATCTGTTCCTGGCCTCTCTTCCTGGCTTGTAGATGACTTTTTCCTTGTGTATCTTCACATTGTCTTTTCTCTATGAGTTTCTGTCTCTGAAATACAAATTTCCCACTTGTATAACGACATCCGTCCTATGGGATTAGGAGGGGACACATTTCCACCCATAACACTGGATATAAACCCAAATTAGTTTACCTCACGCTGTTAAGTATTATGCTTTAATGCTTCCTGACATTACAAAATTATACCAATCTGTATCCTTTTGAGAGGAACGAATGTCAAGACGTAGAACATGGCATTTGACCCCCAAATCCACTTTTAGAGCCACTGAACAAAAATCTGTCCTCTAAAAATTCCTAAATTGGAACGTGCTCCCCAAAAATGTTTATCTAAGAGACTGGTTTCCAGCTTACTAGGCAATTTGGCATCGAGGACTTTTCTCATAAACATTTACAAATATTCTGCTCGGTAATGAAGTTAATCAGTAAACCCCACAACCTCTGGCCTCTGTCACTCCTTACCTAGTCTCATTTTCAGTTGCTGTGAGTAAGCTAAGAATGGTAATGCAGTTTCTGGAGTTAGAAAATCCAGGTCAAATTAGTCCTTGTCACAGCTGCACGTCGTTGGGATTTGCCATGGAAATTATGAGCATGAAGCCTGCTAAAGGTAGGCGGAGGTTCGCAGATGCTGGCGGTGGGGCTTCTGTAACTGGACTGAGGAAACATGGGGCACTTTTGCTTGAGATTCCAGTAACTTGAGATTCCAGTAACAGATCTCTGTCAAAGATGACTCAGTCAGAACCAGAAGACTGGGGTGAGAAGCTGGGGTGGTGTGATTTCTGTAGGGTTCCAGGCAGGTGTGTATCTCACTGAGACTAAATCTAAGTGTGTTTTCCCTATAATTCTTCACTGGATAGTGTGTAAAATTAGCACCATTCTTCCAAGTTAAACAGTAGGCAGTTCTAGCATTAATGCCTTGGACACTTGAAAAAACCTTTTAAAGTACATGATTTCATGCAGTGTTTTTAAAATGGCAAGTCTCAGATCCCAGTGGGTCATGATATCTATTTTGTGACTTGTGACCAGCATTAAAAATTTAGAATAGAATAGAAAAGGAATACAATAGAAATGTCAGAGTGCCCGTCAAGAGGTAAGGATAAGTGTTATTTCACGGAAATTTTGTTTCAATTATTTATACATATGTATAAGTGTATATGGGGTAATGATATAAGATTTATTTCATACTATGCATTATGATGAGAAAAATAAAAAGAGATCAAAAAACATTAATTTACTGAACTAATTTCACAGTAGATTTCTCCCAATAGTCAATGGAAAATCAGATAAGTAAAGAGTTTACCTTTAAGCCCGCTTTGTTTTCTCTGAAGTAAAATATAGATTATAATTAAAACATAAACAGTATAATATAATGTTGTCTGTTTTAATATTTTTTTCAGAATAGAATCTTACCTTTTGAATTTCCAGCTAAAAGAGAAGCTCAAATCATTTTTATAATAATTACAATTTTGAACATATTTCTGGTTGTAGACTTGGCAGCATGTTATTTTGTTTAAATGTGTTGTTTAAAAATGACTGACACTGTATTTTTTTTAAATAAATTTATTTATTTTGGCTGCATTGGGTCTTTGTTGCTGCATGCGGGCTTTCTCTAGTTGTGGCGGGCGGGGGCTACTCTTCCTTACGGTGCGTGGGCTTCTCATTTTCTCATTGCAGTGGTTTCTCTTGTTGCAGAGCACGGGCTCTAGGTGAGCGGGCTTCAGAAGTTGTGGCACGCAGGCTCAGTAGTTGTGGCTCGCGGGCTCTAGAGCGCCGGCTCTGTAGTTGTGGTTCACGGGCTTATTTGCTCTGCAGCATGTGGGATCCTCCCGGACCGGGGTTCGAACCCGTGTCCCTTGCATTGGCAGGTGGATTCTTAACCACTGCGCCACCAGGGAAGCCCCTGACACTGTATTTAGAGATGGAAATTAGTTGGAAGGCTGCGGCAGTAAATTTTCCATCGTTTCAATTTAATAAACATTTATTAAAGATTTACACTGTGTCAGGCTTTTTGTAAGGTGCCAGGAATGAAGGAGAAAAGGGAATGTAATATATAGTAATCTAATGTATTCCCCAGGAGTTCACAGACTAACCACAACAACAAAAATGTATTGAATGTTTATGCTTAGGCACTATGCAGTTTACATTCTTTGTCTTAGTTTATCTTTATTGCAACCTTTCATCTAGATACTATATTTTGTTTCAATTACTATATTATCCCAGCTTTTCTTTAAAAAATTTTTATTGAAGTATAGCTGATTTACAATGTTGTGTTAGTTTCTGCTGTACAGCAGTGAATCAGCTATAAGTGTGCATATAGCCCCTCTTTTTTGGATTTCCTTTCCATTTAGGTCACCACAGAGCATTGAGTAGAGTTCCCTGTGCTGTACAGTAGGTTCTCATTAGTTATCTATTTTATACATAGTAGTGTATTATATTATCCCGGCTTTATAGAGGAAGGAACAGAAGCTTAAAGAAGTTCAATGTCTTTCCCAAGTTCATACATCTAGCAAGTTGCAGGCGAACTGAATCCAGGTTTGTCTACACAGAAGTGCTCGTGACGAGTATGTCCTACCACCTCAAATGATATAGTATGAAAGAGAAGCCTGGAAACCAACAAAAATGATGGTACATGTTTCTGAGTGCTGCAGTAGAAGTGTGTACAGAGGGTAGGAGGGATTAATTCTACCTAGGAAAACTGGGACAGGCCTCACAGAGGAGGTGATGGGTTGACAAACCAGGTGGGGAGAGGCACCAACATTACAAAGGCCTGGCACCAGGAATGGCACACAACTTCATAAACCAAGTCATATCATCTGTTAAGAAACCATGGATTGGGAAATAAAGGAAGGCCGAGAAGGCAATTTTTCCATTCATGAAACATTTCAACAAACATTCATGAAACATTTACTAGAATCAGTGTTGTGCCAGGGCTGAAAAACTGGATATAATCTGAACCCTTTATCGGGCTCATCAGAAACTAACTGTGGGTTTATGAAGAAGTGCCATCCTTTGTACATGAAACTGATTCTCCCATTTGGGTACACAGTGGTTCTGGTCACAAACTCCTTAGAGCTGCGCTGTCAGATATGGCAGTCATTAGCCACATGTAGCTATTTAATTTTAAATTTTAATTATTTAAAGTTATATAAAATGAAAAATTCATTTCTTCATTATTACTAGCCGTGTTTCAAATGTTCAATATTCCATTTGGTTAGCGGCTACCATGTTGAAAGGTATAGAATGCTTGCATCTCAGAAATTTCCCTTTGATGGTACTCCTTTAGAGAAACTATTAAATGCTGCCAAATGACCCTCTACCCTGAAAAATGTTGCTTCCCTTTACAGGGGGTCTCAGCCTCTCCTGGAGTCCATTCAAGTGTTCGCATTTAAGAACTCTTCCCTGAACTCCCATGGAGAATTTCTGTTATAAAGAAATCCAAATTCTCCTATTTCTTGATAAACTGATTCTTAAAAAAATCACTCATAAACTGTATTAAAATAGAAATGAATTTACCTTTTCCGAAAGTGCACTCTAAAGTTGACCTACCTTTGCCCTCTCCACATCTTATGCTCTGTCAGAAAATTCTGTATTCGTTTACTTGGTTTTATCCCAGCCCTTGACATACTCCCACCCCTCCCCACCCCAAACACACAAACAAGAGAAAGTCTGGGGCCTCTTCTATCTGTTTTCTATCTGTCTTGTTCACTGTTGTGTCCTCGGAACCTAGGACAGTGTCAGGAAAATTGTAAGTGTTCAATATATTTATAAGTGAAAGTAGTATCCTATAACTTATAGCATCAAGACTGATGTGTATTAATATTTACTAATTAACTAACTATCATTACAATCAAGATTTTGCTAGGTTCTTTAGGAAACAAACATGTCTTTTTATGGCACTCCACTTATCAAAACTTTTTCTCAGAAACTGTATCTTATACTCAGAATTACCTTATGAGATAGCAAGGCTGGGTGTTAGTATCCCCATTTTACAGAAGAAACAGAAAAATGTTAGGCAGTTGTTCAAGGTCTCACAGTCAGTTCATGGAAGTTATTCTTGTCCCACCATTTTGGAGGATGTTGTCCATGCTGGGGCTTTTTATTGTAAGTTGCCTGTATATTTATTGCCTCTACTCTGTGGAAATTTGGTGGGAACACTGTGAAATACTAGAAGTGGATGTGCTTTGGGAATAGAGGCATTATTTAATAATATTGTGTACTGATCTCATATTCTTACCCTGTTTTGTGTTGTTTTCATATAGTAGAATTGATGTCTTTGTGAAAGCGTTCCATTTTAATTGAGATGATTCCAGATATTGATAACATGATTTGACTTGAGTTGAGACTCCATTGTGTCTCTTGATTATTAAAAGATTTGTTGAAATAATGCTCAGAGATCTTGGAATTGTCTTGTGAGGAGAAAACAACTACACATTTCCTTAGATTCTACAGAATCCAGATTCTGTCTTTAATTGATTATGTGACTTCAGGCAAGTTGCTTAACTTTACTAGACCTGTAGATGGAGAGAAACTGGGGCTGGGGGTGGGGATGGGAAATTGAGTGAGGGTAAGATGGGTTGGAGGATAAAATCTAGATGAAACTAATGATTTTAACGCTTTTAGCTCTTTTCAGTTGTATTCACTCCAGAAATTTTAACCATATTTAGTTATTAAATAGATCAAGATTTTGCTCATATTTTAGCTTCTGTTTTTTCTGTAATAATTCCATATTTTTATATTTTTCCATTTTGCAGTCATAAGACAAAGCCCCATTGCCAAAATTTTTGACTGTCAAATATACTGACTCAGTGCTGGTTTTATATGGATAAGTTGGGCATGAAAGAAACAAAATTGATTTTGCAGATATTGTATCCTTTGTGTTCCATCAGTGATTTCCCGTATCAATGCAGAAAGCATTTTATTTTAAGCAAACATTTAACATACATATTTTCCACTTTGTGTTGTAGAAAGGCCCTGAATTCTAATGCCCATAAACTGTTGGTCATACACTTATAAAGGTTTTAGACATAAAGAAGCACTATAACATCATGCAGCATGGAGTCTTCTCTTTACAGATTAGTAAAGGGAGGCCCATGAAGGGTAGGTAAGTACTATACAACTGGGTACAGACACCCAGGGACCTACGTTTAGGAAAGACTTCCCAAGAGAAGCTAGACTTAAAGGGAAATTTAGAGATAAGTGGAGAATAGTGAGATAATGTTCTTGGAGGGGATGGCTGTTGAGGAAAGTTCCAGGCTCAGGAAGCAGCATGTGGGAAAGGTCCTGAGTCTGGAAGCAGCAAGGCATATTTAAGGAATATGGAAGTCGGAACATGGGAAATGGCTGGAAAAGAAAGAAAGGGTAAGATCACGCAGAGTCTTGCAGGCCTAGCTATAGGTTACCTGAAAGCGTAGGCATTGGAGGAACTAACAAACTCAAGTACAGAGGGAGGAAGAGGAAAGCTTTAAAGCATCACACATTTGAAATTATCGCAGAGAGGAGCAATTCAGCACATGGGCTTTGAAGTCAGACTCAAAGTCCAAATCTCAGCTACTTAGGTGTGTAGGAATAAAGTTGCCTAATTACTCTGTGCCTCTGACTACTCAATTTTAAGTGGGGATAATACAGTTACCCACTTTATAGGATTTTGTAAGACAGAAATGACAAAAGATAGCATTTGTATATATGCCTGTCCTTTATCTTTGTTTTCTGTGGATTGTTGAATGTTTTCCATGTTGAATAGTTTTTTTAACTTTCCTTTTTTTCTTTTCCTTTTAAACATTCTTGTTTGTTTTCCTTTTCTCCATGTTGAATGTTTTTTATTGGTTTGCGAAAGCTCTTTACATATGAATGACACGAATGTTTTGTCTGTCCTCTATGTTGCAGATATCTTTCTGAGCATTTAATTTTGTCATTTAATCTGTTAATAGTTCTTTTACTGTAAAAAAGTTAATTTTATATTAAAATTTTAATGTAAATATTCAAATATTTCAATCTTTCCCTAGAGCCTGTACTCCTAACCATATGCTAAACTGCCTCTCTTATTTATAGAATGATGACATTAATTCCAGTTTTGTTATCACTTTTGTTCAGGTGTACTAACAGAACAAGCAGCAGGTCCTCTGGGACAGAATCTAGAAGTGGAACCATACTCACAATACAACAACATTCAGTTTCCCCAAGTTCAACCACAGATTTCCTCATCTTCCTATTATTCCAACCTGGGTTTCTATCCCCAGCAGCCTGAAGAGTGGTACTCTCCTGGAATATATGAACTCAGGCGAATGCCTGCTGAGACTCTCTACCAGGGGGAGACTGAGGTAGTGGAGATTCCTGTGACAAAGAAGGCCCGACTGGGTGCATCAGCAGGGAGAATAAAAGGGGATGAGCTATGTGTTGTTTGTGGAGACAGAGCATCCGGTTACCACTATAATGCACTGACCTGTGAGGGGTGCAAAGGTAAGCCTCTTTTGGTTGGCAATTTTCTCCTTATTAAAGTTTTTCTCTACTGGTTGTTGAAATCCCTCAAACTGGATTCTTCCCTTTTCCCAAATAACTTCCCATTTTCTCCTCCTCTGCTCTTACTTCTTCCTACATCTTCTCCTTCATTGGGATGTCATAGATTTCTAGGGAAAGCTTATTAGAGTATTTAGCTTGGATATAAGTAAACTTTTTCCTATTCACAACCTCACACATAGTTAGAAGGAATTTATGATTGTGGGTTTTGTTTGTTTGTGTTGTTTTTTAAAAGAAAGAGAAATTGCTGAACTCATCTCTTTTAAAATTAAGGTCAAGGAGAATAAGATTTTATTCAATAAATATTTTAATATACACTTTCATGTACTCTAGTTAATTGAGAAAGAGACAGAGGAAGAAAAACAAACAAAAGAAAACAAAAAGGAAGTAATGATAGCCTATATTCAACAAATATTTCACTTAGCAGGAAAATAGATCTGTGAGCAATTCTGTAGGGGAAATCAATGAAATTGTAATCCATTTAGGATGGATAAGGTATAACACATGAAACATGAAAATGACTCAATATAAAGCCCTATGTGATCATTCTCCCGATAAGGACACAGATGATAAGTTTATAAAATTTCAGAGGAAAGAACATAATGGACTAGTAGGTTCATCTATTTATTTTTGCATTTGTTCTTTCAACAAATATTCATGGGATGCCTACCATGTATTAGGCACTCTGTTAGCTTCCAGGACTTTGAAAGCTGATAAAGAACTGTCCCCGGAGCAGAATCTGTTGAATGGCGAGCCAGTTTGGTGTTCTCAGATGCCAATGATTGCCATAAAAATAAACAGAGGACCCAGCCACATAAGAATGGCTCTAGGACATTTCAAACCTTTGAAAGTTCAAGTGATCAGATTGTCTAAAATTATATTAGTCAGCTCTTTAAAACTTGGTGTGATTTCATTAGATTTTTAAAAAACAAAGTAGTATTTATGCCGCAAATTTAAAAATTAAAACAGATCTATAAAGAAAATTTCAAAGATCTCGTTTATGGCCTTTAAAATACTCTTATCCTTTTTGTGGAGAGCCAAGTCCATATGGGTAAAAGTTAACGTATAAATTCTTTGAAGACATAGATTGTGTCTTCTTCAGCTCTGTTAATACTCATAGCATCTAACACAGTGTCTGGTACATAGTAAATGTGTAAATAAATAAAAGCATAGTAAATTTGGAATGCCATAATGAAAATCCATGCTCATCGCTTCCTAGCTAAGAAGGGGTGTAGCTTCAAATCTCCTACTTCTAAATCTAACCCCAGAGACTCTATTATTAACCACCAAGTGATCATTCTGCTCTCTGAGCTATTTGTTCAAGGCTAATATTGACTGACTTGGTGGCCAAAGGAAGAGAATCAAGCGCTCCATTTAGATGTCAAGGTATCGGTATTATCCAAGCCAATGGGATAAAACCTTAAAGTTAGTAACCTGGGCCAGCTCACCTCCTTACAGGCGAACGCTGGAGTGAAACCTGGTCCTCCTGAGAATTCCGGGGCGTGGCCAGGTGAGTAGAGGGAGACCAGAGTGCCACTGACAATGCTAAGAAACGGCAACCCAAAGACAGGCAGAGGATGAGAAGCCCATAAAAGATAGAAAATAGAAGCCAAAGCTAGGACGCTACTAGGCAAGTGCAGGGTCAGGAGACCAGGGGATAGAAAACTGGTCTAAGGAGAACTGGTCCTCTGGGGAGCTCAGGGAGGAAAAGCTGGATCTGAATGTAAGTATATTTTTTTAAGAGCAGAGAAAGGCAGAGCTTTTTCTTTGATTTTGATTTGAGACTTTGCTCCCATGATGACAGCAGAAGGACAAGAGTGCAAGAGCAGATGAGATAGAGCCAGGCAGGTCCCATGTTCTACATCAGGGTTTGGCAATTTTTTTCTGTAAAGAGACGGATAGTAAATACTGTAGGCTTTGCACCATAGCGGCCTTGTTGCGATTACGCAACTCTGCAAACTCAGCCACGTAAGAGTGGCTTTACTTAGCCTACAAAACTAGGCAGGACAATAAAAAACAGGCAGTGGGCCGAATTTGGCCCAGGGCCTAGCTGTAATTTGCTGACCCCTGTTCTAGACCAATAACTCTCGATGGTCAGTATCAGAATTAACTGGAAACTATGCAGTGAGAGAGCACAGCACTCAGGGTATATATGCAAGAAAAATAACCTTTTTTGTACAAATGGATTTAATCCAATTTCAAGCCCTGGTGGAAACTTTATTTCATCAATTCAGGATGAATCTACTGAGTTTTTTGGGCCCTGGAGGTGGGGCTCTGGTTCTTGGTGCTGTTAACATAGTCCAGCATCTGTTGAGGGCTGTTCTCTCTGGTCTTCGCTCACCAGTGGGGAAGGTCTTTGAGGTGCTATCCTGGCATCCTGAGCACACTCCTGCTTCCCATCTGGCCCCACCTGCTTCCCAGCTGCTCAGATGGGAGGGCTCCTGATGCTCCTGCATTGTCACCTGGAATGCCTGACTGCCCAGGGAAACCACATGGCCATGTCATCCGTTCCTGTGCCTTGTGGGATGCAAGGAACCCCAAGGGCCTCCTCTGACTCTCCCCAGGAAAGAGCACAAGAATCCCTCTGTTCTAGGATTTCCCAATGATGTGGAGTTCCCATAAACTTTCTGCAAACCCAATCCCAGGACTCAGTCTGAGGATTAGGGGGTGGGAGAGACAGAGTTCAGGACCTTCTCATGTACTTAACAAACTTAACTCTTTGGTTGTCTGCCTCTCACAATTTGGGGAAATTTTGTTAGTGTCTGGGATCTTGGGGCTTAGGCTTTGGTGACTGAAAAGCCAATAATTGGCTCCTTTGTGCTTTTTAGATGTTCTCTCGAGAAAACAAATGAAAATCATTCTGGCTTAGTAAATGGGGAGGAAGCGCACAGAATAGGGTAGAGTTCAAGCCAAAGAACCAGTGCCTCTGGGCCAGGCAGGCCTAAAAGCTTGGCCAACTTCATCCCCCCCACCCACCACACCCCTTGGGTATCTACGCTTACCAGATACAAAATGAATTTCACGCCATAACTTTCCATCAGAGGGAGTATGAGCTCTGGGATTTGACAGGCATGAATTGAATCTAGGCACTATACCTCTTGGCTGACTAAGCAAGTTCTTTAATATATTGATTAGTCAAAGTTCAACAAAGTAAAGCAGAAACCAAATTTCAAGCAGAGAAGAATCAGTACAGGAGAACTTGGAAGGGCAGAGGAACAGGTTCTATGCTGAGTCTCCAAGACAGTGCTCCAAGCCACACTGCAGAACTCATTTGCCGGGGCAGTTGTTATTCAAGAAGATGGGGGATCAGGAAGCTAACATAAGAGTTATTGACTCCAGGAAGACGGCACCTTAGTTGACCTTTAGGGATCAGGAAGTTGCCTTCACTGCAATTACTGGCTCCAGAGCCATGGTGTACCTGCTAAATCTGTACATACAGAAGATGAATACCCTGTGTCTAGTCTCTCAGTGCCCTGGAAACTAACAACTGGAAAACAAGATGCTGCCACAGCAAAACCATGATCCTGCTTGCCAGCAGAAACAACAGAAACAACAGAAGCACAGCTCTTTCTTCACTTCCACTTTTCAAATATCTTACAAGAGCATCTGTTTGGCAGAGCTTAAATTGTATCCACATTTAGCAGCAAGGGAGTCTGGGAAAGATTGTGTTCAACTGTCCTGCCTTCACGGTAGAGGACGCACGAATCCAACTAGCCAACCTCAGTTGACAGAATATGTAACTTCTCTAAGCCTCCAATCTGTGAATTAGGAATAATATCTATTTTTTACAGGGTTCTTGTGAGGATTAAATTAGATTTTTTTATGTAAAGATCCTGGTAGTTCTCTTGCCTTAGGACTTCACTGCAGATCTTTCATGAATGTAATACTTTAAACACACACAGACACACTCATACATACCCACGAGAAATTTTTTTTTTTTGGTTGCTCCGTGTCTTAGTTGCGGCAGGCAGGCTCCTAGTTGCAGCTGGCAGTTTCCTTAGTTGTGGCATGCGAACTCTTACTTGAGGCATGCATGTGGTATCTAGTTCCCTGACCAGGAATTGAACCCGTGTCCCCTGCTTTGGGAGGCAGATTCTTAACCACTGCGGCACCAGGGAAGTCCCAATTTTTTTAAACTTAAAAATAAAACAAAGATCACGGTTAAACTTCCTGATTTCACTGGTGTTATATATGTTTCTGTTAGAAATACTTTAATTTTTCTTAAGGTTTTATTTGATATAGGTATTTATGGCATCAATGAAATAAATTTTGATTTTAAAAAAAAATAACAACTGCCGAACACAAGCATAATGCCAAGTGACACATGATAACCATTTGCTCGGTACTAGATTAAATCGAGAGCTGTCCCTCCCCCTCAGTTATCAGTGTGGAGCATATGGAAATATGCTAAGGTCCGGATGAATTTTGATTCAAACCTCAAAGCTCAGCTGACAAAACTGATCTGCATCTGACTGGATATTTCAAATGGCTGCATTCCCAAATAGGTCAATGTCAATGCCACTCACAACCGTCTCCATGCCAGGAGAGAATGGTGGAACGTTTAAAAGGCATCTTATGAGCAAATGGGGGACTTTTCATCCTTTGGAACATATTTTTATATAAGATAGTGAACCAGCATTAGACTTAGTTCTGAAGTTTTAGAAAAGATTCTAGAATTATTGAAACAATTGTGACATGTAGGATAGATGTAGAGAGTTTCCAACGGGCCTTTGGTTTATGGGTTACAGCTGAGGTGCCCTGACTTACTTATAAACTTACTGAAATCCTATTTGATTTTGAGGTCTGATTTTATAAAATTTAATAATGATCCCAATGAACTCTATAGGTCAAATTATCTTAGAGTGTGATTCAAGGGGTGGGGATTAAACGATTTCACTGCATTGGAAGACTTTTGTTATAAACGTCTTTGGAAGAGTAGGACTCTGAAGGCAGATAACCTAGATTCCAACCCCAGCTGATTCTCTTCCAAGTTACTTAATGTCTCTGGACTTCAGACTTCTTACCTATAAAATGAGGATAATAATAATAAAGATGAGGAGGAGGAGGGTGAGATGATGGCAATGTGATGATGATAGACAGATAGATAGCATACATCAAGTGATTATTTTGTGCAGGCTTTATAAGGAGACTTTACATGTACTAACTCATTTCATCTTCAAGAAAACCCTTTGAGGTAGATTTAAATAAGGTAATGTGTGTAAAGCGATTAACATAGTCTTTGCCAATAGGAAGACCTCAATAAATGTCTGCTATTATTACTATTATGACTGGGTTGTCATGAAGAAAAAATGAGACATTGGTGTTTTTTTTTGTTGTTCTTTTATTTTTTTTGTTTCCTTTTTTTTTCACAACTCACACACATACACACTGTATTTTATTTTTACAAGAGATAAATAAACTGACTCCAAGCATTGTAAATGAACAATGATTGCAACTACCAAACACGAAACACACTCATACTATGTCATAATATTGACATTCATTCCAGTAATCCTCCACTGTAACAGCTCCTTTACTTTTCAGTGAAAATTGAGTTGTATATTTTTTGCCTCTGAGTCCTTGTGAGATTTTTTTTTATTTATTCAAACAGAAAGTCACAAAAATTATAATCATCCTCATCAGTTCACTCAGTCCCATGTAATTAATTTTTTTATCTTGATCTTTTGTTAGCACTTTTATGAATTCATCAGTTTTCCATTAGAGTTCTGAAAATGCTTATTCATTCAGTTCAGCAGTATAGTCAGTTACCAGAAACCTGTAGTTGTCAGAGTCTTTTCCATGAATTCCTTGAAGATGAAACCCTTTTATAGGAATATTTTTGTGAAAGCATCAGAGTACACCCAGAACTGTCTCTAAATGACAAAAGACTTAAAAATGACCACGGTTAAAGATTTGATGAAAGTTCATAATAATGCAATTGACAAGGAAATTTAGTTATTTCTGAGATATACATTTTAAAGTAATAACTAGAATTATGACTTATAATATTATACCAGAACATATAAGATTTTTAGAAATTTCATGTAATGTCTGAAACATTTATATTAACATATTTCCATACAAATAACCCAAAGAAAGTTTAGTATTAGTTGTTTTTTTGTTTGGTTGTTTGTTTTTTTATACTGCAGGTTCTTATTAGTCATCAATTTTATACACATCAGTGTATACATGTCAATCCCAATCGCCCAATTCAGCATACCACCATCCCCACCCCACCGTGGTTTTCCTCCCTTGGTGTCCATATGTTTATTCTCTACATCTGTGTCTCAACTTCTGCCCTGTAAACCGGTTCATCTGTACCATTTTTCTAGGTTCCACATACATGCGTTAATATACGATATTTGTTTTTCTCTTTCTGACTTACTTCACTCTGTATGACAGTCACTAGATCCATCCACATCTCAACAAATGACTCAATTTCATTCCTTTTTATGGCTGAGTAATATTCCATTGTATATATGTACCACCTCTTCTTTATCCATTCATCTGTCAATGGGCATTTAGGTTGCTTCCATGACCTGGCTTATTATAAATAGTGCCGCAATGAACATGGGGTGCATGTGTCTTTTTGAATTATGGTTTTCTCAGGGTATATGCCCAGGAGTGGGATTGCTGGATCATATGGTAATTCTATTTTTAGTTTTTTAAGGAACCTCCATACTGTTCTCCATAGTGGCTGTATCAATTTACATTCCCACCAACAGTGCAAGAGGGTTCCCTTTTCTCCACACCCTCTCCAGCATTTGTTGTTTGTAGATTTTCTGATGATGCCCATTCTAACTGGTGTGAGGTGATACCTCATTGTAGTTTT
The DNA here is from genome assembly GCF_964165515.1 of Mesoplodon bidens. NCBI lineage: Eukaryota > Metazoa > Chordata > Mammalia > Artiodactyla > Ziphiidae > Mesoplodon > Mesoplodon bidens. The sequence goes on along the minus strand of NC_138167.1, from coordinate 78,644,726 downwards.
GACTTGCATTTCTCTAATAATTAGTGATGTTGACCAGCTTTTCATGTGCTTCTTGGCCATCTGTATGTCTTCTTTGGAGAAATCTCTATTTAGGTCTTCTGCCCATTTTTGGATTGTGTTGTTTGTTTCTTTACTATTGAGCTGCATGAGCTGTTTATATATTTTGGAGATTAATCCTTTGTCCGTTGATTCGTTTGTGAATAGAGACATTGTTTTTAAAACCTCCAGCTCTGTACCTGGCACACCTTGAGTGCTCATAAAACATTTGCTATTGTTGTTTTGTTGATGAATTCCTATTATTTTATCATTGTTATTGTTCTCTTCATCCAGCCCCCTTAATTTGGATCATACACTATTTTCAAAACTATCTCTCTTCCTATTAGTTAACTAATTAAGTCTCTAGCTGCTGGGAGTTTGAATTAATTAATTCAATTTTTTCCAGTAAATATTATTAAGTACCAACTATATGCCAGCCACTATTCTAAGCCTACGCGATACAGTGGTGAACAAAACAAAATTCCTGCTCTCACTTTCACCATTTTAAAGCAAAGTAGGAAAACAGTTTACATAATTGAGCTAAAATAGACAAAAAGAGAAACCAGTAAAACAAACAAACAAAAAAGATTTAAAATACAAAAGCAATAAAATGGTATCTAAAAGAACATGCAGAAAAAGGAAGCAATAGAAGGGTGATTTCCAATAAATGAAAGTTGATATTTCAAATAAATATAGAGCAATGATATAAGACAAACTGAAGACAATAGAAATTAGATTTAAATAAGAAAAAATGTTTAAACTAAATATATAAGCAATATATAAATAGGAAAGTAGTGACTAGAGGCCACTAGTCAGTATAAGCCTCCAGCTCCTGGGAGTTTGCCTACCTGGGAGTTTAAACAGCTGTTAAAGGCCTGAAAAGCCCAACCCCTGCAGATGTTACCCTTGCCCTCAATCTCCCAAGGATACCCAGTAGGGGTGAGGGTGTCCACAGATTTTTGCTTTCAACTCCTTTAGACGACTTCGTCACTTGAACATTTTGTCAAAGTAATGAGTACATGTCATTCAAAAGTCAAATGGTCTGGACATATATACAGTACCAAACGTAAGGTAGATAGATAGTGGGAAGCAGCCGCATAGCACAGGGAGATCAGCTGGGTGCTTTGTGACTGCCTGGAGGGGTGGGATAGGGAGGGTGGGAGGGAGGGAGACGCAAGAGGGAAGGGATGTGGGAACAGATGTATATGTATGACTGATTCACTTTGTTATAAAGCAGAAACTAAAAAAAAAAAAATGTCAAATGGTAGAAAAGCCCCTGCCCAACCATTTCTGCCCCAAGTCCTGCTCCCCAGAGGCAACCACTGATAACCACTACTGGTTTTGTGTTTTTGTGTTTTGCATTTTGTTTTTTGATCATTTGGATAGGCTTTATTTCCACAGAACCATCTCCCCTCCTTACAAACACAGAATTAAAGATATAGAGAAAGCATACAATTTTTAAAATAATATTCCTTTATTATGCTTTTCATATCCATGGAATTAGTAGTAATGGCTCTCTTTTAGTTCTGATACTAGTAATTTGTGTCTTCTCTCTTTTTATTGGTTAGCCTTGCTAGATATTTTTCAATTTTATTGATCTTTTTGGAGAACCAGCTTTGGTTTCATTGATTTTCTCTTTTGTATTCCTATTTTCAATTTCATTGATCCTGCTCTAACTTTTATTATTTCTCCTCTTCAGCTTACTTTAGATTTAATTTGCTCTCTTTTCTATTTTCCTAAGGTGGAAGTTTAGATTATTGGATTTTATGTATTTCTTTTCTAATGTATTCAGTTAATGCTATGAATTTTTCCTCTGAGTACTGCTTTTGCTATATCCCACAAATTTTGATGAGTTGTATTTTCATTTTCATTTAGTTCATTTCTACATTTTTCCTTTGATAGCCACCTCTGTATTTTAGATGTACTTTATGTGTAGCATTGCAGAAACACTTTGTTACTGAAACAGGTAGGACTAAGTGTAAGACATATCATATTTCTATATTTCTGTAATCAAATTTAATCTTTCCCAGGCTCATAATCCCCCTGGCTGATGAGAAATTCCACTGGGGATATATTTGGGGATGCTCTTTTCCCCAGGAACATGCACAAATCTCAGGGGTCTTACACAGGGTAGAATATTTTGGTATTAGTTGATATGCTCCTTGTTCACCTTTGAATTGATCCCTTGAGAGTGGACAACTCAGCCACCTTTTGATATGGTTATTTTATCTCAGGGTTTCCAAGGTCATGGTTATTAGTACCTTCCTGTCCTCAGCTCAGAGCTATCCCATTAGAGATTTGTCACCTCTCTAGAAGCTCTTTATGGGTGCTGGTCCAATACTCAGAGAACCTGTGAGACTCATCCCATCCTCAGGCTCTGGTGAAGTTCCCCAAACCTCTTTCCAGCTAATCTGCCTCTGCTCCCCCAACTCTAAAAGCATTGACCTCCACCTCCATCATCTTTGATATGATGCAGTATAACCGTTTCAATGAGGGGTTGAAAACAAAAGCCCTATCCTAGAGTTATCTTTATCTAGAGGTAAAGAACTTCAGCTTTTGTCGTAGCAAGTGAGCATAAAAAGATGGCTACCCTCTTGGGGTGGGATAGAAAAGCAAAAGACAACAAAACAACACCCCCAAACCCCAAAACAATAGGACCAAGTATAAATCACACATGAATCACTTGATAAATCATCCTTTACATTAAAATTCCTAAAATTGTTGAAAAAATACACATTTATGGACTCAGACAAACTGGGGAAAATAATGATTCTCAGTTATGGGCTGGACAGTTTCCACTGGAGACTCTTTATTTCATTTATCCTTATAGTGGCTCCTTGAGATAGTATTATCATCTCCTTTTTCCAAATAAAAATACCAACACTCAGAAATTCACCCAGATCTCACAGCTATGAAAGAATGCATTAGAACTGGTACTCAAATCTGCAGGACTCTTGAACTACACTTTTTCCTCTGTACCATCCTGCCCTTTATCCTGCTGTCAGTGGCTTTCCAAAGACAGTCAGCACTAAAGTACATACAAGGAAAGTCAGTGTTTTAAAAGTCAGTTCTTTTGGGAAAAACACTAACACAGAAAAAACAAACAAAGCCTAGATGATGGCAAATCCAAACCCATTGGTTGTTTGACAGAATGGTCTCCTGGTGTTTTCCACCAACATACTTTCCAAAAGCAGTCGTAACTATAAATTAGTGAACAACATTCACTGTGTACAAAATAAAACATCGTCTAATAACTAAGGTTATCAGTTCCTTCCACACATAGAAATGAGAAACATCTGTCATATTTTTAAAAATAAAGAACAGCATCAAATATAGAAATTTATACATTTACAGACAAGATCTTGTTTGTTCATTATCACACATTTTAACAAAATATGAATAAACATGGAAAAAAATTTAAACCTCAAATATGAAATAAAGTCAGTCTATTATACTGACTTTTAATTTTGCTCAGGCTTAGATGAACTGTGTCTATAACCATTCTGGGAAATATAGGATACACATTGTCAACTAATATAATATTTTTTTATTATAAAATGTCAGGTAAGTGTAAAGGAGAATGTAGGTTCTGGATTTTTTTTTTTTTTTTTTTTTTTTGCGGTACGCGGGCCTCTCACTGTTGTGGCCTCTCCCGTTGTGGAGCACAGGCTCCGGACACGCAGGCTCAGCGGCCATGGCTCATGGGCCCAGCCGCTCCGCGGCATATGGGATCTTCCCAGACCGGGGCACGAACCCGTGTCCCCTGCATCGGCAGGCGGACTCTCAACCACTGCGCCACCAGGGAAGCCCGGTTCTGGATTTTTATTTGCAAAATACAAACCATTAAACATTGGATACCTCAAATCATATAGTTAATCAGAGAGAAAAACAAGGCATCTAGATATCTTCATTTCTAATTGTGTTACATATGAGATTTAAAAGATATACTTCGAGAACCTCATTTGAAAGATGCAGGGAGAGGCTAAGAAGCAGTTATGTTTTTGTTTGTTTGTTTGTTTTTAACTTCTTTATTGAAATATAATTGCTTTATAATGGTGTGTTCATTTCTGCTTTATGACAAAGTGAGTCAGTTATACATATACATATGTTCCCATATCTCCTCCCTCTTGCGTCTCCCTCCCATCCTCCCTATCCCACCCCTCTAGGTGGACACAAAGCACCGAGCTGATCTCCCTGTGCTATGCGGCTGCTTCCCACTAGCTATCTATTTTACATTTGGTAGTGTATATATGTCCGTGCCACTCTCTCACTTCGTCCCAGCCAAAGGTATGTTTTGATTGGTGATCTATTTAAAGTTTAGAAAACTGTTCACCTCAGAGGTACACCATACAATCATGTGTTATTATTGAACATTTAATTTTTAACCTACTTAAGCTAATGAGATAACTGTTAATAGTGTGTAGACTCTCTCCCTTCATTCATTCAACAACTATTCATTGGGTGCCTGGTAGGTACAGGACCACTCTTGGCCTAAGTGTATAACAGTGAATAAAACAAAGTTTGACAGAAGAAAATAAAATGTGACTTGCTGATGGTTTGGATGTGGAATGGGAGAGAAAGAGAAGATACAAAAATGACTCCAAGAATTTTGGTCCTAGCAACAGGGAGATGGGTGTGAGATCTACTGAAAGGGGAAAACTGGGGAGGAGCAGGATTGGGGATGTAAAAGCAGAAGATCCGTTCTAGACAGGTTAAGGTTAAGGTGCCTGTGAGATATCCAAGCAGAGAAGATGAATAGGTGGTTAGGTTTGTGCATCAGAGTTCATTAAAGAGACCTGGGCTAGAGATATAAATTTGAGAGGTCTCAGTATATCAATGTGTTTAAGCTACATTTAAAGCCAAAGGGGTTGATGAGATCACATAAGGATTCAATTTAGTTAGAGGACTGAGGACTTAGCCCTGGAGTGCTGGAATATTTAGAGGTTGGGAAGATGAAGATGACCTAAAAAGGAGAATGAGAAAGAGGGGCCAGTGAGGAAGAAGGAGAACCAAGAGAGTGGACTCATGGAGGCCAGTGAAAGAGATTGACTCAAGAGGGGAGAAGCACATAACTGTGTCAAACACTGATGGTGGTTCAATGAAGGGAAGCACTGAGAATTGAAGCAAAGTGGAGGATCCTTTTCGGTGGCATGGTGTGGGTAGAGCCTGATCAGCATGGGTTTAAGAGAAAAGGGAGGAGATCAAGTAGAGACAGCCAATATGGACTACTCTTTCAAGAAGTCTTATCATGAAGAGGAGCAGAGAAGCAGGGCAATGGATGGAAGGGTGGGGGTCAAGGGAGAGCTTTATTTTAAGGTGGGGTTTGTTTAGAAGGGGACCAGTCCATCTTTAGTAAAAGGAAGGAAGGCAGATTATGTGGTGCAGATACAGATAGACTGATGGAGTTCATGATGGTGCACGTGGGAATTCTCTTCTGATATGTTCGATTTTCTCAGTCAAATAAAAAGCTCAGTTGCTAGCTGAGAGTCAGAGGTGGAGAAGTGGTGTTGAGAGGTTGAGACGGAAAAGTTGTAACAAAGTCCAGGACGGGAGAGGGTGCTGACTAGGGACATGACATGATTGCCTGCAGTATGGAAACCCCACCCCAGATTTGCTGTCAGGAACACATAAAACTATTAGTATGGTTGTGTGTTTCTTCCTGGCACATTGAGGCTACTCAAGTGTAGGCCTGGAGTAGGTGAAGTGTTGGGTTTAATCAAATTCAACAGAATCAAAAGAATTAAAGGAGATAGATGCGATACATATACACAATGAAATATTACTCAGTCATTAAAAGGAACAAAATTGTGCCATTTGCAGAGACGTCGATGGACCTAGAGACTGTCATACAGAGTGAAGTAAGTCAAAAAGAGAGAAAAAACTATCGTATAATATTACTTATATGTGCAATCTAAAAAATGATTCAGATAAACTTATTTTCAAAGCAGAAATAGAGACACAGATGTAGAGAACAAACGTATGGATACCAAGGGGGGAAGTGGGGGTGGGATGAACTGGGAGATTGGGATTGACATATATGCACTACTATGTATAAAATAGATAACTAATGAGAACCTACTGTATAGCACAGGGAACTCTACTCAGTGCCCTGTGGTGACCTAAATGGGAAGGAAACCCAAAAAAGAGGGGATATATGTATATGTATAGCTGATTCACTTTGCTGCACAGCAGAAACTAACACAACATTGTAAAGCAGCTATACTCCAATAAAAAGTAACAACAAAAAAAAAGAATTAAAGGAGATAATTTTAAAATTAAAAAGCAAATAAGATTGGTTGTCAGTGGGAAGGATGACTGGGTGTCCTGGGGACAAATGTGGGAAGGAGATATTTTACTCTCTATTCTTTTATATCTATTGAATTTTGATCCATAGAAAAGAATGAACTCTTCAATAAGTTATAAGACAATTTTAGATACAGATAAGTGATGTGAAGAATGTAAAACAGAATGGAAAAAACATGGCTAGAGCACATGAAGGGTATGCTATAGATAAAGTGGTGATACTTGAGCTGACATAGAGGATGAGAGGGGTTCTGTCTTCTTTATTACTATCATCATCATTATGATTAATTACAGCTAACTACAATGCCTTTAATTCTGAGCTTGAGTGGGAGGTGATTTATTTTTTGGTTATTCAAAATCATTAGGCCAAATAATCAAACTGACCTTTTAAAAATTGTTAAAAGTTTATTTATGTTTATTTATGTTGCTAAAATGAGGTAGATTTGTTTTCTTTCCCAGTTCAGTTATGTGGTTGAGCTGATAAATAATTTTTTATCTTTGTAAGAAAGATGTTAAAAACCATTAACCTGTAGCTTGTACCAATCAACTTATCCACATGGTACCTGGCAATGTCTTACACCTTGATCCTGTACTTTCTGTTAATAGGTTAAGGCAAAAGGAGAAACAGACTCAGAGCTGCCTCCAGGGCACATGCCTGCAAAGGCAATTCCCAAATGAGTCTAGAAAGAGTAATCTCATTGAGTAGACAAGGAGATTCCTTGCCCACCTCTCTAAGGATGCTCTTTGTGTTTCTGAAGCCTGCTTTTACCCATCAGGAGGGAGGACAAGATGTGTTGTTAGACAGAATGTTCTGGTCCGTGTCTTCTGGGCTTGGGGACTCCCTGTTCCTCCTGGGCATTTCCCTCCCTCACTGGCTCATATTCATTGTTTGAGACTGCATGCTATCCCTGGCTTAGCACAGGGGTTGGCAAACTTTTCCTGTAAAGGACCAGAGAGTCAATATTTCAGGCTTTGCAAGTATTAATGTCTCTGTCTCAGCTCTTTGACTCTGCCATTGTAGTGCAAAAGCAGATATGTAAATGAAGATCTTGGTTTTGTTTCAATAAAACTTTATTTATGGATGCTGACATTTAAATGTCATGTAATTTTTACATATCACAAATATTCTTTTGATTTTTTGAAAACATTAAAATATGTAAAACCCACTCTCAGGTTGTGGGCCATACAGAAATATGCAGGGAGCCAAATTTGTCCTTAGGCTGTAGTTAGCCAACTCCTGGCTTAACAGGATGCTCCCTCTCAGTGCTTCAGGGCCACCTGCATCTCCTTGTATCTGAACTTGGAACTTCCCCATTGCTCCTACTCCTGCATTCTTCTGCACCTGTCTTGGGCCATGTTTCTTCATAAATTTACTCTGATATCTGTCTCTCTGAGATTCATCAACATTTTTGATACACTGACAGAGTAGCATTCAAACATTTTTATAGACTATGTTTTGTTTTGTTTTGTTTTGTTTTGCGGTACGCAGGCCTCTCACTGTTGTGGCCTCTCCCGTTGCGGAGCACAGGCTCCGGACGTGCAGGCTCAGCGGCCATGGCTCACGGGCCCAGCTGCTCCGCGGCACGTGGGATCCTCCCGGACTGGGGCACGAACCAGTGTCCCCTGCACTGGCAGGCGGACGCTCAACCACTGCGCCACCAGGGAAGCCCAGACTATGTTATTTTAATTAAGTTTTATTTCACAGTATTTTTTTTTTTTTTCCAGAGGGAGGATAGAAGTTTGATGAATGCCCTTTGACTACTAAGTTGTTTGTTGATTTGCCTACTTTGGAGTGACATTAGGCAACTTCCAAAAATAATTCAAAGTCAGTTCTTTTTAAATTTATTTAAGAAAAAAAATTAGAAATTATAGTGATAATAGTAAGTGTTGGAAAATCAGGTAGACATTTTTTTGTGGCTCCCTAATAGATAAAGGGGGAAAAAACCTTAAAAGCAACATTAACAAGAACTAAATAGTCAAGAATAATTTTTATCAACTGCATCTCAAAAGTTTGAGAATTTGCTTTTTCAAAAACAACGATCTAAAACAGCTCCTGCCAGGTGATCAGGAGTCTATTATTGAGTTCTAAAAATTTCAGCAAGCAACTCAAAGAGAGGAATTGAGATCCTAAAGTCTAAGAAATTGTGTGATGGAGACCAAAGCTTACCTGGTTTAGTATTGGCAGCTGTTCTCTCTAGTTTGTGCTACTTTGCAGTTTTCTACCAGTGAGACAGAGGTGGAGCAGACATCTGGAGTGGGGAGGGAGAACAGGATGTTTCTGAAGAAGTTTTGGAGATAGGGATGAAACTGTGGAGCACTTCACATGCAAAATGGGATTTGAGGAGATTAATGTCAAAAGACAATTTTTAGGAATGTAATCTCCTAACTAGAAGGACAGCATAATATAGTGGTTAAGAGCATAGAGTATGGAACTGAGCCTATCAGCGTTCAAATCTGAGCTCTATCATTTACTATCTGTAGGACCTTGAGCAAATTACTTAATTTCTGTGTAACTCAGTCTCCTTTCCTATAAGAGAGAGATAAGAATAGGTCTACCTCGGGCTTCCATGGTGGCGCAGTGGTTGGGAGTCCACCTGCCGATGCACGGGACGCGGGTTCATGCCCCGGTCTGGGAAGATCCCACATGCTGCGGAGCGGCTGAGCCCGTGAGCCATGGCCGCTGAGCCTGCACGTCCGGAGCCTGTGCTCCGCAACGGAAGAGGCCGCAACAGTGAGAGGCCCGCGTACCGCAAAAAAAAAAAGAATAGGTCTACCTCATAGGATTGTTATTAGTGTTAAGTGAAACGCCATATGCCAAGTGTTTAAAAGTGCCTACTACAAAATAAGTCCTGTAAAAGTGGGTGGTGGAGTCCTTCTTATTCTGTGGTCTGCTGAGGCAGAACTAAAAGCTGACTTTCTTTAGGCCATGTTGGATGTTAAGATAACTAATTCCTCAGTCCTATGTATTTGTTGCTGTTTAAAAAGTCAGGAGACACTTAGAGGTTTAAACATCAACCAACATTTTATTGATTTCGAAGTAATGTGTGGCCTACTGTCAGTCCCTGGAGTCCAGTATGTGCATGTGTGTCTGTGTGGGCACGTATGTATGTATGAGTTGGGAGTAGGGTATGGTATGGGTTCTATCTGTATAAAGAAGCAGAAAAGCAGGATGTCCAATATTCTGCATAACTGAGGGATCCATTTTACCATCCTATAGCTTATTCACCTGCCACCCCAGGAAGCCCCCTAGCGCTACACAGTCCCCTGAGTGCAATGCCAGCCCTGTCTATTCATCTTCAGTTACCAGGGAGCCTCTGTTCCTCAGTGAATTTCCTTTCCATTCATTTTCAAATGACTTTTCTGATATGGGCATTGTTGAATATGCACAAGATAGAGGCAGAGGTATGTGTATGGATTGATTTGCATAAATATAAATACAGTATACGTAGCCTTATTTAAATGATAGAATGATAATATTGTGTTGCCACCTCACAGTGAAAGCTAATTAATTCAGCTATTGAGATGATAACGATTCCTTTCTCAGTTAATACCAGAGCAAAAAAACCTGCAGAATTGTCCTAACACTGTTCCTTTGACTCATCCTGGAATAAGGAATTTTATTTCAGTTCATTATTGAGCTATCAATATCTATCATGGTTTTAGAGGGAATTGTTCCTGGGAGGGGCTGAAATTAGTGGGAAGATTGACTCAAGTAAGCTAAAGTGGTCATTGAGATCAATCATTTGGTATCAGGAAAAAATTCTTTTTTCTTTTCTTTTCTTTCTTTCTTTTTTTGTCTGTAGTTTCTTTTGAATTGCATGATGTGGTGTTTGCACTCCCAATATCAACACTGATCTGAAGCACAGTCTTTTTTTAGACTTTATGTGGTTGGATTTGACATTTAGGAAAATGGTAATACCATTCCTACTGAAAGTTATACCAGCTCACAAATTCAAAAGCAAGTCTATGACTTTTTTAACCTTGACATCTCTAACTTTTTCTTCAGCCTGTTTTCTTATTGAGTTAGTTATCAAGTTCTGAATGTTCCTCTGTTTCCTCCCCCCCCACCCCCCATATAGGTCAGGCATCAGTCACCCTCTGGCCATAACAGCCTCTTGCCTCCAGTCTCTGGTCTCCCTGTCCCACCTTTCTTGACCTTGCCCCAAGGAGTCTTCCCAACATGCAGGTTAGGTTAGAGCCTCCCCTGCCAAAACCCTTTAAAGGCTTCTCTCTCTCTCTACTTGATATAAAGATTCAACTTCTTTGCTTGGAGTTCAATGGCATTTAACCATATTCTGTCCCACTGCATGCCCTCATCAAGCTCCCACTAATTCTCCCCACACTCTACCCTCCCATCAAGATGGATTATCTACCCTTCCTTGGAATTTCCATAACTTCGTGCATTTGCTCATTTCCCAGACTGTCCTTCCTCCCTCAAAGTCCATGTTTCAAAATCCTACTTATTCTCTGAGGTCCAGCTCAAATTCTACTTCCTTCATGAGTTCTTCTGTGATTCCCCCTACTTGGAATTAATCAGGGCCATTCCCAGCCCATATAATGCCTTTTCCTCGAGACACTAGACTTTTAGCTGTTGGGAAATTGTCATATTATACTTATTTTACTAGGACAATTTTTATTGCCTTCTGCTTGGAAAATTGTCATAACAAATGTGCAAATCTCCAAGTCTATGATGGAATTGCTGTCTCCCTTTAATGTGGCACATCCTTCACAAGCATTTAGTGTGGCCATGAAATGATCACTTTTCGGTCTACATTCCAATAATTTATAACTTAATTAGCTATCCTATCACTCTACATTTTTATTGTGTTGTGATTTTACTTCTTTGTCTTCCCCCTAAGTTGGAAGCTCTGAGGGACAAGGGATGTTTTCTTCATCTTGGTATCTCCCTTGCATTCTCTGATGCAGCTTTCAGATAGTAGGTATTTAAGATTAACTTATTCTACTCTCTTGTGATGCAAGGGGGGCAATTATAGCATAGTGGTTAAGAGCGTGGGCTTTGGTGCATGACTGCCTGGATCTGAATCCTTTTAGTCCAATTATTAACCATGTTATCATGGCCAAAATACTTAACCTCTCTGTACCTTTTTTTTCATCTGTAACATGGGGACACATAATATTATCTTCATCATAAAATTGATATGGAGATTAGATAACTAAATGCAGGTGAAGTGGTTAGAACAACAGGGAGTGGGTGCTTAGTAAATGTCAGCTATTATTCCAACAGGCGGTTAAAATAGGAAGGACACTGCTGTCTCGATTTTGGCAAAGGCATGAAGACAATAGATGCTACATTCCAAAGTGAGTTCATCTTGCAGTGGGTAGTTAAGAACTAGTTAAATACCTCGCTTACTTTGAGGGTATGAAGTGAGTAGGAGGTGGAAATTAGAGAGTGATCTTTAAAGCTTTTGGAACATGTGATTAGTGTGCTAGGAATCCCACATTCCCATTGCAAAGGGGTGGGGTGGGGTGTGGCTGTCTGCCCCTGGGGGCCACCGCTGGAAAGTATGGGACTTTTGTGAGGATTAGAAAAAGGTGTCCCCCTTCCCCAGATAAAATCTGTACACTAAGGAGGCTCTGCTGCCCCAGGCCCAATGGAAGGGTCTTCAATAGGATCACTCAAGGAGATTGACATGTATTCCCTGCAGCTGAGGGACACTGAAGATTGGCGTCTGACTTTCACCTGAGAAGTTGAAAGGGCAAGAGGGTGGGTGGCTGACTGCTCATGGGTAGGTGGGAGCAATTTTCTCTGAGTTTGTTGGAGCAGAGAAAACTAGCATGGGGTTGAGTCCATGGAGTGGAGGGACCTCAGAAGAAAGAGGATGCGGGTGAATTGCCAAATTCCAAGATGCTGAAGGAGATGCAAGCCATGGGCTAGAAGAGAGACATATTTGCCCTCAACAAGGAACTGCAGAGGAAAGTATCCCAGTGATGGGAGGAGTTCTCAAAAGAACCCAAACCAAGGGAGAAAGAGTCCGTTTCCAAAACTTGCTAGATACAAACCAGCTTCTAACAACACCAGGCAAGTAAGCTCTTTCCTGTCACTTCTTCCCCTGCCTCCCCCAGCCCAATCCTTATTCACCACTCCACCTCGACTCCGGAAGTGTCAGGAACCATGGTCATCCAGGTCTATGGGTGGAGGAGGAAGAGGAGAAGCAGAAAGGAGGCCAGTCAGTCCCCTCCCCACCTCCAGGCAGCTGAACTGTAGTGGCTGTAGCTGTGGCTGCATCCTCTCCAGGGAGATGTTTATTTTAAAGGAAGGTTGGCATGTTTATTATTATGCCAAGCTGCGTATATTAAGTACTGAATTGAAACCTCAATGCTCACTTCCGAGTCTGACCTCTGCATCCAGAACTGATCATTCAGTCAGCCTCTCTGCCTCAGCACAGCCCAGGAACACGGAATTTCACTAGTTTGGTTGTTTGCCTCTCTTTGTTCTCAACCAGCGTGTAAACTGTAAGAGGGCATTGATAACTTATTCACCCCTGTACCACCAGCACCTAGAGCTCATTAGTACATAATGGTCTCCCAGCAAAGATACACTAATGAAAGTAATCTATCTTTTAAAACAAACAAAGATTTTTCCAAAGAGAGGCTATAATTCAAATGTGTCTTTATTTTTGAGAAATAAATAATTAACAACAGCTGCCATCTGGACCGCGCAGCACAGCCAAAAGTACATTTGTCACCGATATGGTCAAGGATGGCCTGGGTGCCCCGCAGGGGTTCATGAGAAAAATGCTCTGGAATCTCTCAATCCAAGTGTGTTGTTAGGAGCCTCTTACTTCTTTCTGTGTTTCTTCCCCAGGTTTCTTCAGGAGAAGCATTACCAAAAATGCTGTGTACAAGTGTAAAAACGGGGGCAACTGTGTGATGGACATGTACATGCGAAGGAAGTGCCAGGAGTGTCGACTAAGGAAATGCAAAGAGATGGGAATGTTGGCTGAATGTATGTATACAGGTATTCGCAACAAGCAAGTAAATTCCACTAAAAATCTCTTAAGGAGGCAGATGTCAGGTAACTCACATGATTAGAGTTGTACGTCACATATTAAAGAAGAGACTTACTAAGCCGTCTAAGTTCTTGAAAAGGGTAATGAACCACTGAAATTGTCGAAACTGTCGGCTAAAGAGCATCTTATGCACCTGAAAGAAACAGCTGTGCTTTGGTGTCCATTGTTGCCCTGAATTATACGTGAAGTGAAATGGCGTTAACATACAGTCAAAATAACATGTTTTAATAAGCTACAAAGAATGACAGTCTAAATGTTTCCTCCAAATATGATTTAATATCCTTCTTATTTATTGTTTAATCAGCATAAAAATTCAGTTGTGGGGAAAATTAAGAATGTTCTATAAGGTGTAACTGCCTGTGAATTGTCTAAATAGAGTTTTAAACCTAGTCATTTTATTAAGACTCCTTTTTCTCTTAGTGCGGCTTTGAACCAATTTGTATAGGTTTACACAGGAAATTAACTACTCCGAGTTTTAATATAATTCGGCCCTTCAATCAGATAAAGAGACACTGTATTAACTGCTGGCTTTGTGAGAAACCATAATCTTCATCAAAATTTGGAATGCATGTTCGTACATAACATATTAATTTTTCATTCTGCAAATTCTACAGACCACTCAGATTCTGAGATATGTCCTATTCCTGCTCAAAACACAAATAGACAAGCGAACGTCACCAAGGGGATGATAACATTCAGAGAGGGAATGCCACATGAAATAAAAGCCTTTGGAAGGTGACTCCAGTTCTATTGTTCCCCAACTGCAGGCAACTGGGATGGACCCAAAGAAAAAACGCGTGCAGGAGGGGGGGAAAAATAGGTCAGTGTAAATAATCCAGCTCTGGATGGATGAAAATTTTATAGTGCCCGATCACAATCTCTTCTTAGTGTATATGAAACAAGAGACTGCGGTAGGGGCTGTGGCTGGAATCCAATCTTGCAGTGGAAACACTTACTTCGATCCTGGGTGGTTCATGTTCCTCATCACTTAAATATGAACCTCTTCCAGCAAAGTCCTGAGGACATTTTTCATGACTCCACCTACAAGAGTCTATAATGTTATTTATGAAAACACAAACTTATCTAGTAACAGATATAAGAGCTTTTGTATGATCCTATAAAATAAATGCCCTGGACAAAGAAACTCTTGGAACTTCGTTTCATTAACATTGAGAGAATAAGGAAGTTAAATAGGAGCATGGGAGATTGTTCTTCATTATTTTAGTAGTTCTGTTTAAGTGTAAATTTATGATGATATTGTATGATTATTCAAAAGAAAATTTCAAAGTCCCCTGGAGTTATTTTCATCTGTAACTATATTCTTAATAATTTATACAGTTCTGAAAATTAACAGGACTTTAAAATTTTTCCCTAAAGGATGTTGACATCATTTTACTCAACACATTTACATTTGTGTTTAATGTGAAATTGGATCTACTTCTTACAGTACAGTTATGTAAACATCGATGGAAAACAATATTAATCCTATGTTTTGAAACACTAGCTTTCAAGGCCCCCTAGGCCAGGAAGAGGGTGAGTGTCATTCACCTTTTTTATTGAATACCTTACATTTGTACAATGCTCTGGTGTTACAAATTCTTTGCAGAAAGCTCATTTTAAAAAATGACCTAATGATATTTAATCTACAGATAACTCTGTGGGTTAAACATTATTCTCATTTTACCAAGGAAGAAACTGAGGCTCACAGGAGATACATTTCTTGTTCAAGACCAAGTCTTAAAGTGTCAGTGGGGCTAGAATTAGCTCTGTGCTAAATGGCAAAGGAGACCTTTTAAGCCGACCACACCTCAGCTGCCTTGGGACCACAAACCCAACAGGACTTTCCTTGGATGGCGAAGACTCTCTGTTTATGTTTTCAGGCTTGTTAACTGACATTCAGTGTAAATCTAAAAGACTGAGGAAAAACGTGAAGCAGCACGCAGATCAGACCATTAATGAAGACAGTGAAGGACGTGACTTGCGACAAGTGACCTCGACAACTAAGTCATGCAGGGTAATGACGGGCCAGCGCGTCCACCATAGCCGGCGGCCACTGAGCTTCTAGGATGTTGTGACTTGGGCGGGGAGCTTTCACACCAGGGCCACAGCCACAAGCAGAATTTCATTTCAAGTGTGCATCAAGTGCTTTTTAGTCAAGAGAGTAATACATGCTTCCATGTAAAAATTCAAAGGATAGCAGTTACGTAAACATGGATGAAGTAAAATAAGTGAAAGTTCTCCATCTCCCTGATCCCATTCTCCTCCTGCTTCCCAGAGGTAACCAGTGGGAATGGTTTGGGCTTTAAAATGAGTATCGATGACATTTTTTTCCCTGTCAATGAGAAGGAAGGCTCAGACTCAATGTGGACTCAATAGGGGTTTGTGGATTAGTCCTTATCAAGGGGTAAAACAGGGTGAATACACATCTGTGGGTCAATAGAGAAAGGCCCTTCTCCCTGAGGTCACAAATTACTCAAGAAATCCTTTGAGTGACTCAGGACAAAATAGAGGAACAGCATCTTGGATGCTTAGCCAAACATGTGATAATTCACAGAACATTTGGAGGAATTTTAATTTGCCATTAGTTGAAAAACCAATAATCCATGATTGATTGTCACACCCTTCTCAATATTTATTATACTACTGACAAAGAAAATTTCATCCATGTTTAGTTTTGCAAATATGTTATTTTGTGTTCATTTCAGAAAAAATAATTTTATGTAAAAAGTACAGTTGACCTTTGAACAACTTGGGGGTGTAGTTAGGGATGTCCACCCTCAGGCAGTCGAAAATCCACATATAATTTCACAGTCTGGCCCTCCCATAACCTCAGTTCTGCCCCTGTGAATTCAACCAACCACAGATTCTGTAGTGCCGTAGAACATGTTTAGTAAAAGAAATCTGTGTATAAGTGGACCCGTGCAGTTCAAACCTTGTGTTGTTCAAGGGTCAGCTGTATTACTTTGTCATAGTGCTTCATCAATAACACTTTGGTAAAGGAAGCAACAAGTCGACACTATTATTCACACTCACCAAAAGATGCTAATCAGGGGGAAAGAGGTGTTTGTGGTCTGAATTGTCCAGATTGATGACTCACTACTTTGGGGTTGGCAACATTTCTGTAAAGGGCCAGATATTTTAGGCCTTGGCCACATGGTCTCTATGAGAACTACTCAACTCTGCTATGGTAGTAGGCCTGATAGCCTTCATATCCTGATTATTATTTATTTGCAAGAAATACATGAAAGGAATATTTTGTTATCCCTGTTTTATAGATAGGAAAATTACCCACTTGGGACAAATTTAGTGAAATGTGATGTGGCTTGCCCAAGGAACTAGAGAAAGCAATTACACATTATAACAGAGTGCATGCACAGTTTCTGCCATATTTAGGGCTTTTTTCAACAATTTCTGCTAGTGGTTTACTCCAGATGAGAGTACACATGGGAAACATGCCTTATAACCAGCTTCCCTGACACCTTTCATTTTTTTGCCAGTGTAGGAGAAAACTGAACTCACCCCAGATCAACAGAATCTTCTTCATTATATTATGGATTCATACAGCAAGCAGAGGATGCCTCAGGAAATAACAAATAAAATTGTATGTACAATATCTGAAAATACATGGGTTTAAAGTTAATATTTTCTGGAGCTTTTACTACCTTGGGGGTCAAATTTATATATGAATATGTTATTTAAAATGATTAGGGCTTATAATTTAAGTTGTACATTTAAATTTTTGCAGCATTAAACAAAGAGTAAGGAGTCTCATACCTAGCTTGGTAATAGTAATTGTTCTCCAAGGATCTGAAAAATTTGAGCTGGGTCTTAAAAGTTATTATCTAAATATGGTTCTATAGTATAACAATATTATATTGATTTCTCCTTCTATCTACTTATCGTTTGCTTTTTTCTTAAAATTCAGTTAAAAGAAGAATTCAGTGCAGAAGAAAATTTTCTCATTTTAACTGAAATGGCTACCAGTCATGTACAGATTCTCGTAGAATTCACAAAAAAACTTCCAGGTATTTTTAAATGTAGTTACTTTTCTACTACACTGTACAATATTCTTGTGACATTGAGAGGCAGGTCTGTTCATTGTAAAAAGGGAATAATGCCACATCTGCTTTATAGCTTTTTATTTATTTACTTATTTTTTAAATTTTATTTATTTATTTATTTTATTTTTGGCTGCGTTGGGTCTTCATTACCGTGCACGGGCTTTCTCTAGCTGTGGCAGTCCTGGGCTACTCTTCTGTGTGGTGCACGGGCTTCTCATTGTGGTGGCTTCTCTTGTTGCGGAGCACGGGCTCTAGGCGTGTGGGCTTCAGTAGTTGTGGTACGTGGGCTCAGTAGTTGTGGCGCACAGGTTTAGTTGCTCTGTGGCATGTGGGATCTTCCCAGGCCAGGGCTTGAACCCATTTTCCCTGCATTGGCAGGCGGATTCTTAACCACTGCACCACCAGGGAAGTCCCCCACATCTGCTTTAAATTAATGTGTCTAATTACTATAGACACGAAATATTAGAGCCAGATAGGATATTTTAAATTATAATAATTCTCCAAATTGATAGATTAAAAAATTGAGACTTTCCAAAGTTGTCATTCATCCATTTATTCATTTAATAAGCATTTTTTGAAATGTACTCTATGCTAAGTACCTAGCAATTACCATCAAGGAGAGTGATTAAAGGTTAAAATTTAAAAAAACCCCAAAAAACCATGTATACAAAGTGCTGTTGGACAGAGAGAAAATGATTCCTAATTGTATCTGAGAAAGACAGGGAGGCTTCAGAAAGAATCATATTTGAGTGTAAAAGAAAAAATGATTTTTCCCAGTGGTATGAAAGAGAAGGGGCATTCCAAGTCGAGAGATCTGCTTGTGAAAAGGTAATGAGGCATGAACAAGAATAGGATTATTAGAAATGGAAGAGAAGATTCAGTGTAGCTATAGAATAATGTCTGTGGTGGGCTCCTTGGCTAGACATAAGGCAAGTTGGTACCAGACTGATAAGGATGCCCTGGATTGTAAGAAGTTTTTGGTGGCTTTTTTTTTTCTTTTTGAGAGGAACATAATGAGATTTATGTTATAGATATATGGCTTTATTGTGTTTGTATAAGATGGATTTGAATGAGGAGGGACTGCAGGCGGGGAGGATCAGTTAGTATGCTACTGCACCAGTCCAGGTAGAGGGCTTGAAATAAAGCAATAGCAGTGGGAGAGAGAAGAGGAAACAAAATGAAGAGACATTCAAAGGTTGGTAGGGCTTGATGAACAAGTGTATGTATGGGATCGGGGAGAGGGACTTATCCATAGTCATTTAGATGGTGCCAGTACAGAAAGTAGAATTCAAGGTTCTTGTCTCCCAGTGCCACTCCTCCCCCATTCTTTCAGCCGCATTATCATTGCTCTATAAGCCAATAGGTTTAAGTTGTTTCAGTGTTTTTAAAATATTTTAGTACATTAGAATCCATGATCTAGTAGAGTTTAATAAATATCTTGTATAGCAGCATAACACTGTAATATTAAATTACAGAAGGTGACTTCTGATGTAGGATTTTAATTAGACAGTTTAATTTGCTTTCTTTTGTCAGCATTATGCTATTATTTTATTAAATGTGTCATGGATAGACATAAGCTTATATAAAAGTCATAAGATGTGTGGAGAAAGTTCTTATTATCATTGAAACATTAATATTCTCTCATTTATTTATTAACAATGGAAGAGAAACTTAATTTGTTATATGCTAATTTGGCTGAAGACAATCATGATTAATAAAAGATTACACAAGAGTGATAACTGTGGGGGGAGAACTGGGAAAGGGAGAATATCATGTTCTTGGTTGTTTATGGGAAAAGGTTTTTCAGTTCAAATGGTCAGTTGGTATTGAATCAGGAAATAATTGAAGGCGAAAAAGTATCTTATTCATAAGAAGGTAACTTATCTGAAAGCAATGGCAATATCTTACACACTTCTTCATTTCCAGTGTCTAACCTATTTCCCGAGGGAGAGGAAGAGTACAATGAATGCATGTTTAACGAGTAAAGTAGAAGGAAAAAAAATTTAATGCAACAGGAAATAAAAGGCAAGAAAACCTTGAGAAAGAAAAAAATGTCTTTTAACAATAATTATAGAAATGACAACATCATTATATATAGTAATAATAGTGATATATAATACCAATATGAAAGGGTGTTTTGTGAAAGACCCAGCTGAGTCACTCCTTTCAGCAGTTCATTGAGCATAACCTGTGCCAGGCACTGTCCAGGGTGCTGGAGACTCAGCATGGCTCCTGCCCTCAAAGGAGCTCTTAGGTTCTCTAAGGTAGTGACTTTTTGAAGAGTCATAAAAAAAGACTCAAGTTCTCAGAACAGGGGAAGGTTATTCATTATCAACAGGAAAAGAGATGGTCAATGCAGAGCTGCTACTTAGAGAAGATGTTCTGCTGCTCTCATTAATCAGGCATTTGTGACACTGAGGTGAAAATAAGACTAGGACTGATTTAAGTTTCTAGGTTATATTTTAGGAAGAGAAACAAAGGGGCATACCTTCTAAGAGAGCAATTCAGAATCTTGGGTAGAGGGAGACAGGGAGTATAGATTGAAAAAGCCTGTTCTTTACTCTCACGATCTGATTTTATACTTGGGGAAAAATGCAAATTATAGAAAGGGACTTAAATATTTGCTTATCAACATAGGGGTTGAATTTAGAAGATCAATGGACTTTGATAAAAAGTCCTACCAGATACTGCTGAACTGAATGAATAAGCATTTTCAGAACTCTAATGGAAAACTGATGAATTCATAAAAGTGCTAACAAAAGATCAAGATAAAAAATTAATTACATGGGACTGAGTGAACTGATGAGGATGATTATAATTTTGGTGACTTTCTGTTTGAATAATAAAAAAAAAAAGTCCTACCAGAGGCCTTTCCAAACAAACATCCTTAAAATCATGCCTCAGAGAGCTGGACCATCTCGGAAGGCAGGCTCAGCAGGCAGGAAAAGAAGGAAATTTTCACCCCATTTTTAAAGTTTTGTATACAAAAACTCCAAATAAATTGGTACCCACTGTAAGTAATTCAGTCATGCAATTCAAACAATGCAGAAATTTATGGACCAGAAAGTTAAAGTCCCCTTCACAGCCATCCGTATCATCTTTATTATAGGCAACTATTGACAGAAGCCTGGTTTGATTTCTTTCATATATTTTGATCTATACACACATACACATACATAGATTGTTTTTAAACATGTAAGTGAGATTATATAGTACATATTTGTTTTGGGGTATCTTTTTTTCTTTAACACCTTCCCATATATGTAAATCAGCCTCATGCTTTTAACAGTTGCATAGTATTACATTGTAATAATAATAGTTAACATTATTTAAGTATTTGCTGTATGTCAAGAACTGTATAAGCATTTAATATGATTGCCTCATTAATATTTCTGCCAATCCTAAGGGGTGGGTGCTCTTATAATCCCTATTTTGGAGATGAGGAAACTGAGACACTAAGAGATTGAGTACGTTTCCCAAGACCACAAAGATAGTAAGTGTCAGAGACAGAATTTTATTCTAGGCAATCTGATTTTAGAGACCTTATTTTATACTGCCCTCCTATGGATCTACCATAATTTATTTAAGTAATCACCATTAATGGACTCTTGCTATGTTTTCAGTTCTTCAATTCATTCATTTATTCATTGAGCAAGTATTTTTGAATGCCTACCATCAAGGTAGTGACTTTTAATCCTTAGCATTGCTCTCTTCTCTGAACTCCATTGTTATTTAATGTTTTTCTAGGGCATTTAGACCCTGATGGCATTAGTTTATCTCTATTTGTGTTTTGTGTGTCTATGTGTCTGTGTGTACATATATGCATGTAAATTTGTGTTTGTTTCCCATTCATTCATTTAGTTATTATTAACTTGCTGAATAGTCATTATTCAACAAATAATTCTTGGATACCTATTATATGTCAGGCACTTGGGATACAAAAGTGAAAAACAGGCAACGTCTCTGTCCCCAAGAAGTTTATACTCCAGGAGAAGTGGCAGATAATTAACAAATAAGCAACTAAACTTATAATATCATGTCAGGCAGTAGTAAGGTTTTTTTTGTTTGTTTGTTTGTTTGTTTGCGGTTCGCGGGCCTCTCACTGTTGTGGCCTCTCCCGTTGCGGAGCACAGGCTCCAGACGCGCAAGCTCAGCGGCCATGGCTCACGGGCCCAGCCGCTCCGTGGCATGTGGGATCTTCCCGGACCGGGGCACGAACCTGTGTCCCCTGCATCGGCAGGCGGACTCTCAACCACTGAGCCACCAGGGAAGCCCAGTAGTAAGTTTTATGAATGAAAATAAAGCAGGTAGGGACTAGTGAGTGCTGGGGAGTGCTATTTTAGGTAGGGTCGCCTTGAAGCAGAGGCCTGCATACACTGAGGGAGTGGGGCATGGGGATAGCTGGGGAAGAGAATACACCCTGAGGCAAAATCAGACTTGTGTGTTCACCACAGAGCCAGAGGTCTGTGTGGCTGGAGCACAATAACTGAGGAGGAGGTGATGAAGGAGAAAGCGAGGTCAGAGAGGCCGCTGGGGACTATAGCATATAAGCCTGCATAAGGACTTTGGATCTTCTGGGAAGTGTTATATTTCTTCAGGTCATCAGTTTTTCCCCATATGTCTCTGATTTTCCCTACCCCACATGCACAGCGCTGAGCTCAGAGCAGATACCTCAGCATGACCCTGATTGGTTTTTTGGCGGGCAGGGTGGAATGCTACCCATTCTTCACATTGATTAAAGACTCACGAGTTGGCCAAATATTCATTTAAACCTCTGAATACATGTAAAATGTTTTCTGGCTTGTGGATGCTTCCATTGTGCAGAGTTGACCCTCTCTGACCCTCTCTGATGTGACAAGATATGACTAAAATAATGGCTCAAAGAGAATCTACTTTATCTCCAATATTTCATCTGAATCAGCCTGTCTCTTCCATAGTATATAAGTATACATATTCAGTATGGACTTGATATCCTCTTTAGCCTGGACTTGTTAAATAAATCCTGCTCAATGAAGATAAAAGTCAGCTTCTATTTGGGGGAGTACAGTAGATACTTATTGACTCAGTTTAACTGCTCAATCTTAAAACAATTACAAAATCACTTTATGGAAAGGTTTTATCAATGGGGATGATGGTGATGATGAAATATTGTTATACAACATTCACAACTTTTGATACTGATTTGATTATCATCTTCACTCAGGGTTTCAGACATTGGACCATGAAGATCAGATTGCTTTGCTGAAAGGGTCTGCAGTTGAAGCTATGTTTCTCCGTTCAGCTGAGATTTTCAGTAAGAAACTTCCAGCTGGACATGCTGACCTATTGGAAGAGAGAATTCGAAAGAGCGGTAAGTAATTTGGCTAATGGTAAAAAGTTTGTTCCTGCAAGTAAGAATTTGTACATCCCATGAAGGCAGGCCTCTTGCCTATCTTATGCAGTTATATGCCCACTGTGACTAGAAATGGCACTAAAAATGACACTGTCTAATGCAGTTATATGCCCATTGTGACTAGCATAGAGAATGACACTAAAAAGAATAGATGAGAATCTAGTGACTTGGTTCAAAAATTCTTGTTGTAATAGCAAAATACCAAAAATACTCTTTCACTGCATTAAGATGAAGGACCAAGGGAGAAATTTTTTAAAGATTGGAATATTAGTCTGATTTTTAAAATAGCATAAAGGAGCTGGGATTATTCAGTCTAGAAAAAGATTCATTTATTCAAAATCTTCAGGTATGTATGACTATGTATCAAACTATTATCCATCTCGATGCAAAGCAAAATAAGAAATAATACTAATAGCAACATTTATACATAATTTATTAGGTTTCAGACACTGTTCTGAATACTTTATATGTATTAGTTCATCAAATCCTCACAAAAATCCTATAAGTTCTGGTATTATTCCCATTTTATAGATGAGAAAACTGAGACAGAGAGTGGTTAAATAACTTTTCCAGAGACAGACATGAAGCCTGACTTCAGAAGCCATATACATTAACCACTATACTCTACTGCCTCTCAAGAGATAAAAATGAAATAATGAATGAATAACACAATTTAACTTACTATGGAGGAATACAGTGACAGGGAGGGTATGGAGATGACAATGTATGGTCTTTGTCCTCCAGGAACTCACAGACTAGTGGGGAAGGTGTACAAGCAAGTGATTCTAAATCAATGTGCAGTGTAATAGGGACTATAAGGAATGTGTATATAAAATGAAATTGAAGCATAAAGATGTGCCTGCCTTCCTGTGAATCTACTTGGTGAGTCACAAAAGGCATACAAAGTTGACAATCGAACCATGGAACTTGTCAAGAACAAGTTAAGAACTTGTCAAGCCACAAAACTCTGAGAAAGGCATTCCAAGAGATGTAGCCATTATAACATAATAATATAGAAATTGCAGGTGCAAAGATGTGGAGAAATGAGAGAGCATCTCTGTATAGGACTCACAGATACCTTGATATTGCTGGAAAATAATATTTGTGGAGCTGAAAATGTAGTGAGTACTAGATTATTAAAGACGGCAAATGCCACAAAAGTAGCTTTAGTTCTTATATAATGGGGATTCTTGGTAATATTCTGAGCAAATATGATATGACCATAGCCGTACTGTGGAAGATCTTTCTAGCAGTAATGTGAAGGAAGGTTTGGAGGAATTGAGACAAGAGGCACGTCTCTATAAAGAGACCAATGCAATAACTAGGTGAGAAAACATGAGGGTCTTGCAGGTTAAAAATATGTAGTGATCAAAAAGAAAAAACCTTGCTTGAGAACATAAGTTTCAGAACTTGTGATACTGCAAGTTTCAGAAGAGTTCAAGAATGAAGTTTTCCAGAACACAATCTGTATGAATAAAATGCATGCCTCCAGCTCATAATAAGATACTTTACCCAAACATCAACCACATATTGTGACAATAAAAACCATCCAAACTCACATGCTGCTTCGTATTTTATTATCTATAATGATGCTTCCATTTATTAATATTTACTAATTTGCTTCTCCCAGTGGATTTTCAGAACATTGCCTCTTCCCCACACCACAGAAAAACCTGACCTTGCAAGATGACCCTTAAGAATAACTTTTTATTTTTATATAAATATAACACATTCTTATTTCTACTGTACATTTAATTCCAGAATAACATAACATTTCAAAGTTACCCTGTTTAAGCCTACAGAACTCTTTAAAGAAAATCATGTGAAATTTCTTTCTTGTTCTTCAAATTCATACTCTTTTGTTTGCTTTTATCAAATCCCATCGTATCTACAAAGATACTGTCTCCTGAGACACATTTACTTAGTGAGGGTTACAGGGTTTATTTATATTAATTGAGGCTTCAGAACACATATCTGATACAACCTGTGGCTGAGTTGTCTCTACATAATTCTAGTGCATCAATTTTTTTATTCCTAATGTATTATGCAAAATTCATTTATAAGCTGGAATTTTTAATAAATATAGGAATAATCATACGATACCATAAAATATGATAGAACTGAAAAGGGCTTGCTAACACTGAATGATCTTACATTTTAGCATTAAGGAAATTAGCAATAACTTCTCACAGACTTAACAGAACAACTTGTTCTATGTTCACTTCAAATACAAATAACCTCTGAAATTTATAGTATTTTTCGGCCTTTTTTGATTCCCCGCAACAGACATGAGTGACATATTCAATTCAGTAAGTGTTTATCAGGATGAAAGTACACCTTGTGATTTCACAATGGTTTGCTTTTACATGCATCATCTCCTCAGTATTTCCAATGGCCCCTAAGTGAGAGCGCTCTGCTCCTATCTTATAGATGGGGAAACAGGCTTAGATAGGCTAGGTGACCTGCCCAAGGTCATACAGCTAATCAGTAGACTGCCAGGAGGTGAACACAGGTGTTCCACTCAAAGCCCAGTACTATTTCTACACATTGCACCTGTCACTCGCTAAGATATAATATTTGCCCAACTGTCAGCTGGTAGGGAATATTAAGACCCAGTAAGACATGGTTCCTGCCTTTTGGTTGAGTGAGAAAGCATAAGCAGCAGCTAGCAATTTGAAATTGCTTTTAAGCAAATGATAAAATGAATAAAGACAATGAGGTCAGAGGAAGGAGAGATGCTTATTAGAGTGATGAAGTTGTAGTAGATAGTAAAATATACTGTACATAGTACATTGGGCTTATTTTTTCTGCTCTTTAAATATATATGATTTTGCTGCTTTAACCTTGGCAACCTGCTTATTAGAGTGATGAAGTTGTAGTAGATAGTAAAATATACTGTACATAGTATATTGGGCTTATTTTTTCTGCTCTTTAAATATATATGATTTTGCTGCTTTAACCTTGGCAACTTGTGCAAAATGAAAATAAGAACTAAATTCTCTAATGAAGCCCATATAAGCTGATTATCAGTTCATAGACAGTCTTTGAAAGAAAGGTTGGAAATGTACAGAAACAAATGACAATATTTATGAGAAAGTTTAATTTAAGAATTAGAATTCTTACCAACTCTCATGTTGCTTTACTAAAGTTGTCACACAGTAATTTTGGCATGGACAAATTTGGGAGTCAAATTATAGGAAGAAACCTCTTCAAAGTAAAAGAGATTATTAAAGTAATAAAAGCGACAGTATTTCCATTGCCCCTCAGCTGTATTCCCCAAGGCTTCTGTACTGGTCCAGTTTAGGACATTATGTATTTATTTATGTATCTGCCTTATCCATTAATCTGTAAACTGTTTGAGGACTATTCCCAGCACCATCACAGTGCCTGGCACAGATGAGGCACACAAAAATTGGTGAATTTGGGGGCTTCTCTGGTGGCGCAGTGGTTGGGAGTCTGCCTGCCGATGCAGGGGACACGGGTTTGCGCCCTGGTCCGGGAGGATCCCACATGCCGCGGAGTGGCTGGGCCCGTGAGCCATGGCCGCTGGGCCTGCGCGTCCGGAGCCTATGCTCCGCAATGGGAGAGGCCACAACAGTGAGAGGCCCGCGTACAGCAAAAAAAAAAAAAAATTGGTGAATTTGGTTGAGATGAATCTGAAACCTGACAGTCCAAATCCTGGCAACTCTTAAGCATCATTATCCTAAGATAAATTTTAGCCAGTAGGACTACTGGAAAGTATGTTATTTATTAAATATCTTAAATATTTTACATTGAAAGCAGTTATTTTTTGAATTGCTAATGTGATGGCAGCTTTTTACTCAAGGCCAACAGTATGGTACAAATGACTCACTGAGTGGAGGTTAGCAATTGAAACAGAGGCCAAGGTCCAATCTCTTAGCACCAAGAGAATGTGTCCATTGTCTGAATGGCATCCTTTCCCCTAGCACATCTCACAGCTATGTAACCTTCATCACTAGGAACAAACAAAACATAACATTGCCTAATTTAACAAGCATTTATTAATCTCCTACTCTGTCTCCAGCAGGACGCTAGTTACTAAGGATACAGAGAGGAATAAGAAACATCTTTATTGGTCAGGCAGTCTGCCAGGCATTGGGAATACCGCAGTTGACTCCTGCTCTCATAAACTGTATGTGGTATTTCACACTCTAATGGGAGGGAGAGATATGAATTGTGAGACGTGCAATAGAATTGAACATAGAGAAGGGAGCAACTAATTCTGCTTCACCGTGACAGGTAAAGCTCCACAGAGATAGCAAAATTTGAACTTGGCCTTGAAACATGGGTAGGGTATCCTAGCCGAACAAGGATGCCTTGTATATGTGCACTTGTGTATAATACACACACATACACACCTTGGCTTTATTTTTGTCCCCAATTAAAATAATGTAAAAGAGCATAGTGTTAATTCTATCACTTGGTTATTCTCTCAGAGAATATTTCTTATCACTGGACAATTAATTTATCAATCACAGACCTCTTTTTTTTTTTTTTTTAAGGCAAACAAGAAACAGAGGGGCAGAAACAATGGTTTTTTACAACTGAACATTTCCATGGTAGTCTTTGTGATTAAGTTAGAAAATAGCCCCCTCTTGTGACCAAAAATCAACTAATTGGACTTAAGAGTAAGTTTCAGAAAGGAGGAGTAAACAGGAAAACAGGAAAAGACTGCCCCTTCAGGATGATACTATTGTTACATTTCTTATGTTAGAAATTGCTGGCTCATAAACACTTAAAACACCCTTTGTTTATGTTGGTGTGATTAATTCTGATTATTGACTCTAATTCCAAAAGCAGGTTTATATTTTATCTATCCTGTAGGAAAATTTTTTTTAACTCTTCTATTACTTATTTTCTACATTTTCTCTATATTCACTGTTGTTCTTTACAATGTGCACAAGACAAACAGTTGTAATAAACATTTTAACCTGTTTTTTTTTTTCCAAAAATTATCAATTGCAGTTAGATAGCTAATGGAGGTACCATCTTTGGAGGGTGAGAGAGGATTTAGAAAAACAAATAAAATAGAAAATTAGGTAGTCAAGATAATTTCATAAATATTTTCAAATCTGTTGCCTTTAATCTTATCTCCAAACCCTTATATACTATTTAAAATAATGACACAGTCGTGAATTATTATTTTAGGTAACCACAATTAATGGGTGTAATACCCAACTATTGAAGACTGCCATTTTTTGAAGATGAAAAAGAATAGCTTTATTAACAAATACAGATCTTAGCTTAGCTTTAATACTTAGAAAAATACTGAGGCAAATCACTGATCAGCCAATTTGTATTCATCCCTAGCAAACTGCAGAATGCAAAAACAAAACAAAAACAAAAATGTAGCTTTGTAAACACAAAAGTACATGAGCTTAATCGAAGGTTAAGATGGAACTAATGTGTTGACCCAATTCTCCTGAATAACAACATTAATAGTTCTTTTTATGATTATTTGCTCTAACATTTATTGAGGGTTTACTATGAGCCAGGAATGGTGCTAAGAACTCTACATATATTATCTCATATTATACTATTGATATAACTCACATTTCACAGATGAGGAAACTGAGGCTTAAAGAATTTAAGTAATGTGCCCGAGATCAAGTCATAGGTCAGCTTTTAAACTCAGGCTTACTACCTCTTAACCACTATGTTTGTTGGAAACCGGGACTAGTAGTCCTAGCCTCACATACTCCAACCCTCTGCATTTTAAGTTGTATCTAGTTTGGTCGTGGGTATTCAGTTCAGTCTGTAACAGTTGGATAGAGGGCAATCTTCCACATGGTGTCATCCCCAAGTTGCTCAACAAAGACACTGTCGTTAAGAGAGCCAACTGGGGTTGATTAAACATCAAAGGAGAAGAAAGTGTGTTACTTTGACTAAAGAGAGAAAGGCCAAGGATTCTGTTTGAGAAGATTCTTTAGATTCATCTAAAGGTGAGGATTCAGGCTTTCTGATCCTGTGAAGTATAATATTAGATGATAATTATACTCTTTAGCATCTGGAATCCAACTTTATTCTGGTGTGTTTCAACTGAAGCTCTAAGGCTTTTAGGTCGGGTTTGGGATGGAATAGAGTAGTCTATTCTAGTGTGGACCAATCCTGGTAAACTCATTCTCATCTTAATTCATCCATAAGTCACAACACACCTTTTTTTTTTTTTTTTTCTGTCTGCACAATTTCCCAGTCAAAGCTTTTCTGGAGTGGAGCCATGCACAGAACAGGCACCAAACTAATAGCTGTTGAATGATTGGAGGAAGTGGCACAAAGGAATCTTAAATTATGAAGAGGAGTAAGTTATAAAGGAGAAGGAAGATATTCCAAGTAGAGAGAACATGTACAAAACTGGGCAAAAAGAATTGTTTAGGGAAGTCCAAGTGCCTGAACATGGCTGGAGTGTAGGCTGTGTGATAGAAAGATAGTACCCCTTAGTCACAACTAAAAGCCAGGACCCTGGAGCCTACTAGCTTTGGTTGGAATCCTGGTTCCACTTCTCACCAGCAGTGTGTCTTTGGTCAAGTTACATAACCTCTCTGTACCTATCTCATGGGGCGTTAGAAAGATTAAATGAGTTCTAGCATAAGAAGTGCTTAGAACAGTGCCTAGTACATAATGAGTACTCAGTAAATGTGAACTCCTATTGCTATCATGTGGGTGAGTATTGGGTGGTGGGAGAGGCAGGGGACGGGTCCAGGAGTTTCCTACGTAAAAAGGAAGAACATTTATGCCAAAAGCCATGGAGAGTTTTTGAAGGTTTGTAAGAACTGGGGAGACAGGGTGTGGTTTGAATTTTAGAAAGGTGATTCTAGAATGGTTTAAAGAGGACCGCACTGAAGACAGGAAGACCAGTAAGGAGGCAATTGGAGTTATCCAGATGAAAAGAAAGAAAGACTTAAACTATGTCAACCAGATGCAGTGAAGAGGGGAGGGAGCACCAAGTGAGAGTTAGCTGGTCAAATACGCAGGACTTGACTCAATCCAGGCACTGGACTGAGTTAGAGGAAGGCTGAATCTTGGTTGTCAGGTGGCGACAATTGGATGGGTGAGGATACCAATAACTGCAAATGGGAACATCAGGAAAGGAGTGGATTTGGAGGAAGATGGGGAATTTAGTTCTATACATGGTGTCTTTGACTTTGGACACACTGAGTTTGAAGAGAAGGGCCAAGTACCATTGCCTAATAGGCAATGGATAAACAGGTTTGGTACTTCAGAGAGAGATCAGAACTCTGATAAGAATTCTAGCCAATGTATTAAGTAGAGTTTATATTTCTGGACTGAAGAACAATAATTTTTTGTTGGTTAAGATGCTGTCTTTGTCTTGATTATAGATAGTAATGTTAAAAAGATTAACTAAAGCCCATCTAGAACATGGTGAAGTTCAGAGATTCTTTTGGCAATTCGAGAACATTATCATTTATTGTTACACAGTAGTGACTAAAACAAAGGCACTGCCAAAATCAAAGACATACAAATCACTGATTAGGTTATATTTTGAGGATTTTAACTGATCTTCTTTGCAATGCCTCACCTTTGGCTGGGACATTTAATATATAGTCATTATTTAAATGTGGCTGGGACGTTTATCAAATGTCTGCATATGGGTATAAATATTAACATGTATGTAAATATATATAATGTTGTAATTTTACACTTTTCAGTCATTCAAAAATTTTACTATGCCTCTGCAATTTTTCAACTTTCCCCCATAGGTATCTCTGATGAATATATAACACCTATGTTTAGTTTTTATAAAAGTGTTGCAGAATTGAAAATGACTCAAGAAGAGTATGCTCTGCTCACAGCAATTGTTATTCTCTCTCCAGGTAATTTCAATGTTACATTTTTATTTTTATGCCATTTGTTGGTTTTCCCCTCAAGTATAGTAGTAATATTAAGGAAAATCTTGGATAAAAAACATAAAGAGAAAGTAAAATGGCATATAATTCCACCAGTCAAATTGAACCATTGTTAACATTTCAGTGTAGTTGTTCTCAGCCTTTTTCTAAACATCATATTCATTCAGTGATTTCATTTTGAACACCTTATATGCACTAAACATGTCTCTAGACATTGTGGGATATAGCAGCAAAGAAACAGGCAGGATACAGCTACATGGAGCTTACATTCTAGTAGGGTGAGAAAGACAGTAAATAAAGAAATGAATACAAATAATTTTCAGGAGGTGGTAATACTACAAAAAATATAAAGATATGGGTATAAGGAAAGAAAGTGGCAGCAAAATGCTGTTATAATCAGTGGTCAGGGAAGGATTTTTTAAGGGGTTGAAGTTTGAGCAAGGACATAAATTATATACTTTTAACATAATAAAGAACATACTGTCTTTAAGTGTACTTTTCCCATGTCATTAAATAATTATATTGGTAAAAGTTTGTTGTAACATGTACATCATATTCTATTGTTTGATGTACAGTTACATCAAAACATGTTAACATGTTTTGATATTCAGGATGTTTCCAGATTTGTTGTTGCTGTTGTTTTAAACAACGTTGAAATGAATACCTTTGTACATAAAATTTGTCTATATTTTTGATTAATTATTTGGGAGTAAGTGATGCCATGTTTATGATTTGTAAAGCTTAATTACAATGATAGCCTTAAACCACTTTTTTTTTTTTTTTTTTTTTTTTTTTTTTTGCGGTACGCGGGCCTCTCACTGTTGTGGCCTCTCCCGTTGCGGAGCACAGGCTGTGGACACACAGGCTCAGCGGCCATGGTTCACGGGCCCAGCCGCTCCGCGGCATGTGGGATCTTCCCGGACCGGGGCACGAACCCGTGTCCCCTGCATCGGCAGGCGGACTCTCAACCACTGCGCCACCAGGGAAGCCCAGCCTTACACCACTTTTATACATGATATTGAGGCAGAAGCTAGGTGTTAGTTTGTTTTACCATAAGAAATTATAATTTAAAAAAGAAAAACTTTTCAGTGGTACATACTAAAGTTACACACATTTATACCCTATAACCCAGCAATTCCAGAATATACCCACCAGAAATGATATTTATGCCCATCATAGAGTTTACCTTGAGTGAGTTCATTACCTAGTCTGACCTCGTACTGCTCCCTGCATGATGGGCCAATAAATCAAGAGGTGAGGTGTTGGCACAAGGAATAGCAACTTTATTTGGAAAGCCAGCAGACTAAGAAGATGGCGGACTAGTGTCCCAAAGAACCATCTTACCCGAGTTAGAATTCAGGCTTCTTTTCTACTAAAAGGGGAGAGGATATGGCTGGTTGCTGCAAACTTCTTGATGCTGGAATCCTTCGTTCTTGCAGCTGTCCATGTATGTGTGGTCACAATGTTCCTATAAACCTCCAACGAGATAAATGTTATTCTCTGTTCTGCAACTTTTTATCTCTATATGAATGGAAAAGTGTTATACCTTTAAAGGTCAGAACCTTGAGAATGGGATATCTTGTACATTTCAGGCTCTAGGCAACATTCTTTCACAAAAGGCACAGAGCCAGCATGACTAAGCACAAGCAACAGAACACAAGGGTTAGAGCTAAAGGAATAGATTCAGTATGGAGTCTTTCTGGTACACATTGATTGGAAGGAGAATTTAGGGAGGCCTCTGGGGGGCAGTAAAGGTCTTATAGCTTGATCTAGTTGTGATTACATGAGTCTAAGTACGTGTGTGTAAAAATTCATCAATTTGAATACTTAATTTGTACATTTTAAGTGTACATTTATAACTTACACTTCAAAAACGTTAACATAACTGCAATTATGCCAAATTATTACTCTTCCACTTTTTTTGTCATTTTATTTTAAACTTCTAAACAGACAGACAATACATAAAGGACAGAGAGGCAGTAGAGAAGCTTCAGGAACCACTGCTTGATGTGCTACAAAAGTTGTGTAAGATTCATCAGCCTGAAAATCCTCAACATTTTGCCTGTCTTCTGGGTCGCCTGACTGAGTTGCGGACATTCAACCATCACCACGCAGAGATGCTTATGTCATGGAGAGTGAATGACCACAAGTTTACCCCGCTTCTCTGTGAAATCTGGGATGTGCAGTGATGGGCATTGCAGGGGCAGGGTCTAGCTCTTCATTCTCCTCATAATATAAATCCTATATATAACTTTCCTTTATTTCATTTGTACCTGGTTTTATGCAAGAATTCTCATCAATATTTATGTGGTAGTTATATAACCTCCACAATTGTAAATGTGGGGCTAGGTTGAAATACTTTCTCTACATTGTATTCTACAAGGCTTCAGGGAATCTTTCATTCAAATTGGTATGCCCTGTTTGCCTAATTAAATTAATCATTACTTCAAGTCTATCTGTTGAAATAGGGAAAATCTCATTTTGCTCTTCATCTTAGCTTACTGCATATATTTTATTAAAAGGTTGTGTTCAATTTGGGCAATAAACTGAACATAATGGCAACAGGCTTTTCTTTGGGAACAAAATTTGAAAAATATACAACTTATTTCTTTAAATGATGAATAGCATCCTATTGAATCTGAGGGGGTAATTTCCAAAAAGGTAAACTCTTAGGACATAAATTGTGCTTTTCTCATCCCTGGAAGCCCTGGTGAATATTCATTCATTTTCCATAGCTCCCTGATCATTTCATATTCTTTGAAGTTCAAAGAGAATAGCATACAGAAAAGTTAATTATTCTCACATAAAACATTCCCTCAAGCAATCTCTTTCCTTAGTTAGGGTCTTGTGGCAGCATTTACAAATTCAGAGTACGCAGATAACTCCAGTGATGAGACATTCCATTTAGTCTCTTAAAAGTGCTCACTATTGGCTTTAGTGCATATAATTAATCATTTTTTGTTTGTTTTGTTTTTGGGAAACACTCCTTCAGCTGGGTGCACAGCTGTTGTATACTTCCCCCAAGGCAGGAATTAGTTCATTTCCTTCCTTCATTGTTATACTGTTGCATTCTTCTCCCTATTTTCCTTTGGTGAATACAATAAAACACCTATAAGTAATGGGCTTATATGTCCCTTTCTCCTGAAATCAGCCAAAATGGAGCTTGCTTAGCAAGCAAAGAGGTTTTCGTATTAAAATATTAGGGCAACTCTGAAGTCCTAAAAATGGCTAGTCAGTAGAAAATGGAGTGAGTTGGGGCTAACATTAGCTGGATTCCATTTGCTACAACAAAAAAGACTTGAGTCCCCGCTAGGTAAGATATTGTTGCTAATCTCCATAGGAGATACAAAGATGATTAAGACACAGTAACTGCCTGGAGGGGCTTACAAAGAAGAGCAAAGTGCTGTGGGCTCACCTGGGAAAATCTCAAGGAGGAGGTGGCATTTCCCCTGGGCTTGGAAGGATAGTCAGGACTCCATGGGTCAGGGTAAGAGGGGAGGGGATTCAAGGTGAAAGGGGTGGCAGGAGCAAAAGAAGGGAGAAAAGGGAGTTGTGCAGATGTTAAAAGACCACAAGTAACCTGGGCAAAAGAGGGAGGGTGCACGTACCTTTGTAAGCCACAGTTTCACCACTGCAAAATGAAGATCTCAGTACCCACCAATGAAAGGGATTTAGCTGATGAATGAAGAGCAAATGGGAAATTGCAGACCCACCAGGGAAGAGGGTGGTAAGGAAAGGACATTTAAGACAGAGAAGTAAATTTCTGAATGCCTGAGGAAGTAGGTCCAGTTTGGGGAACTGAGTGTAGTTTGGGGTTTCCAGGTCATAAGACATCTGTGGGGAAGGTGGTGGGAAATGAGCGGGAACAAAGGGGGCACTGTAGACAGAGCTAGGAGTTAATCCTCTAGGTCTGGATTTATGCAAGTGGTTAAGACCTTATAATAGCAAGTAATAATGCTTCTTATGTGGAAAATGAATTGTGATATAATGAGAAATATATATTTGGTCTTTGTCCCCAGTTTCTGACAGAGAGCTTCTAAATCGCTTGGCATTTCCTGAGCAATAGGAGCATCTTTCATTATTCATAACAAGACCCTTTCAACCACACCTGAGTTTATGCTAATAAGGTGACTCTTGGGAATTCCCTGGTGGTCCAGTGGTTAGGGCTCTGCGTTTCCACTGCAGGGGGCATGGGTTTGATCTCTGTTTGGGGAACTAAGATAACACATGCCACTTAGCGCGGCCAAAAAAAAAAAAAGTGACTCTTGGTGGGCCCCTAGATGCTTCAGGATGGGGGATGGCTGCCAGAGGAACCAACCATGTGATTAGAGGGTTAGAACTCTCAGTCCCATTCCTCAACCTCCAGAGAGGGGAGAGGAACCCAGAGATCGAGGTCAATTAGCAATGGCCGATGATTTAATCATTCATGTCTAGGTAATGGAACTTCCAATTAAAAAAAAAAACCCTAAATGATGAGATTTGGAGAGCTTCTGGGTTGGTGAACACATCAGGGTACTAGGAGGGTGATGTGCCAGAGCATGGAAGCTCCGTGCCCTCCTCTCTATGTCCTATGTCTCTTTCATTTGACTGTTCCTGAGATGTAACCTTTATAATAAACTGGTAATGGTAAGTGAACTGCTTTCCTGAGTCCTGTGAGCCATACTAGGAAATTAACAAACCTGAAGAGAGAATCATCTGCAAATATCTTATTTCCAAATAAGGGCACATTCTGAGGTTCCAGGTGGACATGAATTTTGGAGGGAACACTATTCAACTCACTATATAGATATAATATTTTAGTATTGATCACAACTGTTATCATACAATTTTATATCATTGAATTACAGATATTTGTTAATGTAAATCAATAACATTCCTTTATAATAGAACTTAATCTTGTTTTAAATGTAGTTGGCTCTCAGATCATCTGCTTAATGAGTAGTTTAATTGTGAATGAATCAAGATCTCTATTGTCCCAAAATTTCATCCAGCAGTTCATACAAGGCACAATCCACAGATAGATAGTCAATAATGTCAAAGCATTAAAAACAACAGCAGTAACTACAAAATGCAGGACAAAACAACTAATAAACCAATCAAAAGAAAAAAATTCTCCAACAACTACAGTAAACTTCAAGCAATAGAGAATTCTTGAAGAGCTGTGGGGAAAAAAATCATATTTCAATATTCAAAGGTTATATAAGAGACTCTTTTGTATTCGGTAGAGATGTTTAGTCCGATGAACGAATAGCCCTAATGTAATAACTTGAAAAATTTAGATCTCCATTCATGGTGCTTTCTTAAAGAGGGCACATAATCACAATCTCGGGAAAGTCAGAACTAAAATACTTTATTATCTGATGGAAGCAAACTGGTGAGTCTTGCTTTGCATGTTACAATCATGCCAATTTCAAGTGAGAACATCTAAAACATTGCTATTAACCTAACCAATTAGAAAATGTACACATGAAAGTAGATTGCAGCTCATTAGGTGAAACCTCAATTACTAATTGCAGTGTTAAAATAAAGGTAGGTAAGATGGTGAGTGTGCTTAGGGGGCAGGGTACTAACTGGGAATTCATGTAAAAGTGAGGTTGAGGGAGCAACAAGGGGAACTTTTCTCTTTTTCACACATAAGGGAAAAGCAACAAGAATCAAAGACTCTAGAAGGGAGCTCCTTACCCAATCCCCACATTTAACCAGTGAGGAAGACGGGCTTAGAGAAGAGAAGTGATTTGCACAGATTTCCTGACTTCGGATTCACTTTCCATCACAATGTCTTGTATCTTTTAGAGGAGTTACCAAGACAAACCGAACAGACAATGAAAATAAAAAGAAAGCAACCATAAAAATACCCTGCTGCCAAAGTTTCAGCAAATGGCTTAGAGAAATATTAAGTGGTGTGTGTGTGTATTTGAATGAGAATGTGTACATACTTCAAATAGCATAGTTTCCATTTTTAATAAGTGGTATTCAAATGTTTAGTTACACAGTATGCATGTAAGAAAAAATAAAAGAAATGTTAACTACAGGCTCATCAAACAAGATCCGTGTGACACAATATACTTATTCTTAAGGTTCTGTAGAGAAGTGTACATATTTTGATATCAGGGCTCAACAAATCCAATTTAAAACCAGAACTCCACTTGAAATTTGGCTAAATGAAATGGTATGGAAAATTGTCCTTTAGTTTTTTTTTTTTTTAATAATTTTTGCTGCGTTGGGTCTTTGTTGCTGTGCTGGCTTTCTCTAGTTGCGGCGAGTGGGGCCTACTCTTCATTGCGGTGCATGGGCTTCTCATTGTGGTGGCTTCTCTTGTTGCGGAGCACGGGCTCTAGGCGTGTGGGTTCAGTAGTTGCGGCACGTGGGCTTAGTGGCTCCATGGCATGTGGGATCTTCCCGGACCAGGGCTTGAACCCATGTCCCCTGCAATGGCAGGCGGATTCTTAACCACTGCACCACCAGGGAAGTCCTGCCCTTTAGTTTTAAATAGAAACACTATAAAACATAGGTTGATTTGAACAACTATTCCTGTGAAAAGGAATCTATAGCAGTCATGGGCGGCAAAGGGTTCTGGGATAGACTTCAGTAAAAAAATGGAGCAACCACTCTTGGGCATCAGGTTTAATGACCACTTAAATGTCAACTTTTGGATGACCATCTTCACCTGCTTAACCCAGAAGGTAAGCTCTGTGAGAGCAGGACCCCAGTGCTTAGGATGGAGTCTGGTGCAGAGAAAGTGCTTAACAGTATTTGTTGAATTGATTTCTCAAATCTGTATCTCTTTCACAAACTAATTTAACCAACTTCAGACCTAACTTTCCAACCATCTTCTGAACACCTCAACCTGCACGTTCCTCTCACATTTCAAAGTGAACACAACCCCACACCAAAATGCATTATTCTTCTCCCACAGTTGTTTTCCCTGTGTTCCTTAGAGCGCATCGCTGTCACATGATACCAAGTCCAGATAAATCAGCCTCTTGAATATCTCCAGACACCTTTCTCACCCTCCCTTCTGAGCTAGTTTATGTAATTATCATCTTTTAATTTTTAGAATTGCTGCCAGTCTTACTCCTTTCTTCAAAAATCCTCAAAAATGAATTCTTTTTCTTTTCCTGAAACACAAATCAATCACAATTGCCTGCAAGAAAGAATCTAAATTCCTTAGTACCTATGAGGGTTTTCATCTGTGCTTTTACTCCTCCAGCCTGATCTACCTCTGAATCCCTAAACTTTAATCATTCAGAACTACTATTCCTAGAACAACTGCCCTCACATCCCTGGAAGCTTGTTGTTCTCTCTGCCTAGAAAGCACTCCTTACTCCAAATTATCCTCTCTCTTGGCAGATTCTTATTCTTCCTTCAAAATTCAAGTCCTTTCAAACCTCTGACCATCACCCTCCAAGACTGTTAGGTGTTCCCTCTTTTCGCAGACTTCCACTGGTTTCCACTGAGTCTTTACCACGCTTCTGGGCACTTGAAGGCAGGGGCTGTCGTCTTCACTTTTGTCTCTTCAGCGAGCAACAGTACCTCCTCATTGTTTTTGATAGGTGAATGAAGGAATAAATGCTGGGGAACATCATTCCAGGCAATTCCACTTTACAGATGGGAAACTGAGGCCCAGAGAGGCAACATGATGTGACAAAATAAAACTAAGAAGAGGGGAAAGGCCTGGCCTTCCAGGCTTTCGGCACCGATTTTGCCCCCCATAATAAGCCACAATTAGTGATCACAGACCTACCTCTTGTTACATTCAAGACCAGTCTCCATACTTCAACTCTGGGAGCTAGTCCGCAGCTCTCATTGCGTTGAGGTTACGCCTTCTCCTCCCCTCCCCCAGACCCTGCTCCGGAGTTTCCTCAAGGAAAAGCCAACATCCTCTTTCCGCTTTCAGTTGTGGCCTGCAGCTACAGGATTTCTCTCCATCCCTCTCCCCACACCCCTCACAGGACTCCCATTCCTGCAGGGTGACAGTTTGTATCCGGAAACCGTAGCGCCCTCAGTACAGCCATATCGCGGGTGGATTTAGAATTGGGATGGGGCTCTTAACAGAACAGGATAAAACTCAGAGCAACTCTACCGCGCACTGTTCCGGGATGCTTGGAGAAGTTGATTCACCTCTCCTGCTAATCGGGACAAAAAGGGTTTGTTGCTGTCGCTGAGGGGCCAGATGAGAGGACGTACTCTGTGACCAAGCCATTTTCTGTGAGAAAAGGAGCTTGGCCCCCCCAGAGTTGTGAGACGCCAGGCGGAGAAAGGCGAGGCGCCCCACGACCGAGAGGCGCGCGGGTCTCCGGCTCCCCGGCGGCCTGGGGGCGGGGCCTCCAGCCACGCCCCCTCTCCGCCTTCTGATTGGTTCCTTTGAAACAGGCGGCGGCGAACCGCTGCGAAAGCTCGAGGCAGAGGCGGCGGCTGCGGCGGCGGTTGGGCAGGGGCGTGCAGGCCAGGCACAGATTGAGCGAGATGGTGCCCCACAGGGAGCGGTGAGCCTCCTGCGCCTGGGCGAGTGAGTATTTCCCTGTTTGCCTCCTCTTTCCTCGCGAACTCTTACTTGCCTTCTCGGGGCTGCCGCGCCTCAGCTTGCGCTTGAGGAGCCCCGAGCGCTCCGCGGAGGGGAAGCGGTGGTTCGGTTGGGGCCCCGAGCTGCGGGATCCAAGACGCTGTGCGATTGGCCCGCTGCGGGAGTCTCGTGCTCTGATTGGTCCCCGGGGCCGTCAAGGTGAAGTTATGCCTGCCTTCCCATGCCCACCCGGGTGCGGTGCGAGGGGCCACAGGTGTGCTGGGGCCGGGGACGGCAGGTGTGGGTGTGCTAGGTTAGGGGAGAGGTAGCGACCCGCTGCCGCTCTGCTTTAGACTCCAAGGAGGGATCAGAGCCTGGGGCTAGTTTAGGCTCTCAAGGGGCACCTTCATTTCCAAGCACCTAGCACATATAGGGTCACTTGATTCCTTAGTGTCTCCCTCAGGAA
Organism: Mesoplodon bidens; assembly: GCF_964165515.1. Classification (NCBI taxonomy): domain Eukaryota; kingdom Metazoa; phylum Chordata; class Mammalia; order Artiodactyla; family Ziphiidae; genus Mesoplodon; species Mesoplodon bidens. The sequence continues at coordinate 78,605,048 of NC_138167.1, read as the reverse complement.
GAAGTGATGAAGTCACTGACCTTGGAAGGAGAGTGACACTTAGTCATTTTGCGCTCTGACACAGTTTACAGTTTCTTCCCTATTTGTTCCCTCCAGTCGTTGCAAGGCCCATGTCCCGAATAACTGGAGGCTCTGTTCGATGCTTTCCCCACCCACACGTCTCGGTTTGAAAGGCTGCGTAACGGGGAGGTTTGTAGATTGCCTTGGAAGTCGGAGGAAAGTTTTGGAGAGAGTGCTTGACCTTGCAGTCATTCCTGGTTCCTAGCTAATCTTTTCGAACCACGGGATTGAGTCTTATGGATTTAGAGTGCTTTGTGGTACGTCTGGTGAAGTTGAGTCGTTATTAAGTGAAGAGATTTTTTTTTTTTTGCAGGCCCAGTCTAGGTCAGAGTTTGGGTTTTGCTTCCTATGTGTGGAGAGTGCTCATACCTACTCTCTCAGAAGATAAGCAGTTTGTGAACTGCTGTCTGATTACCTCATTGGGACTTAATTAGAAATTAGAATTCTCACCACCTCAGATTCCCTTTGGGAGGAGATTGGAATGGATTTGAATGAAAAAGTGGAAACTGGTGATAGTCGTCTGGTGTAGAATCCTGATACATGTTGCCTGTCTGACTCATCTCTTTCAAAAATTCATTAAAAACCCACAGATTTTGAATAGTGGGGGTCTCTGCTATTTTGATATTAATGAATTATAAGTAATATTTCTTTTAATGTAGCAGAATTTCTAAACATGGGGGCTCTGAAGTCACACTTTACTATGTGTGTGACCTTAGGCAAGTTACTTAATCTTTCTAAGCCTAATTTTCATACTGTGCAAACGAAGGTTAATAATAAATAGTTCCTACCTTATTGATGTGAAGGTCGTTGTGAAGATCAAGTGAAATAATCCATAGTACAGTGCCTGACACATGGCTTGTATTATTTCTATGCTGTTTAATTTGGATTAAAAGTTTCAAGCGATCCCCAAAGGGCAGAGAGGAGCAGAAGGTGAAGGCAGTGCCAGAGGTCATGGTAACAATCATTCGTTGATTAGGTTAGTCCATGTAAAGCACTTAAAATTATTTCTGGCACATACTAAACACTCACTACTGTTTATAACGCATTATTACCTAGAATGTGTCAGGTACTGTTCTAGGTGCTTTACTTATATTATTGTTAAACCTCTTAATAACCCTGCAGTCTCCTTGGTGTTTTCTCCATGTTATAGATTAAACTGAAGCTCAGAGAAAGGAATTAAGCTACTAAGGTCCACCCAGAATTCAGTCTAGACTGTCTCCAGTGTCCAGCCTCTTCTTTTTTTTTTAAATCACACTACTCTTGCATTTATATTCCCAGCTATAAGCAATTTCTCTGCAGAGTTGTATGTGTGGCCCAGGTTCATTTCTGCTCTGGGTATCAGTTTATTTTGAATACTTCATTAAAAAATAGAAGTAACTTGTGATGGTAAATCGAAGTGTGTGATAAGGGAATAATGTCAACAGTATACCTGCTATTATACTAAAAAAACTAAATGAGTCCAGTGATGTTTGGATGATTGGTCAGATCAGAAGTAATGTTTCCTAATTTATATTTTCCCATTTAGTTTTTGCTCATTTACTGTACTTTTTACTAAGCAGCACTCTTTTTTTTTCTTTCCTGTCAATCTCAATTTAAGTTTGGAGATAAGAATGAAAGTTCAGTCATTTCAATAAGTTTTTTCAATCTGGCTGTTGATGAGGAAAGTAAAGGATTAAGGTTAATGTGTATTGTTATGTTTTGCTTTCTTAACATGGCTGTGTATGTATGTCTATGTATGTGTGTTTTACTTTCTTCCTATTATTTGTTGCTTCCTATACTTTGATATCAGATATACCTTTACATCCTTAATGAACCATGCAGTGAGAGACTAGGAAACTTGAGTCTGTCAGTCTGTTGTCTCACTTTGAATTTCCCTATTTTAGTTGAAATGTAACTGCCATAGAGAAATGCCTAAGGAGTAATGTTTATAAGATGCAGGCAATAATTATAATTGTATCTCTTTAGTGTTTCTCCTTCTAAAAACCCATAAAGTTTTATCATGTTTTTACGTTGTTACAGAGTAGGTGGTTTTAACAGAATGTTGCCATGTATTTCATAAGTGAATTACTAATGTACAAAGACCTAGCATGTATGAAATGTACCAGAGACATTAAATGCAGTTTTGTTTTTGCTGCTGAAAGTGTCACGGGGATTTACAGTATTAAAACCATCAGTTATATGTTAGATATTGCTGAAGTGCTGATAGAGACTTCTGCCTACTCTCACAAAACATAAACTTTTTTGTAAGAAAGTATAAGCTATGGTGAAGGACTCACTTTATATGGAATTTTAAACATTATGACTTTTGTTTTCCCTTGATGGATGACTTGTTAATATTTTTGATCCCCAAAATAAAATTTGCTCTTGGGGCTTCCCTGGTGGCGCAGTGGTTGAGAGTCCGCCTGCCGATGCAGGGGACACGGGTTCGTGCCCCGGTCCGGGAAGATCCCACATGCTGCGGAGCGGCTGGGCCCGTGAGCCATGGCCGCTGAGCCTGCGCGTCCGGAGCCTGTTCTCCGCAACGGGAGCGGCCACAACAGTGAGAGGCCCGTGTACCGCAAAAAAAAAAAAAAAAAAAAAAATGGCTCTTGAAAAAAATTATTTAACTTTGTTCAGGAGTTCTTCTTTTTCACACACACACACACACACACACACACACACACAGAGTTTAGAAAACACTGTGATCCCAGTAACATACTTAAATATTGTACTGCAGATTGCTTTTGGTTGCATGACATATAATAGACATCTTTTCACATCAGTACATACAGCTCTTATTCTTTTTTTAATGTTGTTTTTACATTTCTTTGTTACTGTATATGTATGTTTTCCAGAGTCTTTTAGTCTATCATATATAAAGGCAAACGGATTTTAAGTTTTTAAAAAAATTTTTGTATCCCACAAAATTTTATGACAAATAATTCTGTCTAATACAAAATAAAATTATTCAGGTTGGATCTCTGCCAAACATTGCAAAAGGAAATTTTCAAATAAAAAAGTAAAGACTCCCAACAAATGAAGAGCCTTTATATTTTGCAGATAACATGTGATGTTTTATTACATAGTAAGAATCTTATTTCTTTCTCTTAAAAATCTTCATCTGCTTTGGAAGCTACCTTTACCTTAAAGGAATATACCACAGATTTATTACATTATTGTTTCATATTTCCTTTAGTAATAAATACAACACTTATTGTTTAGGAGTAATTCCAGGGCTAAATTTAGCACTGAGTTCTCCATACAAGTGGAAGAGATGGAGAAGATTACCCCCTTACAAATCTTATTTTTTTTTTAAGTATAGAGTACCGCAAAATAGAAGCCTATATTGCTGTACAACCTAAACAGGGGAGGAGGTTCACAGAGGCTTTTTAGAGCAGTTGAATCTGAAGGGTAGGAGTGAGTCTGAAAGAGAGGGGCGGGGGAGCGTTCCATGTAGACGGATCACAGAGATGAGAGAGCAGCGTACTCCATGGGCCAAAAGAAGTTCAACATGGCTGGAGTGTAAGGGTCAGAGGTGGCCGAGGGGGTCCTGTAAGGCTTTGATGGCTTCTTCAAGGAGTTTAGGCTTCATCCTGAAGGCACTGGAGAGCCATTAAGGGTTTTAAGCAGGGAAGTGGTAACATCCTTAGATGAGAGTTTGTGAAGGCTCATTCTGGCTGCAGTACATGAAGAACAGGTTGGAGGCATGAAAGGGTAGAGAGAGGGCGACTGGTTGGAGGCTGTTTCAGTAAACCTGGAAAAGGATGGTGGTGGCTTGAACTAAAGGAGTGGCCATGGGTATTGAAGAGAAAATGTAAAGGTAGAAACAACGAGATATGGCCACTGATTGCTCTGGCTGAGGTAGGGTAGGAGCCTGGGGCGGAGCTGTGAGAGAGGAAGGAGTCCACATGACCTGGAACTTGGTGAGTGTGGGTGCTGTTCCCTGAGACAGTAAGCGCTAGGAGCCTTTGTAAATATTTAAATGAATGAGTGAATGAATGATCTCAGATGTGCAAAGGCAGGGCCATTGTTGATGACGATAGCACACACAATGGCTTTTACCTGTAAATTTTGCATCTTTTTTTTTTTTTTTTAAGTATACTATATGCAGCTGGTGTCCTTTACTCGTTGCTTCAATGCATTGGCCTTGCTACGTCTTCTAACCATGTTTGGATACATATCGCTTTCTCTAGGTCAAATGTCTTGACCCTTTGGGAATATCTTCCTTTCTTCACTTAAGATGTGTATTAGTTTCCTATTACTGCTAGAACAAATAACCGCAAAGTTGGTTGTTTAAAACAACATAAATGTATTTTATGGGAGTTGGGAGTTCAAAATTCTGAAATGAGCTAAAAAAAAGAAAAAGACATTAGTAGGGCTGCATCCATTTTAAGGGTTGGGGGTGGGGGGGTAGCTCTCTTCTTCCCCTTTTCCAGCTTCTAGCGGGCACCTGCGTTTCCTGGCTCCTTCCTCTCCAAGCCAGCAGCATAACAGCTCCAGCCTCTCTCTTTCTCTGCCTCTTGTGTCATGACATCTCTTTCACTCTCTCTGCTTCTCTTCTCACATCCCCTTCTCTGGCTGTGACCTTTCTCCATCCCTCTTATAAGGACTCTGGTGATTTCATTGGGCTCACCAGGATAATCTCCCATCTCCTTAGGCCCTTAATTTACTCAATCGGCAAGATCCATTTTGCCCACGAAGGGAGTATATTCACAGGTTTTGGGGTTTAGTAATAGACATCTTTGGGGACCATTATGTGGTCTACCACAGCGGAATTTATTTAAAAGCCGTAATAAAAATGTACCTGTCCAGTAGGGCAACCCTATGAATTCCTGAGTAGCACATTGCTCCCAGAGTCCTTGCACACTGGCACAGCTCTTCTGTCCCGTTCACTTGGACCCTCTGCCAAATACACCAGTTTTAGTCATTTTTTTCTTAGTGATTCCTCTGGTATATCAGGCAACTCACTTAACCTGCTGGTACCTTGACTAGTAACCACTCCACATATTTCACCTTGGACATTTTTGGTGAGAGGCAAAATTATTTATCGGGTCACATAATAAATAAAAGTGAAAAATAATACCCCAAAAAAGTCTCCTGTAAGACATGTGTCTGCTGTATGGCTATTTCCAAGCTTTGCTGTCACATTTCACCTACCTGGTTTTTCCTAGAGATGTTCACATATCTCCCACCAGAAGTGTTTCCTAAACTTTCAGCTTGAATACTTCTCTCAACACTACTTCCGACAGCAATCCAGGAACTTAAAATATACTTGGTCAAGCAATGTACAGAAACAACGAAAAAATAGTATAAAGCACTGTAAGGACAGGTAGTTGAGAGAAATGCTATGTGAATTCAAGAGCTACAGATATAGGCAGAATTAATTCAGGCCAATCAGGAAGGGCTCCTGGGAGGAGGTAAATCAGAAGAGTTGTAAACCTGGATTAGTCGAGGTGAGGACTCTATCTCCTTTGCTGACTCTTTCTCTCTTGTCTAAATGTTGGTTTTTTCCAGGACTTGTTCCTAGATCCTTGTCACTGCTTTCTCCATTTCTTTCTTGGATGATCTCATTCTTTCCAGTGGTTTTATCCCTCAAGGATTGCTGGCAATTTCTATCTCCTCCTGATCTTTCTTCTTAGCTCTAGGTTAGTATTTCCAACTGCCAACCTGACATTTCCGCTTGAATGTCTTTAAAGGCTTCTCAAATTAGACATGACCAAAACATAGCACTTTTGCCCTGTCTCTGCTGGGTTCCCCGCTTCAGTCTGTTCAGACTCCCATCATCTTCATCGCAGTAAATGCTGCCACTATCCATTTGCTCAACTGCTTAAGCCAGAAACCCAAGAGTTGTTCCTGACGCTTCACTCTGCCCTTACCTCCCTCGCCTTCACCCTCCATCTCTAACCATTATCAAGTCTTGATTCTAACTCCAAAATAGATGTCAAAGCCATCCACTTTTCTCCGGTGGATACTTTGTCAGCATCCCTGCCCAGTCACCATCATTGGTCACTGAACTGCTGCAGTGGATCCCCTCCTCTTCCCCTTCCAGGCTACTCTCCATCTCACTTCCTGTGTGCTCAGTTTCCTTTGCTCTCACTGTTTCTACCCCTCTATGCTTCCCCTTCTCTCAGTGTTTCCGCTAATTCTTTTTCCCACATCTCTACCCACTTCTCCTTCTGTTTTCTTCCCCCTTTCTCTGTTAAACTCATCACTATTTCACTCCCATGTTTCTCTCTCCCCCGCAGGGAGCTCTGTTAAACTATGAAATACATTATGTCTCTCCCTTGGTTAAAACTCTTCCATGGCTTCCCACTGCAATTAGAATAAAATCTACTTTCCTCAGTATGGCGTCACGTGGTGTGACTACTGCCTGACTTTCCAACCCTATCCTAAGCCACACCTGCTCCACGCTTCAGCCATACTGGCTTCTTTCAGTTCTCGGAATGCACCAAACTCTCTCCCCTTCTGTACAGAGTCTTTGCAAAAATTATTCTCTATGCATAGAACTCTTCCCTGTCTCTCTCCCTGGCTAATTCCCACCATTCTTCAAGTTCATGTTTTTCCTCCAGCAAAACCATTTGTAAATCACTCAAAGTCTTAAAGTAGGCCCCTGCTGTCTCTCTCTGTTTTTTCTTTCAAAACAATTACCATGATTTAACCTTGTGTATTCACTACATACACAAATGAGTGTAGTAGCTCCATGAGAGTATCACGTCTGTTATGTTCATCACTGCGTCTGTTGCCTGCGGTGCCCAGTTTAATAAAGGGTGTGAATAAATGATTGTTTAATAAATGAAGGAGTGGACACTGCTTGGACAAACATATAGCTTGAACAGTGATAGAGCCACAGAAATGAGTGAAACCAATAGAGTGGATGGTGAGGAGACAGCCTGAATGGAGCAAAAGGCCTATGTGTGACACAATCTTAAGACTTATTCTAGCAAGAGACTTCTATGTTACAAATTCATATTTGAGTATGGATGTTGGTATTTTAAAGTTTTTATGTTCACTTACAACCGTATTTATTTTATCTTAGTAAAAGAAGCTTTCCAAATTACATTTAATGATTTCTCAGTATTAGCTTTTTCTTACCTCTTTTTAGTTTGATGAATTATGTTAAATGAACTATAATTATGTCCTATCATAGTATCATCATAACAACTCATTTGTTAAGTGCTAGCTACGTGTCAGGTACTTTATTTGTATCACCTCATTTAATTTTTACAACAAGCAGACAAGGGAGGTGGTGGTATCCCATTTTACAAATGAGAACACACGAGGCTCAGAGAAGTGAACTATCCCAAGATCATCTGGAACTCAAAGCAGATGGGTCTGCTACTTTCTACTACCCCAGTGGTGCCTTTATGGTGATTTATTTTAGTATACATTAAAAAATATGAAATATGTTTGGTATGGATACAGCATTTCTATTTTTTCTTCTAGGCAATTAGGAAATATTTAACTCAAAATTTTAAAGCTGAGAAAGTTGTTTTTTATTCCCCTGAACAAATCAGGATATCTTCTTTAACTGCTTTTCTAAATGAAACATTAAAAATGATGAAATGCTTTTTTGACACACAGAAGGGCATACAGACCAGTATAATAGTACCTGTGTTCTCACTGCTTATCTTGAACTAAAATCTTACCGGTTCAGTTGAAAGGCCTCTGTGCATTCCATCCTAATCTCATCTCCTTCCCCTCCTCAGCAGTAACCACTGCGCCAACTGGGGCATTTATCATATCCCTGCAGCGTATGTGTCTTGGCAGTAATCTGTCGGCTGGGTGCTGAATGTATATGTGTTGCAGTGGCAGGTAATGTTGTTATTTTTCTGAGGAAACTTACTTTATTTCTTTGCTTTTTTGCCATTCTTTTCCAAGTCGGCCCCCAATTTGTACCAGGACTGAGACATGCCACCTTGTGCTCTCCCCACCACATTTTATAATGTGAGTGAGGAATTAAAATATACTCAGTTTCAGAACCTACAGCTGTGGAACAAAGGAGCAGCTCCACGGGCTGGCATTTTTTTCCCATCATGATCTGAAGTCAAACTGGTATGAAGAGCCTTACCATAAATAATCTTGAGGACCTCATGGCTGAAACTGTTTCTAAGTGGGCTAGGCCCAAATTCTGTTTAAGTTTCAGGTGGATAACTGCACTCTGTGCTTCTAACATTTTCTCCAGATTTAAAAAATTAAGTATAGTATTCACTTGTGATCTCTGCCTAAGCTGTTTGTCTTGTTAAAGCAGGGTTAGCAAATAGTTTGGACTTGGTCATTTGAGAGCTCTTTTTTTTTTCCCCAAATCCAAGGGAAAAGACTTCCTCAAGATGGCACAGAATTAAAGTAGTCTTCTCCAAAAAGACAGACAAAAACCAGAAAGCAAAAAAAGCCAATAAATTGCTAATCAAGGTGCAGATCCAGAAATGAAGAGTTGCTGATTCAGTATAATTGGTTTATGTGGAAAAAAAAAATGTAGAGACTGAGACTTTTAGGGAAAGACAGATAAGAGGAAAGCAGGTAATAAACTGAGTAAGAAGCAAGAATTGGGATTGTGATGCAGATTGGGGACTGGGCCAACTGTAGACAAGAAGCTGCTTTTGGGATTCAATGCTTGAGACAAAAATGATTTGGAAAGAGAATAGTGAATGACTAGAAAGTATGAATAACTGGCTCTTAGGATCTGGAACACAGTAAATACTCAGGAGTTAATGATGATTCACTGATACAATCTCATCAGTTTATAAAAGTTTTCCAATAAAAGCATATATTTGTGTACCTGATAGTTTTTCACATATGAAGATATATTATAACTTATCTGAGTACCATTTATTAAATAACTTCTTTTTAAAGGTAATCCAGATGGTTAATATTTTGTTATCTTTAAAGTAGTTCTTTCTATTACGTAAGAATGATGTGGGGGAAGATATATATATATATATATATATATATATATATATATATAAAATAGACTCTGCTAAAGTTCAGTGATTGAAGGTTGTGCACAAATTCTTCATTTCTTTCATAAAAGTAATTTTGTTGAATTTTCCATAAAAACTGCAACTACTAAACATTCTTGTGATAGCTTCTTTGTGACTGTGTCACTGTTCTTGATTTGCACACGCCTTATAATTCAGGCCTTCTTTTGTTTGGGGTTGGCAGTTCCAGCTGTTCAAGCTCTTGTCTGATTATGTGAGACTCCTTATTTTAATGGGAGCAGCTTCTTTGCTGTATTTTTAAAAAATGGTCTCGGAAGCTTCTTACTGTGGATCTTTGTTGGGGACAAAGGATTATTTATGCTAAAGGAAAACGTATTCCCCACTGAGTTAGCTCGTGGGAAGCATAACAAACTCATTAGTAATGCTCAATTGTACTTTGGCCTTTTGCTAGGGTAGAGAGAAAGAAAAATGACATCAAGGACATTCTGCTGTCCTTTGCCTTCTTGCGAAGACAATGTGATGTGTAACATCAGACTTTTCAGTTAGGTTTAGCTCCAGTTCAGCTTTGGTACTGGAAGAAATGTTCCTGAGAGGAAAGTGGGATGTGTAGTTGGCACTGTACCTGAGGTATGTTTGGTATAACTTAGGGGAGAAAGTAACTTTTCCTTGGAAATTGATAGCCTTATAAGCCATTTTCTATTTTTTCTTAGAATACTTTAATGGTGGTTTACAATAAAAAATAGACTAGTATATTATGCTGCTATAAGCAATCTAAAATCCTAGGTTTTATATAGTCTATTATTCTGAGTGTTTTCAAACTCTTCACTTTCTTTCCTCTGAAAGTACATTAAAGAATTGTATTAATCTAACTTAAAGTTGTGGTTTTTTTCCTTGTATGTTTCAAGAATAGTCCTTTAGAGTTCAAATTCCTTTTTTTTTTTGGTCTTTAGCACCTCATGGAGAAAATAACTTATGGAAAATTATTAAGGAAAGGCATTGAGTATTGTTTCATAGTTAAAATTGATATTTTTCTTTATTACCTTGTCATCTGGTGGAAGAAGCTTATGGTTAAACTTGAGAATTTATACAAAGTTCGGATGAACTTATCTCTTTGTAAGGATCAGATGAGAGATACTTGACTTTCAGTATCAGTTGTTGTGATATTTGTATTTACATTATATTTACAGTGTGTTTACAGGGGAAAATTCTGGGGCACTTTTAAGGTAAGCTAAGTTTTATTGTTAGTTTTATTTTACTAGTCAGATGCTTCAAGAATTACTTTGATATTAGTGCCAGAAACTACATATTAAAGTGTGTTTCAGATTTTCCTCTTTCAAATGAGGAGTACTTTTATGAAGTAAGAAACTAGGAGTATGATTGCCTTCTCCTATGGTCAAATTATTCCAAATAGAAAAGTATTAGGTTTTCAGTCAGATAGGAGAATAAAGCAGATTCCTTGTAATTTGAGGGTTTGGGGGAGTAGGAAAGCTACCATTGTCTGCATATTAATGTTTTGTTTTATTTTCAGAGCAGCAATATCATTTCAGCATAGATGACCATGCTGCCTGCAATTCAAGTAAGTGGTTTTCTTGGGAAAATATATATTTAAGTTAATGAGATTAATATAATAAGATTACAATAGTTAGAAAAAAACTAAAATTATCACAAAAATTTTCTATTTTACTGTTTTTTTAAACATCAAATTTAATAACAGGAATACTATATTTTCACTTTCTAGTTCTGAAAAGACTTTAATATTAAGCTTTCATTTATACTGCGTATTTGTAAGATCAAAAATATCTTAAGATTGGTGGGTTCATCGTATTTGTACTACCCTGGGAAAAGAATTGGAATAGTTTGTGATTTTCTTCTCATTACAATTTAGTATATGTTTATAGTTAAAAGAGCTTTCAATGGAAACAAATATAAATTCTTAATTTTAGATAATTGTACACATGCCCTGTAATGCCTGTAAATAATGTGGCATTAAAACTTAAAATTTAGAGTGGTTTTTTTTGTTAGTATTTTGGTGAGGGGAAGCAAGATGGAGGTAATAAGACAAACCAGAATAATCTTACATTTGAATGATTTCCAGAGTTGGTATTTATTCTTAGATCCTTTAAAAGTTTTCTTTCTTTTGACATAAATAGAACATGACTGAATTTTAACTTAAAGATAAAAATCACCTTGAAGGTCTACCTAGGAAGACGTAAGCAGCTGATAATAAATTTGCCTTTGAAAGTGAGAATTTTAGAGTCAGTCAGATCTTGTGTCTGATTTTTGTTCTGCCACTCTGCTTGTGAGATCCTGGCAAGTTATTTTACCTCTCTGAGTCCCCGCTCCCTTGCCTCTGAGGTGAGGATAATAGCGTGTATTTTTCAGGGTAGTTGTGAGGAATCAATGAGATAACATGAGCCAAGTTCCTCCTGGAATGTGTTGTTACATAGTAGGCACTTCAGAACTTTGGTTGTATCATTGATACAACAAAATTATCCGGATGTAAAGCTGGAGATTATAACTGTGTCGTGAAAGTTTTTTTTTTTTAATTAAGAAAGAAGGCTTATCAAGATAGCAGTGTGTGATAGCCTAGAGAAGATAACTTATTTATAAAATGGTTAAGAACAATTCTGAATGGGATGCTGCTTTCTCCCTCCTATGCTGTGCAGCTATATCCTCCTACTCTACTAATAAAGAGTTCTTTTGTACTGTTTTCCTTTGGGGACTTGGGAGTCCATGGCAGTCTCCCAAAAGGTCTTATTCTTCCCCTTTGGGTCCTCTCTAATCCACATTGAGTATGCTCAGAACTCCTTATTTCTCAGCCATTTTTCATCTGATTACTTCTATTCATCTCTTTTTATCCAAGTCTCAGAAATGTCATCAGTTTCATGTTGATTATATTTTCTCTATTCCTTATAAATTTAATCATTGCCACATTGACCATGTTTTTCTCATTTCTCTCCTAATGGCCATTAATACTTTCTTAAATTGGTGATTTTTTTTCATAGGGTTGTCTTATAGTTCCATGAACCCGTCTCTGACCTAGATTCCACAGATCTGTCCCTATTGATTCTTCTCCAAGAGTACCCTTGACATCCCTCACAGAAGTTTTTGCTTTTCTCCCTGGTGAATGTGAGAACTTCCTCGGATTTTCACCTCTTTGCTAATAAGGCTTCGTTTTTCATAAGTGCCTTGCAGAGAGGAGACACCCAGTAGATAGCTGGGGGTTTCTTATTCGTTTAATCCATGAAGGTCTTCCTTGCCCCTTTTTTATGTCCCTGATTCTGATTAGTAAATAAACTTACAGTCTAAAAATCAATGAACTAGATAGTTCCTACTCTCTTTTGGGTCACAGACCCTTTCCAGAATCTAACAGAAACTATGAACGCTCTCTCTCTGAGAAAAGGCCCATTTGTACGTAGGCCTAAATTTTTGCCTAAATGTAAGTTAAGTTTATATACTGATTCAAGTTCTTCTGTAGACTGCCTATGGTTAGGAATCTCTGCAATATGACAGCTTTCAGCATGATTGAGAACAATCTTTGTGCATTCAGGTTTTGTTATTAACATCTAGCTTTTAACAACATCAATATGCTACTGACTAGCCCAGGTTTTTATAGTTTTCTGCTTGCAATAATAGGAAAATCCAAGTACTCTTCTCCCTAATGTGGCAAGAACTTAGAATGACTTTTGTTAATTTTAGCTTCTCCATTTTCATAATGATATTTTCAAAACCACCTTCCTAGATAATGTACATCTTTCCTTGACAAACATTTGCATCATCTCTGCCTTTTGTCAGCTCAGCCAAATGGTTAAAGGACAAATAACATTCTGTTGACTGTAAAATACCATTTATTGTAAGATGCATCTTGATTTTGATGGTACAAAGAGTCATTTGCTAGTATCTGTTCCTCAAGTATTCAACTAATATTTTTGACTGCTTATCATGAGGTAGGTCTTATACTGAGTCCTGGGATTACAGAAGCACAACATGCTTATTGAAGGGAAGATTTAGATATTATATCTTTGCTATACTCCCTTTGAAGTAATTCTAAGAGAATTTGGGTAAATAACATCTTGGTTTTTTCCAAAAACTTTATGGGATCCTCATGTATTTAGGAGTTCATTCCCCAGTCTCTACCCTCAGTTTCTGAAATGATGCCCCTCGAATAACAATGTTTTTCTTAGTCTTTGGGTATTTTTATTAAGTTTTGCTACTCCTGCTTGCCTCTTGTGGTATATATTCATTGTCTTTCTTTGCCTGTGAGATTTTTAAAAAATGTGTTTATTTCTCATCATAGGAGATTGGAAGCAGCTCTTTTTTTTCCCCTCTATGTTTGTCTGGATTAACAATGGTGTTGTTATGGCTTTTGATTTGGTATAGTAACACTTGCCTCAAATAAACCTCAGTAAGTTTAATATATTTCAGGGGGAGAAATTATCTACATTGAAAAATCAAGACAGAACTAGATTCACTTGGTATTACCTATACTTATGCCTCTTTTTTAAAAAACTTTTTAAAATTTTATTTTAAAGCAATCACAAACTTGCAAAGTGGTTGTTAAGTGTAGAGTAGAGATATTTGTTTGCTGAACCATTTGAGAGTAGGTTGCAAATCTAATGTCCCGTTACCTCTGGTACTTTAGTGCATTTATCGCGTGCAAGGACTCCCTCCTATACAGCCACAATGAAATCATCAGAATCAGGATATTAGCGTTGGTACGGAACTACTATCTAATACTCAGACCACATTCAACTATTTGTCAGTTGTCCCAATAATGTCCAGTTCAGAATCACCTGTTGCGTTTAGTTGTCGTGTCCCTTAGTCTTTATTAGTATTTGCTTTCTTTAATGACCTTGACACTTTTGAGTATTACAGACCAATTATTTTGTAGAATGTCCCTCAATTTAGATTTGCCTGATGTTTTCTCACGACTAGATTCAGGTTATGCACCTTGGCAGGACTATCACAGAGGGATGTTGTGTTGTCTCCTTGTATTCTGTCAGGTGCATATGATTTTGATTCATCCCGTTGTTGATCATGTTCACCTGTGTCACTTGGTTAAGTTGCTGCCTGATGAGTTTCTCTACTGCGAAATTACTCTTTTTTTCTCTTTGTAGTAGGTATTTCTGGGGAAGTACTTTGAAAGTATATGGAAATCTCATTCCTCATCAAAATTCCAGTTTATTGATTTATTTGTATCTATGTGGACTCAGAGTTGTCCATTTTATTCAGTGTGTTATAATCCACTTATGTCATTATTTTGATGCTCAAATTCTTCTTGATTTAGCCAGCAGAAGTCCCTTCAAGCTGACTTCTGTGTCCTTTGCATGTCCCCATCATTCTTTGAGCACTTCTTTGCTTTCTGGTAAAACTTACTCGATTCCAGCACCATAGGGTTCATTCTAGTTTTCTCTCAGTCCATAGTTGTACCTCTTTTCTTTGGCAGTGAGAAACCTGGCTCCCATTGGATAAATCCCCGTGTCTGTAACCCGTCTCCCTTTGTTGCTGCCACCCCTCCCTGAGCTGATGCCCTTCTCTGCTAGGTTGGGTTCTGACACCCTGCACTGGGATGTTCCCCCGTTGTCCCCAGTGGACACCCTCTTTATCCTGCTCAGGGTCTGATGCTGCACAGGGCCGTTGCCATGCGTGGATGCCCGGTCACCTCACTCAAGCTCTGACCCTCCATTTCAAGCTGCCCTCCTGTGAGGACCCCTTTATCACTTCACTTGGGCTCTGATACCCCTTCCTGAGTTGAGATTTGACACAGTCTTTTCTCTAACTAATCTTATATTAAAAGTATATCTACTTGTATTTCAGAATTTTGCAAGTGTTGGTTTGATAGCATGTTTCTGTCAGTTTTTATTCTTAACCAGGGATTGACCAGGTAGTAAACATTTTTAGCTTAGTGAGTCAGTAGGCAGAATCAAAGCTATTATGTAGGTACTTGCATAACTACCATTTTAAAATGTGAAAACCATTCTTAGCTCGTGGGCCATGCAAAATCAAGTGACAGACCAGATTATTTAGAATTTTTTTTTAGATAACACTGTTATTATGATTTAAAGTTTATAAAATGCCAACTATGCATTCATTCATTTATCCATTATTCAACAAATATTGTTAGGTCCAATGCTAGATTCTACAAAGATGTATCTTATAAGGCAGGTATTATTAATTCATTTTACAGCCAAGATGCTGATACTCTGGTCAAGTAACTTGTTAAACTTATGCAGCTAACAAGTGAAAGAAAAAAATTATTTGTTGACTTTCATCCCCTCGGTTTGATGGTAGAATCCATTCATTAATTAGGGATTCACTTACATTTATCACAGAATTGAATACGGAAAGTGTCAAGTATCTAGGCTAATAGTTTGCTTCTAGTTTAATAACTTTCTGTGAGCTGCTGCAGCTCTGTATGTGTGTATATTAAATATGGTCTGTAATTCATTATTTAAATATAAATGTTAGGCATGCTGACTTTTAACAGGGTTGCACGCATTCAGTTGGTTGGTGTTTTCTCTAGGTGTGGTTTGGAGAAGACCTGCCTCTAAGTCCACGGAGTCCTCTGACTCCCAGACACGGGCCAGGTTTGGCTGATGTTTGTCAGTATGATGAGTGGATAGCTGTGAGGCACGAAGCTACCCTGTTGCCCATGCAAGAAGATCTGTCAATCTGGTTATCTGGTTTATTAGGTAAGGCTTGCAAAGATGCTCAAAATTGTAATCTCTTATTCAGTAAATGTTTATTGAGAATCTTACTCTTTGTCAAGGAATGATAGTTCCAGAGGCTGGGGATCCTCTAGTGAAGGAAATATTTGATGTCATTGTTCTCACCAAGCTTACATTCTAGTTGGGAAGATATTCTGATTCACCCTGACCCTCGGGGCTTGAATAGTAAAGCAAGTTTGAGGCTTAATGGAAGAGGTCAGTAGTAAGAGCTGTGAATAATCAACGTTTTAATTGTTAATGTTAAAAAAATTTTTAAGTGTATAGGTCTAATTTGGGGGTCTGTATTTTTTTGATTTTTTTTTTCCTCCTTAAACTTGTGTAGGGCATGAGATTCTGGGTGGAATATATGCTGTAGTTAAAATGATTCCTGTTTCTGAGGCTTCGAGGGGCAGAGGTATATGAAACCTAGGAGGAAATGTCAGCTTGGAGAATGCACGGCATCATATTTCTTTACTCAGTTAGAGGACATGAGTGCTCTGAACTTTCTCCCTAGAAAAAAATTCTCTTTTAAATAACAGAATTTCATGTAGCATTGTAAGGTTTTCGTGAAAAGGAATATATATGTATAAAGCTCATCTATGGTCTTTGAAGAGAATTAAAAACGCACTAAACACTCACTCTTATATCAGTTTGAAGATTTGGATAATTTCTTAAAAGTTTATTATGTAATAATGCTTCCAAATAAGGGATTTTAGAGGTGAAAAGTTGGTATTTTCTGAGTGCTTGTTACATTGTTATCTGTAATTTTTAAATTGCAACAAAGACCATCTTACTTATAGAGAATCTTTCTTGTGCAAGCAGTTGTAATGTGCAGTGAATCAAAACTTAACCTTAATAGTGGATCTTGAAATATAAAACACTTCGGTGTTTTTAAATGAAATAAAGTAGATGTCATTTATTTTTTCTGTGCGTCTTCACCACAGATATTTTTTCAGTTGACTTTCTCTTAATTTGATATTATCTGCTGTTTTAACTGTACCTTCTAAGAGTGAATGCTCGGTGTCTGATCTAATATTTGTCTAGTGTTTCAGTTATAATCCGATTACATTTAATTAAACTTTAACCATATTATTTGAATTTACTGTTTCTAGAAGGCTCTTAGCTTTGAAATATGTTTTTAGGTATTGAAGTTAAGGCAGAAAGGTTATTGGAAGAACTTGATAATGGAGTACTGTTATGCCAACTGATTGATGTTCTTCAAAACACGGTGAAAACATGCAACTCTGAAGAACCAGTGGTAAGAAAATGTTTGACAGTAGTGATTTAATACCTTGGTACATATTGATTTGCTTATGTACATTTCTTATCATCTCTACAAGGTTGTAAACTTCCAATGCAACTATATGTAAAATCTTGGATAATTTACTTAATCTTTTTGAGCATCTGAAAAAATATTCTCACTTGTAAAATGGAGATATTAACATTTACCTTGTAGGATATATTTTTGAGGATTCAGCAGCATTAAATGAGATAATATATAGATAGTGGTTCGCTTATATAGATAATGCCTGGTGCATAGTAAATATCTAAATAGCTAGTTCTTCTTGAGAACAATAATAGTACCTTCCTTATAGGATTCCTGTGAGAGTTAAATGAAAAAAGAAAAAAGAGGTTGTGATGGTTCCTGGCACACAGTTAAGAGCTATTATCATCATCTTTTTATTCTTTATATATTGTCTTCATGGTAAATTCATAAATATTGGTTGAATGAATAATACTTTTTTTAGACACTTTTCTACCGTTGACCCTGAAGTTGGGATTTGAGGTAGATAAGGTTTCCTCTCTTTTCATCAAATATGGGTATTTTCACTCATGGGATCTGGTGTCTGTGAGTGTGTATTCTAGATATTAACATAGTGCTGGTGGAAATATAAAGTAGTACAATCTTTCTTGGGGGACAATGGGTAACATATATCACATTGAAAATAAAGCACATCCTTTGATACGTAACATAATTCTAATTCCAGGAATTTATTCTAAGAAAATAACCACAAATTCACAAAAACAACTATGCAAAAAAAATTAAGAACAATCTAAATGCTCATCAGTAGAGAAGTTGTTTAAAATTAATTATGGTACCTAAACAGAGTAGAATATTATTTATTCATTAGAAATGACTATTTTAAATTTTTTTTTTAACCCCCAAAGATGCCTGCAACCTATCATTAAGTGTGCATGCACACATACACAAATCAGATTGCAGAATAGCCTGTTTATGTAGCATTCTGTAGGTACAGATACACTTGTGTATGGAGATGTCTTACTGAAATGTGGATGAGAAGATTTCAGTTGATACTAACCATCTTTGTATTTGGCTGTGTTGATTTTTTTTCCTATATACAACTAGAAAAACTCACAAGGTTATTGTAATCCTAGAAAATAATAGCAACAGGAAGGAAACATAAGGAACTGGTAATAGTGTGGTTCTCTCCAGGGAGAGAAAGGAACTGAGGGGTAGTGGTAGGAGAAAGACTTATACTCTACTGTGCCCATTGCATTTTAAAAAATCATATGTGTGAATTTCTTATTCAAGTAAAAATTTGAAACAAAACTAAAAACCCCTCAGCCGGGCTTCCCTGGTGGTGCAGTGGTTAAGAATGTGCCTGCCAGTGCAGGGGACGCAGGTTTGAGCCCTGGTCCGGGAAGATCCCCCATGCCGCAGAGCAACTAAGCCTGTGTGCCACAACTACTGAGCCTGCGCTCTAGAGCCCGCAAGCCACAACTACTGAGCCCACGTGCCACAAGTACTGAAGCCTGCACGCCTAGAGCCCGTGCTCCACAACAAGAGAAGCCACTGCAATGAGAAGCCCGCGCACCACAACGAAGAGTAGCCCCCGCTGGCCACAACTAGAGAAAGCCCATGCACAGCAATGAAGAACCAATGCAGCCAAAAAAAAAGAGATGAATAATTTCTAAAAAAAAAAAAAACAAACAAACCCTCAGCCTCAGCAGGATTATCTGAATACTTTTGGTCCAGGAAATAAAAAATTAGGATTCTTTAAAACTTAGCTTGTCAATTTTCAAAGAACTTTAATTAAGAATGGGCTACTACTTCCTTGTTTGAAAGTCTCCTCAAGAAACTCAGAACCATATTTATGAATCTGCAAATGAGGAAGTTAGCAAAATTGAGACTGTGTAAACCTTTAACATAGCAATAATTTTGTGTTTGTATTGAACTGTGTTTGGAGAGATATACTATACAGATGTGCTTTGGAATTATTAGACTGTCATTTTTTATCTTAACTAAGACTCTCATGTCATTTTAAAAAGAAAAGTTAGAGTTGTGTGATCTTACTGCTAATTTTGACCTGACTGTTTTCCTAGGAATCATTTTCTAGAATATGCTTAATGAAAAGCAAAATAAAATGATTTTTGAAGATGCCTTTTTCCTCTAGTGCTATGCACTTTTTAGTTACATTCAATGCACTGAACATTTATTTAGTAATATTAAAATGGATATTTAATGAAAATATCCTTGATGCATGTTTGAAATTATTCTTTTGTCTTTTCCAGAATTTTCCAATGAGAAAAGTGCCCTGTAAGAAGGATGCTGCATCAGGTTCGTTCTTTGCTAGAGACAATACTGCGAACTTCCTTCACTGGTGCAGGCACATCGGGGTTGATGAGACTTACCTCTTTGAATCTGAAGGTTTAGGTAAGTGTTGTTGTTGTGTTTAATGTTTATTAGGATATTTTTGTATGCCTCACTTCTAATTTTTCTTTCCAAATAAGGACTCAAATGCCACATCGCATTTTACTAGAAACATTTATACTCTAAATATATGTAAACAATTGGAGAATCAGATTCCAGATCAAATGTATGATAAAAGCTTTTCATTTATGTTTTAGATCCTATATATCTAGAATGGCCTGGACATATTTTACTTCCTAAATGAGTTGGCTATGGGAAGGTTTTGGACTGATGCTTAACTAATTAATGTTTTCATCAAGAATTACTCTATCAAGTCTAAGTTACTAGTAATTTCTCTTTAACTAGATAATTACAGAAATAACAGAAGGCCAAATGATGTATGTTCATGGTGTTTAGATTTACCTCGTAAACAGTAGCTGCCAATTTGGTTATCTAAATGGGCTAATGCTTTTTAAAAGTCATGCTCTATTGAAGAATTATTGATGTATTTTCTCATTTCATTTAAGTCAACAGAAACATCTGTGCAGTGACCAAAGTGAAAGCTATCTAAGTTTTAGACTATATATTTCCTCAAAGTATTTATGTGTGTGTGCGCGTGTGCATGCACACGCGCACACACACACACACACACACACACAGAGAATTTATAATGTTTTGATAAGAGCAGTAGCATACCAAGGGCGGGGGTCATGGGAATAGTATTCGGCCCTGGTAGAGAGAAGTATTTTGTCACTGACGTTGCTTAGATTTGCTGGTTCATGGTGATAATAAAAAGCAAACCAACTTTTTAGTTGGTTTCATTATTGTTTTAAGTTATTAATATTGTAAATATTTCTATTGACCATGCACACCCTGTTGCCTGCAGACAGGTAGCTGTTCCCCACTGTTACCTGTTTAGTATGCCTCTGGATATTCTTATCCAGTGTAGAATTAAAACTAATGGATTGCTCTTTTACCCCCCAGTTTGCACCCTGCTTTAATCCAGGTGTGCTGATCATTAAGAATATTAGGTTTCTTTTTATTCATAGCATTTAGAAAAATTGAGGTATGTTCACATAACATAAAATTTATCATTTCAAAATGTAGATTTCAGTGGTTTATAGTATACTCACGATTTGTGCAGATATCACCACTTATTAATTCCAGAACATTTCCATCACTCCAAAAAGAAAACCCATACCTGTTAGCAGTTGGACCCAGTTACTCCCTATCTCCATCCTCTGGCAACCACCAGTCTACTTTCTTTCTCTATAGATTTGCATACTCTGGACTTTTCATATAAATAAAATCATGCAATATGTAGCTTTTGTGTCTGGCTATTTTCAGTTAGCATTATGGGTCATTTATGTTGTAGCATCTAACAGTACTTCATTCCTTTTTATGGCTGAACGATATTTCGTTGTATGGATATACCACACTTTTTAAATCTACTATCAGCTGATGGACACTTTGATTGTTTCTGTTTTGGGGTTATTATTAATAATGCTGCTATGAACATTTGTATGCAAGTTTTTGAGTGAACATATGTTTTAAATTCAGGGATATACCTAGGAGTGGAATTATTGGGTCATATGGTAATTCTGTGTTTATCTGTTTGAGGAACTACCAAACTGTTTTCACAGTGGCCACACCATTTTACATTCCCACTAGCAATGCGCAAAGGTTCCAATTTCTTCACATAGTTGTCAACACTTGTTATTATTTTTTAAAATTACAGCTGACCCTTGAACAATCCAGGAGCTAGGGGTAGCGGTCCCCTAACCCTGCAGTCAAAAATCGGGATATAACTTTACAGTCAGCCCTTTGTATCCACGGTTCTGAATCCACAGATTCAACCAACCACAGATCTTATAGTACTGTAGTATGTATTTATTGAAAAAAATCCATGTGTAAGTGGACCCACACAGTTCAAACCATGTTGTTCAAGGGTCAACTGTATAACCATCCTAGTGGGTGTGAAGTGGTATCTCATTGTGGTTTTGATTTGCATTTCCCTAATGACTAATGATGTTGAGCATCTTTACATGGGCTTATTGGCCATTTGTATATCTTCTTTACAGAAATGTCCATTCAAATCTGCTCATTTTTGGGGGAGTCAATTGTCTTTTTTTTGTAGACTTGTAAGAGTTCTTTCTTTATTCTGGATATTAGGCCCTTATTAGATATATGATTTGCAAATATGTTCTTCTGGTCTTTGGGTTGCCTTTTCACTTTCTTGATAGTGTCCTTTGATGCATAAGAGTTTTTAATTTTGATGAAGTTCAGTTTATCTTTTCTTTGATTGCTTGTGCTTTTGGTGTCATATCTAAAAAACCATTGCCTAATCCAAGATCACACAGATTTTCACCTATTTTTCCTTCTAGGATTTTTATAGGTTTAGCTTTTACATTTTGAGTTATTTTTTGTATACGGTGTGAAGAAGGAGCCTAAATTCATTCTTTTGCATGTAGATATCCAGTTGTCTTAGCACCATTTGTTGAAAAGACTGTTTTTTCCCCTTTGAGTTGTCTTGGCACCCTTGTTGAAAATCAATTGGACATAAACATATGAGTTTATTTCTGGACACTTTCATTCCACTGCTCTGTATGTCTATCCTTAAGCCAGTAAACACTGTCCTGATTACTGTAGTTTTCAAATTGGGTAGTATGAGTCTTCCAACTTTGTGCATTTTAAAAGTTGTTTTGGCTATTCTATATTTCTTACAGTTCTTTATGAATTTTATCATCAGCTTGTCCATTTCTGGAAAAAAAAAGGCTTTTGGAATTTTGATAGGGATTGCACTGAATCTGTAGGTCAGTTTGGAGAGTATTACAATAACAATATATGTCTTCCAATCCATGAACATAGGATGTCTTTCAATTTATTTATATCTTATTTAATTTCTTTCAACAATATTTTATAGTTTTCAGTGTACAAGTCTTACAATTCTTTTGTTAAATTTATTCCTAAGTACTTTATTCTTCTTGAAGCTATTGTGAATGTAATCATTTCCTTAATTACATTTCAGATTGTTTATTGCTAATGTATAAAGTGCAATGACTTTTGTATATTGATCTCATATCCTGCAACTTTGCTGAACTTGCTTATTAGCTCTATTAGTTTTTTTGTAGATTCTTTAGGGTTTTCTAAACAAAGGACCATATCACCTGTAAATATAGTTTTCCTTCTTCCTTTCCAATCTAGATGGCTTTTATTTATTTTTCTTGCCCAAATGCCCTGGCTAGAACCTCAAGTACAATGTGGTAAGAGTGGACATCCTTCTTTTCCCCGGTCTTAGCCTCGAGGAAGACATTCAGTCTTTCACCATTAATAATGATGTTAGCTATGGGTTTTCCAGAGATGTCTATTTTCATATTCATAAAGTTCTCTTCTGTTTCTAGTTTGTTGAGTCTTTTTTTGTCATGAAAGGGTGTTTGATTGTCAAAAGCGTTTTCTGTGTCTACTGAGATAATTGTATATTTCTTTTCCTTTATTTTATCAATATGGTGAATTATATTGATTGATTTTCATACGTTGAACCAACCTTGCATCTCTGGGATAAATCTCACTTGCTGCTGGATTCAGTTTGCCAGTATTTCATTGAGAATTTTTTACATCTGTGTTCATAAAGGATATTTGTCTTTAGTTTTCTTGTGATGTCTTTTTCTGACTTTGATATCAGGGTAATATAGGCCTCATAGAATGAGTAGAGAAGTGCTCTCTCCTCTTCTATTTTTGGAAGAGTTGAAGAAGGCTGTTAACACATAGTCCTGTGCTAAAGATAGTTTAGAATAAAATTGAAGTGATACGTTTCTTCAATAATATCTCCTGTTAAGAGATCTGAAATATTAATAATTTAATGTTACTAAGCTCTTAGTTTTTTAGACTTAAAATACTACACAGGTAAGCATCCATGGTAAATTTTAATCTTCTTGTTAACTATTTTCTTTTTAATTTCGGGAAGATGATAATATGTAGAAAAAGTAAAAGTCTTTTCTAAGTTTCCAAATAAGTAACACTACTGTCTTTTCTTTTACTTTACTTCTTTCATGCCATAAATATATTTGCCTATTTAATTTGCCCCCTAAAATATGTGGTCTTATTTTTCACAGTTTTGCACAAAGATCCAAGACAGGTGTATCTTTGTCTTCTTGAAATTGGTCGAATTGTGTCAAGGTATGTATTCCACAATATTTCAGAATTTCAATGTCATAAACATTTTTTAAGCTGCTTTATTTTATCTAGAACACTTTTCTATAAATGAAAATAATTTTTGATTGGAATAAAGGTAACTTAATTTACTATTTTTCTTTCTTTTTGTTTCTTTATTAACTTTGTTCTGTTCACGTGAGCCATGTCATGTGTCAACATCTGCTTGCTCATGTAGCTTGCCTTCATTTAGTATTAAACTGTACAAGTGGGTACTTACATTTTTCAGATCAAAAGTAGAGTAAGAGCATGCAATCTTTAAGCAGTTCAAGGCAAGGCAAGTCCTTTGGACCCAAAGAGGGTCTGACCAGAAGGCTGAAACCTGGTATCCTCCATACCTAGCTCGACCCCATCTTCACTCACGAGATGACTTGGTTTTTGGTTTTTGTTCTTTTTAACAAGCTGATTTTTAAAGGTATGCTTAGGATCCCTGATTGAATATTGGGAGCATCCAGTAACCCAAATATATATATGCTATGATGTAAAGATGATAATCTGAATTTGTGGCAATCTGTGGGACATTATAAAGCATTTCCAGATGTCCCAGTGAAACAACTGGTAGAAGAGAGTCATACAGACTCTATTTAAAAATAAAAGATAACCTATTGTGATATACATGGAAGTACTTGGCTCAGACTTCACTTGTTTGATGAGATCTCATGATTGGTTTTCAGCTATGGGGTTGAGCCACCAGTATTAGTAAAATTTGAGAAAGAAATTGAGCTAGAAGAGACCTTACTTAATACTTCTGGGCCTGAAGATTCCATCAGCATTCCAAAATCATGCTGTCAGCATGAAGAGCTGCACGAAGCTGTAAGTAATTGCACACTTTGTTTCAACTATGATGCGTCAGAATCTCAGAGTTCGTCAGAAGTGTTCCTCTTTCATTTTTATTGTACTTGAAGAGGGAAAAAAAAGTAGCATGAATGAAAGTATTTACTGCAGTACTATTTATAAGGCTGAAAAATTGGAAGCAATGTAAATACTCTCAAATTGGGCAATGGTTAGGTAAATTAGGAGTTACTATTTTAGCAGAATAATCATTTTTTGTAATCATTATGAAGACTATATAGCAACAAGAAAAATGTTAATTTTGTGAAAAGTATGTATCAGAACAAGGAGAATGAAAATAATTGATATTAGGGTAGTACCTTTACAGATGATTTTAATTTATTTAGCTGTTTCCTTTAATGTTAAAATGTTAATTACACAATAGCTAAAACCAGAAGAGAACACTTTTTATTCACAGCACTTACTCCTTTTAGGCTCACCAACTTATTTAGATTGTGGGTTAGTGCTGATTTGTACTGCTGAATATAAGTGGTATTTGGATATTTTAAACAAAGAAAATAAGTGACCTTTCATGCCTGCAAGCTTGTTATGAAAACTAAAAGGAACACATTTCTTTAAATATATATGTGCTATATGAATATATTCAGAATCCACCTATACATATGTGACCTGCTGAGATCTTATGGTCGTGTTTAAAATTAAGGAACAATTATCTGATTCATTATTTTGAGTGCTGTTAAGAAATATACAACTGCAATTCTGTGTACCTAAGAAACCTTAATGGATAGAAAATAATGACTGATATAATTACCTCCTTTCAAATTACTTTGTTATCTAACTTGTAAATGGTTCAAATAAATGTAAATTCTTTACCCAAGTTCAGAATGTTTTTTAGCCATCTTATGCATGTGGTATGTATGTGTGTGTATGCATGTGTGTACATATGTGCTCATATAACCAGACTGTGAACAAGATAAACTTCATTGAATGGCTTATGAAAATCAGTTCCGTTTATGATCATGTTATTTTGTTAAATGAATGATGTAGGGAGATAAATCAGGATCCTTCTGATCAGGGCTGGGTGAATCCACATGTGTCCATTTTGTGTAGATAATTAAGACACTCATAAATTTCTGTTAGTGCTCAGGTAAGTTGGGTATATCTGAAGAGACTTTCTTTAACATCATGCCTAAGTGTAATTAAGTGAATTTGTTTAGATATACTCTGTGTGACAAGTAGTTGAGAAAAATATACATGGCCTTGCTTTTTCAAAAATATAATTTTAGGAAAACAAAATGGTTTCCATAGTGGCTGATATGTGACTTTTTTTCAAATCAAACATATCTCAGCAAATATTTTCATTTAATCAATTTATATTAATTTCCATGTTTTAAATAAAGAATTCCTGAATTTTAATTTTTATTCCAGTTTTTACCATTTTTAAGATATTTACTGCAGTTAAAAATTCTGTAAGCCCCTTGAGGAGTAGAGGTAGGATTTTCGCCTCAGTTCTCATCTCCTTAGCAGACTATTGAAACAAAGTGAGTGCTTTTAGAAAAATGCCTCTTTAGTTGAAATTTTTAGAATTTACCTAGTCTTGGGTGAATATTGGATTGGCCAAAAAGTTCGCTTGGGTTTTTCGTAAGATGTTACGGAAAAACCCGAATGAACTTTTTGCCCAGCCCAATAGCTATAAATGCATCTCTGCCTATTTTAACAGTAACTTTGGAACAAATCTGGATATTCCCCCATACATACAGTATTACTTTCACATGGTGTTAAGGGACAAGTGAAAATTCCTGGTTAAACTTTATCTAACTGGTCCATCTTTGATTTGACAGATATATTAATCCAAGTCTTAAAACAATTCAAGCTTAGTAACGAACTGTTTCCTATGACTGAATGAATGTGTTTTGAATTGACTTCACTGTGTACACATTCACAGACCTCCTCCGGTGATCAGTGAGTACGAGACGGGCCTGATTGCACTTGGGCAGAGAGAGAGAGAGACTCCAGACTTCCTCACTGTTAGGTTTTATTAGATTAGCTAATGTCTAGTCTCAATATATGACAACAAGTAAAAGAGAAGAGATAATAAATAGTTGAACTGTCTTTAAATATTTATCTTTGAGTTTGATTTTCCCAACTATCAAATAACCTTGCATTTTAACATTAAACAAAATAGTATTTGTCACAAGCACTAAATCTTGTTTATTTTTAATCTTAGGTTAAACACATTGCTGAAGACCCTCCTTGTAGTTGTTCTCATCGATTTTCTATTGAGTACTTATCTGAAGGACGGTATCGACTAGGAGATAAAATACTTTTTATAAGAGTAAGTCCACCGTTTACATCCTGTTTAATCTTGTTTTGAAATTGAATTTATTGCTTGACCAACCTTCTTTTGTTCCCCTTTTACTTTTTAAAAAATTGGAATAGAGGATGTTATTAATGGAAGAATTTCACTGTATAGGAGGAAATATATGGAATATTTTCAAGAGTGTATAATGTGTTTAGGTAAACACGCTTAACATAGCAAACAACTAATTAAGCTAAGACTATTTGGACATTGAATATAATTGGGGGAAAAAATCTTTGAATACCTCAGGTAACTTATTCCATTTTTTAGATTTCCTAAAGAGGAATAATTTTCTATCATCATAAGAAGAAAAAAGCAAAACCAGAACATCTAATAAGATTAAATGTCAGTAAGAAGAAAAAGAAATAGAAACATTGCAGTTGATAATAATATAGACTTTGGGTCTTAAGTATGAAGCCTTTTTTTCACTGACACAGCATCAGCATCTATACTAATATGCTAATATACATGCTTATTTTCTTCCTTTGTCCCATCTGCAATCTGCAATTGATTAATTGTCCCCTTTGCTGATAAGGAGATTGAAGTTTACCTGTTCATCATTCTGTCCACTTATAGATACAAGAGCTGTTTTATTCCCAATTTAGGAATGTAATATAAAAGTATGTAAAAAATATAATTTTACCGGGCTTCCCTGGTGGCGCGGTGGTTGAGAGTCCGCCTGCCGATGCAGGGGACACGGGTTCGTGCCCCGGTCCGGGAAGATCCCATATGCTGTGGAGCGGCTGGGCCCGTGAGCCATGGCCACTGAGCCTGCGCATCTGGAGCCTGTGCTCTGCAACAGGAGAGGCCACAACAGTGAGAGGCCCACGTACCGCAAAAAAAAAAAAAAAAAAAAAAAAATCTATCTATCTATATATAGATATATATATATCTATATATATATATATAATTTTACCACCTATATTTTCTTTTATTTCATATATTATCATTAGTTCCCCATACCCTGTTCAACTCATACAGAAACAGGTATATGCATTTTGTCTTTTAATTAGCTTTCTTTTTTTAAGCAGTATGATATAGTGATAGTGCACAGAGCATGGGATTTAGAGTTAAAATTTGCAGAGCAGTCACATACAACTGTGCAGATTTGTCTGCTGAATGAATAGGGGCCTGAATCCGTCCAGCTTGGGCTGCGCTGGCAGACCCAGGATATATCTTGTCAACACAAAAACAGCTTTTGGGTTGGGCAGCCTGGTGCATTTGGGGCCAGGCCAAGCTGTGTGGTTTGGGACAGTTTCCTTAATCTCTCAAAGCCATAATTTTCTCATCTGCAAAGAAGAACTAGTAATAAATTATATCAAAGTTTTTGAAAGATTAAATTGATATGATACATATGAAAGTAATTTGTTAAATTCTAACATACAAGTTTTGGTAGTTTTTATGTTTCTTCTGTAATTATGTTTTTCTTTAGTATGAGACTGTTTCTCTCCTCCCCTCCTTTACTCTCCCTTTTCCTTTCTTCCTTCAATATTCAGTCCTTGCAGTTTTGCGTATTAGTAATTTGGATTTTTAGGATGTGTAAATATCTTCCTTACAAACTGGAGGATTCTCTGTTGTTAGTTGCATGATTCAATATGAATTAAATTTGTTACTTTAGTAATACAAGGAAGAGACTGGCAATTTATAGTGAAGCTGTTGGCAAATACACTGAATTTCATAGTCACAGACATCACAGACTATGACTGCTAATGAACCGTAACTGCACCTTACAGTTTTACAGCTTTATTTTTTACTTTCTTTTGGGGGAAAGATGCTTCATGGAAAACATGTCATGGTCCGTGTCGGTGGAGGCTGGGATACTCTTCAAGGATTTTTGCTTAAATATGACCCCTGTCGAATATTACAGTTTGCTACACTAGAACAGAAAATTCTAGCATTTCAAAAAGGAGTTTCTAATGAAAGTGTGCCTGATTCGTCCGCCAGAACACCTCAGCCTCCTGAAATGAATCCTTTGTCAGCAGTTAGCATGTTTCAGAAACAAAATTCAAAACCTGGCACACCAGTTGGTATTCCAAGGAGCAAAGAGAAGCAGATACGTCTGCCAGGTGTGTTGCCACCAGCATCTTCCCTGAAAGGAGGCAATCTGGCCTGTGGGTCAGTCCGTTCTAAATTTCCAAATTCTCCAGCAGTGTCCTCTCATCTCAAACTCACATCTTCAAAGGGCGTAACAAAGAAACCTCAGTCTCCTTCAAACGATGCATCGTCTTCATCTGCTTCTTTAAATCCAGTAGGTAAAAGCACTTTTTCACCAGCTTTATTAAGAACTGCGCCTTGTGTATCTGAGTCGTTGAGAAAATGTATCTCATCACCCAGTACTGCTAAGGCCAAGCTTATTCCAGCCCAGAAGTTAAGAGATGTGCCTGAGTCTACACTTTTGCCAAATAAGTGTTCTGGAAAAATTGAACCAAAGCATTTGAAACACCATCATGTGTCTTCCAGGGATTATGCAGTCTCTCACTCAGCTGCACATTTAAATTCATCATCAAAGTGTCCAAAGCCACCTAAGGCAAATCTGCACGTAAGGCCTAACCCTTCTCCTTCTTTCCAGTCTCCTGCAAAAGTGACAACATCCAGTTCTAAAACGATAACCACGGGTCTGAGAACACAGTCTCAGCCACGTGTTGGAGCTCCGCAAGCGGGGGCAATGCCAGCACAGAAACTTAAGTCAGCCTTGAATTTAAACCAGCCACTTTCTGTATCCTCAGTTGCTCCTGCAAAAGCTGCAGAGAAGTCAAAAGATAATATGGTTTCAGTTGCCAAAAAGCAGCCTCAGAATAAAAGCATGTCCCAGAAGACAGGACCCAGCTCCTCTAGGTCCCCAGGCCGTACCCCGCTGTCCATTGTGAGTCTTCCCCAGTCTTCTGTCAAAGCACAACCTGAACCAAAGTCAGCACAGACTGCCACCAAGAACCAGTGCTTAGCCAAAGGTCCTCCCAAAAGTGGCAAAGCCCCAGTTGCAACCAGGAAGCCACCCTCATCTGGCAAGGAGGCAGTTAGTGGAGATAAAAAACCTTCTGCAAAGAAGAAGGAAGACGATGATCATTATTTTGTTATGACTGGAAGTAAGAAACCTAGAAAATAAACATAATGTGTCATTCTAAGAGAACAGAGGAAGGAAAGAGAGTGAATGTGTTAGCTGCACACCTTAAAAGTTTCTTCTATTTGTGTTTATCCAAATAGGTTCAGACATTAAGTACAATAAGATGGGGGTAGAGGTTGGGGCGAGGAGGGGACTCGTCAGAATTCACACACCTGAATTCACCAGAAAGTACCCTTTTAAGGTGAACAGTGGTAAAATCACTGGGAGATTCTTATTAGTTATAGACATTTATATGATTTTCAGTCCATGACATCTTTGTTAATGTCTGCCCATTAATGGAAATGTAAAGCCAAATAACACTACTAGGTTTATAACTATAGTTGCTGTATTTTGAATATGTGTTAAATATGGAGGTTATTACCTGCTAATAGAAACAGAGGTGCTCTTAATATAAGTTATTGCATTTTAGTTAAAAAGCAACGGTTTGGCACTTGTCTTACAAAAGACATCTTGTTTTGCTTCCTGATCAGGATTGCCTGATGGAACAATACTAAGTACCAATGGCTGCTGCTGATTAGCTTACTGTTACTCTGGGTTTGGTAGAATTGCTATTATTTAAAATTTTTTTAAGCTTTCCAAATCAGAAGGAACTGATTTTTGTAACTGACTTCTATTAACCTTGGTAATATTTTGTTACCAATATTTTTGGTAAAAAAAATAAAATTAAGGTATTGAAATATAAATTGAAACTTGGAAAAAAATTTTTTCACATATTATTTATAAGAACTTATACCTTATATTTTAGATGGACATTGTGCAATGATTTAGTAGCTTTTAGCATATTAGAAATATTTTTTAATAATGTAATTTTCTGTGAGTGCAGATATCAATTTTTACATTAAAATAATGTTTAACATCAGAATTATGTTTTAACAATCTTAAAATTAAGGTGATATTAAAGAATATTAAAGTGGTGCTACATAAAAATTCTGTCATGTGATTACTGTTTTTCTTTAGCACAATAATACAAATTTTAATTAGAGTTTTCCAATTATGTTAATTTTCTTCAATAAAGTCATGCTGCCTTCAGTTTTCCAATGGCAAATGGACAGTATGTATGCAGCGTTTTCTGTTCTGTAGGCAGATTCTCCAAGGAACTTACCCAGATCATGTAGTGACTATATAGACTCTATCGATCTGGGATGATATTTATAAATAATATGTTTTTTAATAGATTATGACTATTTAAAAAATTGTTAATGTACTTTCAGAAGTTTTAGGGGTGTGTTTAATAACTTTACAGTATTATCAGCTATCATAGGTTATTATATTCAGTATTGAGGTCTGTGTTTCCCTATTTTAAACTAAACTGTTTTTTCTAAAGAAAAATAATGGTTCACACAAATGTGCAATCGTAGAATAAGCATCTTAAGCTGACTACTGATGTTTGTAGATTTTAAAGCAAGAAACTTTTGTATAAAACTAAGCTATCTTTTGTCTGAGAAATACAGTTAAAATCAAAGCTGTGTGCAGGCTAGTTTTTGAAATAATTGATGCTTCTCTTCTTAAAAGAGACAGTCACCAAATATTTAGTTGAGTTCCACTGTTGATCTGGGCATTGAGGGAGATAATATTTACATCTCTGGAAAGTGAAGTCAGTGTTCAAGAAGTACCAGAAGCTTTACATTTTTAGTGATGAGAAATATTTAATGCATCTTTCAAAGAGGAATAATTTTACCTTTAAGAAGGAGTTTATTCCTTTGTAAGACCAAACAATTCTGTATCAGTAACTTCAGGAATAAAAGTATCATCTGGCAGTTCCAAGAACTGGTTTTATTTTTTTGAAAAATTGTAAGTTAATTCATAAATAGCCCTATCTTCATCAGGCTACTGATGGTAGGAATTTCCATCTCCTATAGCTCTGTTATAATTTCACGCTTTGATACAGTGAGAATATTCTTGAAATACACATTTTATCCAGTATTCATGATCAGGGAACTTCTCCAATTATATTCACATTGGATGAATTTTTATTTATATATGGCTTACTCTTCCAAAATAAATTTTTTTTTAAGTAAGCAGTGGCTGAAAGATACTTTTTTCAAATATATTTTGAAATGCCCTTAAAGACCTAGTGTTTCTAATTGTTTTCACAATTTTAAAAGTACATTGTTGAAGTTAGAAAGAAATTATCATTTCTTCTTAATAGTAGTGCAAGATTTTAAGTTCCTTTTTGTTTAATATTTAGTAAAATGAATATTAAGCTTAAATTACTGACGTACCTGGAAGAAGAAATAATGTGTACTTTCAAAAAATAATGAAATATTTTAATTTTTCATTTCTATAATTTATTAACGTGACTAACATATCAAATAAATCTTCAGAGGAAAATGAAATGCTGATTACTTTTGCATTATTTGAGCTTACAGTAGATGTTTAAGGCTTATATCTTTAAAATGCTTTGATAAATTAGATGATCTCTAACTTTCCTCTCCACACTGAGTTAACAATTCTTAATAGATAAGGGAAATTTTTTGAAAAAAGAAATTACTGTTCCTTCTGCAATATATATCTGATACAAAAATCTGTTACTTCTTTAAAAGGCTTTATTTACAAGTTGTCATGATACAGTCATATCTAGGTTTATGTACTGACTCCATTTGAATCCAGATTTGTGTATATTTTCTTGTGTCAGCAGTGTTTGTATCAGATTTTAACTTATATTTTCTCAAGTATTAAAGTTTAAACATATATACCAAGTCCTCAGTTTACATTTTTGTGTGTTCTGAATACATTCTGATCACTTGGTTCATGTCAGAAATTGCATATATGAAGCATTCATAATTTGAGGATAGTTTTAATTTTATTACTATTTAAAATGCCCTTCTGATACCTGTGGAATTTATTTCACTGCTCCTAGGAGATTATCAAGGTTTTGCCATTAATAACGGTATTTGTTCCGCAAGTTGTTGTATTTGCTAGAAGTTTGTCTCAGTAAGGCTAGACTCATATTTAATAATCTCTGATGACAGAAATAATTTATAAGTTATGAAAGCAGAATTCTATAGATCACATAAGTATTGTGTTCACAGAAGGCTACTGACAGTAGGAATTTCCAATTCCTGCAATTCTGTTTTAATTTCACACTTTGATACAGTGAGAATATTCTTGAAATATTCATTTTATCCTATATTCATGATCAGAGCAATTATAAAAAGCAGTTAATTAAATATGTATTTTCTGTGATGTTTCCAAATGAAAACAAAAACACCACTTAGACAAAATCAAAATTCTTATTATATTTTCCTAATCATTTGTGAATGTAAAAATTTTAAACAAGTTCATTTTATGAAATTTTGGGGAATATTAGGAAAATATTAAACACTTGCCAGTAAATCTGAAAATATAAAGACACATATTTTATTCAATTAGCTATTTTCCTATAAATATACTGTTTTCTTGTAGAAAAACACAATATGACTCGATCTTGAAAAAATAATACATGCAAAGATTTAGCTATAAGGATGTTAGTCATAGCACATCATTAATATTGTTATGACCATAAAATAGAACACCATACAGACATTAAAAAATGATGTAGGTGTTGATTCTTTTTCTTCTTTCCTCTTTTTTTTTAAACCTTTTGGTTTATTTATCTTCATGTAGGTTATGTAACAAAGTGTATTTCAGTAGTCACTTAAAACTAAATTCCTGAATTCTCACATTGTTTAGAAATATCACAGGAATCCTTTATGGGTTGAGCAAGACTTTTGTATCAGTTCATGAGGTATAGTGATATATTCTTGAAGTTGGCTGTGGCTATAGCCAGTTTGCATATCTGAATATGATGACACTACTTTTGATTAGTCACAGCCACTGGTGAGGATAATTGACTAATTTAAAAAATGCTCGGCAAACACCTGGGATTTATCTTAAAAGATGTATGTATGGTGATGAAGTGATTTGTTTTGAGAGATAGCAATGATAAAACAATATATAATATTTCTGAATTGTCTGTGTTCTGCCAGGCACAATACTTATTGCATGGTGTGTGAAAGGATTTTTTCCTGAGGAAATGTTGTGGTAGAGTTTGAAGAAGCCTGCAGATATGACCTGCTTATTTCTGGAGGGGAATGGACAGGAGAGGGGAAGAGGGCAGTAATAAGAGAGGCCTTGAAGTTATGGATTTCTTCCATTACATTAAATAACAGAGAGTGCTGCACTTTTACAGAAGAAAAATGTTAGGAACTTTCCAACTTACTATCCAGGTTTTTGTTTTAAAATATTTATTTTCGGGGTTTGAGAAGATACTCAGAGCATCATGTATAGACTTAGATTAGCAAGGGTCCTGCTACTGCCTTATTCAATCCTCACATTGAACAGATGAGGAAACTCAGCCCAGGGAGTTTGTTGATAGAGCATGTTAGCTACTGAAGTCACACCAACCTGTGAGCATCAGAGTGAAGTCAAGGCAGTGGTCCCAGGGAGCTATGTGAGTTACCCTGAGTGCTGGCCCCTTCAGTGGGTCCTAAATGCATTGGGTCTAGCCCAGCAGATTCCTTGTATTACCTGTATTGATGATTATTCCAAAACAATCTACTCAACCACAAGGCACTGAAACACCAACTCACTCATTTGCTCATTTAGCAAACAATTTTTCTGAGTGTCTGTGGCAGACACTAAGCTAGATGCTAGGGATACAGTAGTAAGACTGGTCACTGCTCTCCAGGAGAGGACAGTCTTCATTCAAGTGGTTAAAAAAAAAAAAAAAGTATGATGTTCTTTTTGACCGTAGCCCACTCGGTTCTTTCTGGGATAAGATACCTTGGTGAAAACTGCCTGTCTTTTCTCATACTGCTTCGGATCAGGAGCCCATAGAAAAAAGTGAAAAACTTGTATTTGTATCTGAGCCTTAAGAACAAGAGTCATTCACCACCAACTGTTTCTCCGAAAATAGAGCAGAAAGAATCAAG
Source organism: Mesoplodon bidens (assembly GCF_964165515.1). Taxonomy (NCBI): domain Eukaryota; kingdom Metazoa; phylum Chordata; class Mammalia; order Artiodactyla; family Ziphiidae; genus Mesoplodon; species Mesoplodon bidens. The sequence goes on along the minus strand of NC_138167.1, from coordinate 78,570,320 downwards.
TCCTAAACAAGGGATGGGAAACAAAGAAATCTGAGCTTTCTCTGGATAAGCCATCAAGAAGCACACATCTCTAATACAAGGATGCTCTTCTAACTCTAGAATGTTTCCTGTGACAGTGGGGATTGACTCCCACCCTGACCCCTCCACAAGCTCCACCTTGGCCTTAACAAGTGTGCCACAGACTGAGGTGGGATCTCAAACCAGCTGCCTGTGGGAAGGCTGGTCTCCCTCCAGCCACCTCAGTCATGTTGGAGGAACACAGCTTCGAGCAGATGCTCCCTGGGATTTGACATCTCAGTGCCCCCTCCTACCGCCTCAGCAGTTGACAGGAAAATTGTCCTGTAAAATGCATTGCTATGACTCAGAACAGCACCTTCTGGGCCTTTGCAGCATCTTCCTGGCTGGCCTGTAGCCCCAAGGGACCCATAGGTGTCCTGGGAAGACCTGGTGTGTTAGGTCAGCTCTTTTGGTTGCAAGAAACAGATTCACTTCAGTTCTCTTTAGTACTGTGTTGTTTAATGGATACACAGAACCTAAAAAGGACAATAGGAATCCGGCAGCAACCCAGAAATATCTGTTTAGTGAGCCTCACAGAAATCGGAACTGGAGTCATTGAGAAACATAGGGAGCTCTAGAGATAGGTAATCTCATCTCCCTTCTGCAGCCCGAGTTCCCCCCTTCACTGTGGTGTTCTGCCAGGAACATACTCTAGCCAACCTCCAACCTTCTGATCCTCTTTGTGGGTTTTCTTGCATCTTTGAAAAAACCCAGCCAACCAACCAACCAAACAAACAAAAACTACCTGATACCATTTACCCGTTAAAAGTCTCCAGAGAGAATCTGATTGGTTTAGTTAATTACCATTGTTCTATTTGGGGCAGTATTTTGCTCCAGGCCACTGCACAGGTCACTAGTCAACCAATGGTTGGCTGCCCTCCATATACCCATCCCCCTGATGAACCAGCATGGTGAACAGATAGGTCACGTGGTCTAGAGCTCGGCTACCTTGATGTAAGGAATAGCTTGGTTCACTTGTCTTAGCAGAAGCTGCAGCCAGTTTCCCTTAAAAGGCTAGGCATGACTGATTTGTCCAGTTCTCTTGGTAAAGAAGCCCAGAGTTGGGTTGAATTTGGCCTGAGCTACCTAGGGAGGTCTCTTTGCATCAAGGAGCCTTCAATTTCCAGCACTGACCTTTTCTTTCAAGGTTATTGAGGCCAATATGACCTCCGAAATCCAAATCTGCACTTTTCATGGCTGGAAATGCTCAAGTACATGGATGTTACTGAGGACAGGTATAAATAATGTTCAAATCAGCAATGTTTGTTTTATCCCTGGATCTTGGAGACTCACCAGCTTTCCCTGAATTGGCCCACTCTGGGATATTTCAAAGCCTTTTTCTGAGTGGGAGAGAGAATGTTCTAGACCCTCGCTTCCCAATTTCTAAAGAAGCCTCTCCAGCCCTTACACTACAGTGTCAAAACAATCAATTGATTTATCAATTTTTAAAAACTATCAGTGAAACCAGTGCTTGGGAATCATGTTAAAAAACAACAGATCTTTTGACTTTTTCTGTTGGTGGTTTTGGTATTTTATAGATACCGTCTGAGATGCCCAGAATGTATTTTCTCAGCCAGAATCATTTCTAACCCTGAAATTCTGTCCCAGTATGATTTTCAATGACTCTTTGAAAGTATTCAAGGGCTTTTACCTGTGCTGAGTCTTTGATTTTTCCCTAAGAAATTCCTATTAGGTGAAATGTCACAGCTGCATAAGATAAATTAAGATTGATTTTTATTTAATAACACTAGTTTTGAAGCTGGTAGAGATGTTAAATATATTCATCAATGCCTGTTTGCCTCCTTGGAAACCAGAACTTTGCTGTTCCTTATAATTCTTCCTTGCTGTTTAAGTGATTGCAGGAAAAAAAAAAAAAAACTATTAGTAGATTTCACCACCATATTTAGAGCTTATCCTAAAACCTGAAGGGGTTCTGAAATCATACTTAAATAGAGCTCACTTTGTGCCAGATGCTGTTCTAAATGCTTTATGTGTAGTAACTTATTTAATTTTTACAACTCTGTGAGGTAGACTCTATTACTATCCCCATTTTATAGATGAGAAAACTGAGGCACTGAGATGTTTCTTCCATTCCTCTGTGTGTTAAATTAGAAGGCCTGACACTTAATCATCTCAGCAAATACTTGATCATCAGCTCTTTAGCTTTCTCCAGAAGTGATTCAGTGGGCAGAGAAGTGTGCTGGTCACAAATTGCCTGTCACAAGTGTCTCCTAGTTAGGTGTGTTGGCAGTGTATCTAGTGTGTCTGATCTGTGGTATGCTGGTGTGCACAGCAGTAATACAGCCCTTGGCCTCCTCCAGAGCCAAGGCTAACCAGCTCTACCTTCTCTTACATCCAATTTCTCTCTTTTCCCCAGCCTTTCCCCCTTAATCCTACAAACATGCTCAAGTCTCTAATCACACTTTCTCTCTTCTTTGTCTCCCACATCCCCAAGTGGCCACATGTTGGTCAGGATGGGCTAGGCTTTGCTGCAAAAAAGAAAACACTCTTCCTGGCTTATAGAAACAAAGGTTTTACTTCTCAGTCATGCTAGATGTCCCTCAGGGACATCTAGGGCTCTGCTCATCTTAGTTGCTTGGGGACCCAGGTTGATGGAAGCTCCATCTTGACAAACACTTCAGGGATTACTGTGGCAGGGAGGAGGGGCATGGGAATGGCCAGCCCCTCCTTTTTGAAATTCCTCCCTTGGTCCTCGTGACGCGATTCTGATTTTGCTCATGATTCTCTGATCCCTCACTCCTGTGTTCTGACTTGTGTTCCCTCTCTGCCCTTTTGATGTAGCTACTCCTTAAGGACCATTTATTCCTTGGCCCTCTTCTAACAAAAAAATACTTCCCTCCTTCTCTTCCTTCCTTCCTTCTTTCCTTCCTTCCTTTTTCTTTCTTCCTTCCTTCCTCCCTCTCTCCCTTCCCTTCTCTTTCTCTTTCTCTTCTCTTTCTTTCCCCTTCCTTCCTCCTTCTTCCTTCCCTCCTTCCTTCCTTCCTTCCTTCCTTTCTTTCTCTTTCCTTCTTTCTTCCTTTCTTCTTCCCTTCCTCCCCCCCTCCCTCCCTCCCTCCCACCCTTCCTTCCAGTTCCGTGTGAATGATTTCCAGATCTTTATTTTCAGCCCAGTTTCCCTGAGTCCCACTTCCACTGTCAGTAGCCATCAGCCTTCTCCCATTACTACCTCAAAACCTCTTACCTAAAAAGAAAATTTCCATTTCCACCAAATCTACTCTTCCTCCCAACTCCCCTATTTCTGTTGACATCCCTTCCTCTCCTCACATTGAATCTTTCAAATAATTTTAGAATATGTCTCAAATCCATCCCCCTCCCTGTGGTACTTCCCAAGTTCACGGCCTTCTCACCTCTCTCCTGGAAGACAATAGCCTCCCAATAGCTCTTTGACCACGCTTTCAGCCTCTCTGCATGGCTCAAGGCTGCACATTGTACAGCTCTAGGAGCATCATTCATTGTGTATTCTAGGTCAATGGCTCCCCCTGGAGTTGTGCAGTTGCCCTGCAGGCCCACACTGAGCCCACAGTAATCTGCCTACAGCTCAACTTGAATCCTGACACACCACTGCTCAAAAACCTTCCTGGGCTTCCATTCCAACCTGAATAAAGGCCAAATGCCTTGGCTCTATTCCCCCCACAGGCCCCAATGGGAGTCACCCTCTCTCTTCTGTCTCCTACAGCAAATGGCATTTTCTACCCTGCTTTATAGTGATTTAAGAATAGTTTTCTTCACTTACTTTATGAGTGAGAAGGTAAATTAATTGAGGGATTAAATTAATAAAGATTATTTGTTGCTAATGGTAGAAAAACTCAAGCCAAAATGGCCTAAGTTTTAAAAGAGAATATCTTGGCTTGCATAAATGAGAATTGCAGCTGATGTGTCTTACTGCTTCAGGAATAGCAGGGTGCGGGGCTCAGCAGAGATCCTCGGGACTCCTTCCCTCTCTTTCCACCTTAGGAAGCTGAAACCACAGCAGGCCAGTCTGGCGGGAGCTACAGCCAAGGAGGAGAGGGAGCTGCTGCCAGAGATGCTGCCCACTGCACTGAGAAGAGGACAAACACTCTGGCTTCCCCCTTCTCCTGTCCTCTAGTGGCCCACTGCTGCCTTCCATTGGCTGACGCTGGAGTCTAGGAAACACAGCCTGAAGGGGAAAGGGAAGAGGTGGGTCTGAGAGCAAACAGGTGAGTCACCAGCCCAAGTACCTCACTCAAAGTCAAACAACAGTAAGTGGTGGAGTCTGTCTTGAGCCATAGCTGAAGTTCTGAATCCTGCCACTCCGGCTGCAGCCAGCACAAAAGAGTATTCCAGCCGGAGGCATCTGTGTGAGCAAAGGTAGCAAAGTCTGGAACATGTATGGAAATAGCAGAGGGTTCCTTTGGGCTACAGTGTAAGGTGCTTGCAGAGGAACAGCAGGGAATAGGATCCATACTATGTAAAATCTAAAGGCCTGGCTCAAGAATTTGACCTTGGTTCAGGAAGCAAAAGGAAAGTTATCAAAGGAAAAGAAAGAGTTAAGGTAATTTAGTTATAGCTATAACGGTGTCAGAGAGAGCAAGGAAATGCTTGGACTCTCTTCAAACAAAATCAAGATACAAAGTGAAATAATTCTCAAGAATAAAAATTACAAACATAGGGCTTCCCTGGTGGTTCAGTGGTTGAGAGTCCGCCTGCTGATGCAGGGGACACAGGTTCGTGCCCTGGTCTGGGAAGATCCCACATGCCACGGAGTGGCTAGGCCCATGAGCCATGGCCATTGAGCCTGCACGTCCGGAGCCTGTGCTCCGCAACGGGAGAGGCCACAACAGTGAGAGGCCTGTGTACCGCAAAAAAAAAAAAAAAAAAAAAAAAATTACAAACATAATAAAGAGTTGCTTTTTTCCTAATTTTTGTATAGTTGCCATCTTTGATACTGGTAATAGAAATTAGGAAACCAAAAGCAACAAAAACAAAAATAAACAAGTGGGACTACATCAAAGTAAAAACTGCACAGCAAAGGAAACCATTAACGAAATGAAAAGGCAACCTATTGAATGGGAGAAAATATTTGCAAATCATGTATTTGATAAGGGGTTAACAGCCAAAATATATGAAGCGCTCATACAACTCAATAGCAAAAAATGGGCAGAAGAGCTGAATAGATGTTTCTCAAAAGAAGACATGTAGATGACCAACAGACACATGAAAAGATGCTCAACATCACTAATCATCAGGGAAATGCAAATCAAGATCAAGATGAGATATCACTTCACACCTGTTAGAATGGCTATTATCAAAAAGACAAGAAATAAGTGTTGGCCATGATGTGGAGAAAAGGGAACCCTTGTACATGGTTGGTAGGAATGTAAATTGGTGTAGCCACTATGGAAAACAGTATGGAGGTTCCTCAAAAAATTAAAAATAGAGTTACCATATGATCCAGCAATTCTATTTCTGAGTATATAACTGAAAAAAATGAAAGTAGTAACTTGAAAAGATATATGCACCCCAACTTTCATAGCAGCATTATTTATAATAGCCCATATATGGAAGCAACCTAAGTGCCCATCAATGGACGAATGGATAAAGAAGTGCCATATAAATACATGATTTATAATTATGGAATATTATTCAGCCATAAAATAGATGGAAATTTTGCCATTTGCAACAACATGGATGGATCTTGAGGGCATTATGATAAGTGAAATAAGACAGACAAGTACCATCTGATCTCTCTTATATATGGAAGCTAAAAAAAAAAAAGTGAAAAACAAACAAAAAAAAACAACAAGAAAACGAGTCTCCACTCTCTTTGCAGTATCTAACAAAGTACTTAGCACCTAACAGATGCTCAATAAATATTTGTGGAAAATATGAATTTAAAAAAAGTGTGGTAATGGTAGATCAAATGCAGAGAATTTAGAAATAGATCTACACAAATACACCCAATTAATTTTTGACAAATGTGCAAAAGAAATCCAATGGAGGAGAGATAGCTTTTTAACAAGTGGATTAATTGTGGTATATTCTTAAAATTGAGTAGTACAAAAGCAATAGCTACTGCTACACACAACAACATAATGAATCTTACAGATACAGTAATTGTCAAAAGTAGCCATATACAAGAGCTTAATAACAACAAATAGCAATGAACATTCATTCAGTCAAGTGAGGACCTACTATGAGCTGGGCACTGAGTCAAGGCTTTAGAGCATGTCAACATTAATAATTTGTTGGGCTCTTCTAATGTTTCCCTTTCCTTTTGAAGTTGCAGGAGAACACCCCATGTAATGACGTTTGATCTGAAAAGAGATCTGTGGTATCCAGAAAGTACACAAAATGATTGTTCACTTTGTTCTCATTTTGTGGTTTTAAATCTCAAGGTCATATGCTCTGGCTGGCTTTATTTGAAGTTAAATGGCTTGACCTCGCTTGCAAATGAATGGAATGTGCACAAAAAAAGAAATGTCAGCTAAGAAGGAAAATGTCTCTGGGTGAGGGCAGTAAACTGGGAGATTTTACATCTTTTTTTAAATTTAATATTTATTTATTTATTTGGCTGCGCTGGGTCTTAGTTGTGGCACATGGGATCTTCGTTGCCGCGTGCGAGATCTTCATTGTGGCATGGGGAATCTTTAGTTATGGGATGAGACTGAGTTAGTGATTAAGCCCCTTGATACTGCCATTTGTTTAATCACAAACTGAGGATACTTGTTATTTAATAATAAGTATATCATCATCATCTTCAACAGCACAGATACGCCAACTAAAGGTCTGGCTGTGAGCCATACAACATTAGGCATGTCACAAAGGGGACACTAAATATTATATAAACTGGGTTCCTGAAGGTGGCTAGCTTTACAAATTTTAATCAATAGGCAGTGAGTCAAAAAATATGAATCCCTAGGTGGTTGTAAAATTTAGTTCAGCTTCCCTGCCATGACCTTACACTTGCAACCTGTTCAGTCATGCATTCATTCAACATTTATTAAGTACTTTCTATCTTCCATGATTTCAACAAAGATTTATTACTGGCACATATGTGCTCAGCTTTGGGTAATGGTGAATAAAATAGATATGAGTCGACCCTAATAGAAGTACTGTTTATGCCCACGGTTTGACAGAGATCGTGCTGTCAAAAAACTCACTCTTTAGCAGGAAGACAAACTGGTAAGCAAACCTGCAGACACAATGTCATGAGTGTATGGAGATGTTCATTGGGAATGAGTGGTAAACTCTCCATGTGTCATGGGAAGGCTTCTCTAAGAAGCTAATGCAGTAGCTGGACCTTGAAAGAAAAACAAGAGATTTCAGACATTTGAGGAAACATGGTTTTTTAAATAATTAAATAATTAATTAATTTATTATTATTATTTTTTGGCGGTACGTGGGCCTCTCGCCGCTGTGGCCTCTCCCGTTGCGGAGCACAGGCTCCGGACGCACAGGCTCAGCGGCCATGGCTCATGGGCCCAGCCGCTCCGCGGCATGTAGAATCTTCCCAGACCGGGGCACAAACCAGCGTTCTCTGCATCAGCAGGCGGACTCTTAACCACTGCGCCACCAGGGAAGCCCTCAAACAGAATTTTGTTAAAAAAAAAAAACACAGAATTTTATATCCCTTAGATTTCAAAGTCTTATTTTCAAAGACTTATTTTCAAAGTCTGATAATACCAAACTTTGGTAAAGATGTGGAGAAATAGCCACCCTCAAACACAGCTAATGGGGAGGAAAATTAGTCCAATCATGTTGGTGGGCAGTTTTCCAGTTATCTAGTAAAAGTGAAGATGGGTGTATAAGACAGTCCAGTAATTCTACTCCTACACAGGAAAGTTCTCAGACATGTGCTTGGAGACAGAAACAATAGTGCTAAATGGTAGCACAGTTTGAAACAAACAGCTAGAAACAACCAAAATGTCTCACCAGCAGCAGAATGGATAAATAAATTGTGGTTGTATCCCGGTGGTGGAATCTTCTGGAGCTGTGACATGAATGAACTTGAGCTATAATTATCCACATGACTCAATCTCACAAATGTTATATTGAATATTTTAAAAAAGCAAGGTGTAGAATAATAATGCATAAGGATCCTCTTTACATAAAGTTTAAACATAGAATATAATACAATATATTATTTGTGAATTGATATAAATGTAGTAAAAGTATAAAATATGCCTGTTAAGGTGACCAACCATCTCAGTTTGCCTAGAAATTTGTTCTACGACTGAAAGTTCCATATCCTGGAAACCCTCCAGTTTCAGGCACACCAAGACAATTGGTTGTCTTACCTGAAGAAAAGAAACATCAGGCTTAGAATGGGGGTTACTTCTTCAGGCAGGGAAGGAAATGGGATTGTATAAAGCTACGCTAGGTATAATTCAGCTGAATTTGTAATGTTCTGTTTCATAAACTGGATTATGGGTATGTGGGTATTTGTTATATTATTCTCCATTTGTACATCTTAAATATTTCATAATTAAGAAACAACCCCCCCTCCCAAACCTCCTATAATGGATGCACCCCCAGCTTTCAGGACTGAAGCACTCACTCCTTCAGCTGCCTGGAGTGCTGGCAGGTTCAGCATCTTACTCTCACCTGAGTTTTGAACTTCCCCCATTCCTAACTGGCTTTGTTAGAATGGATACACTTCATTTCTGGGGGCAGCCTGCAGTCAATGACTGCTTGATACATGGGTGTAAAGGCTCATTCCTCGTTCCTCATTTCGGGACCCCTCTGAAGGGCCACCCAGGCTTCAGAGCTCCCTGCAGGGTCAGCTGAAGTGTCTGTTGTGATAGCATCACAGCCCACCTTCTTCTGCCCAGTCCTGCCTCTTCCCTTCCCTTCCAGGTGTTGACCTGAGAGCACTCCCCGGTAGACAGGATGCATGCAGACCTCCATCTCAGAGTCCTTTTTCCAGGAGAACTTGACCTGTGACACTGTCCTTCCAAGAAAAAGTGAAAGAGAGAGGGAGAGACACTGAGATCACAATTAAATTGTAAAATGACTCCCCTGCCTCTTTTTTTCTTTAGCACCTGCCTACCCCGCCTTGTATCCCAGTTAATTTTTAAATCTCAGGCCTATATGTTACACAGAATTCTAGGTCTGGATGTAAAAAAGAAACAGAGAAACACTGATTATTTTTTAATGAACAATAACAAAATGATATAATTTTTCTTTCCCACAGAGGGGTTTTGTGGGTTAGAGAACATTCTAGCACCTGGTTTTGCTGTTCCCACCAAATGAGTCATTGAGAGGGATCAGGTGATTCCATCTGAGCAGAGGTGTATGACTGAAAAAAAATAAACAGAGGGGCTTCCCTGGTGGCGCAGTGGTTGAGAGTCCGCCTGCCGATGTAGGGGACACGGGTTCGTGCCCCGGTCCGGGAAGATGCCACATGCCGCGGAGCGGCTGGGCCTGTGAGCCATGGCCGCTGAGCCTGCGCGTCCGGAGCCTGTGCTCCGCAATGGGAGAGGCCACAACAGTGAGAGGCCCGCGTACCACAAAAAATAAAAAATAAAAAAAATAAACAGAGTCTAAAACAATACATAATGAACCACTGACTTGTGTCATGTGGATAATAAATCCTCTCAGAACAGAGAGGATGGGAAAGTCAGTGAGGTAAAGCAATGGGATCAGGTTCAGAACACTGATACAGAATAAAAATAAATGAGAAAAAGAAGGAGCATCTCAAAGCAGTCATCTTTCCACAAGCCTAGCAGATCTAGGAGAAAGGTCAGTCATTTGATCTTGGACCCTAACCTAAAATCTGCCAAGACCACTCTCACCACTATCCCCTCCCAGTCCAGATCCCCATAACCTTCCAAACTCCAAGACTGCAGGGCTCCCTCCCCCAGAAAAACACACACTCACACACACACACAGCCAAAATTCCTACCATGTTTCCTAAGGCCCCTGATGTCTCGTGTCTTCCTCGCCAAGTTCCCTAATGGGAGGAGGGACGGTTTTGTACTGCTTTCTAAATTCTGCTGGCAGGAAAGGGCTCTGGAAGTCAGCTAGATTTAAATCACAGCTCCACCACTCACTAGCTATGTGACCTTGGTCAAGTAACCACACCTCAATTTCCTCAACTATGAATTGAGAATAACCCTCCTAACATAGGTAGGAGGACTAAGCAAGAAAATGTTTCCTAAGCATTAAGGGCAATGCTTGGAAAATCTGTGTACGGTTTAATAAATGATGGATTAGTTGAATAGTTTTAAATGTAAAAATAATGATTCTAAGAAGGTGCAGGAACAAAACACATACATATTTCAATACTATGCAAATTATTTTAAACTGACTGTGATGTAGGATTAAAATAAATCTAGTGAGGAAAGAAGGGAGGACTAAACTTCACGTTCCTACCAAACCATCTGTAGAAATGTTAAAATTAGAACATTCTTGAGACAGAATTGTCATGTACATTGAACTGAATTGTCAGGGGGAAAAAATGGTCAGGTTCTGTTTAATGTTACAATTCCTATGAGAGTAATTAAAATCTGAAGTTCTGTTTCTTTATTTAGAAATAATGTCTGCTTGAAAAAAGAGCTCTAATTGTCCCTATTTACACACTGGCTGCAAGAACCCATTCTAGGCAGACAGACAACTCTGTAATTAGCCCCCTTCAAGAACAAAGCAGTGACCATCTTTCAGCTGCTTTCTGGCTTTTGAGCTTAGGAAGCAAAGGAGAGTTTTTGGCTCGCTTGCAAAATGGAATTTAAATCTGCCCCAAGCAGTCAGTTGCAAGAATGATAATTGCACAGTTTGTTACAATTGATTTACACAGGCCCCAGGAAAGAATGAAGAGCTTCTAGCTAAAATTGTCAAATGAATAATCAGTGATATGTGAAATTTTCTCTAAGATTTTAATGGCTGTTATTTAGAATAAAATGGTAATGTTGACCTATTTCTCATGCAGTGAATAAACCAGCTGATATTTTGGAGTCTATATGTCTATAATCATGCTTATAGACACCACCCTTTCGAATATCCACTATGATCTGCTTTATATTAGTATTTTGCACATTTCAGATGAACTTTCGATGAAACAAATTTCAATTAATTGAATTACGCCTTGTAAAAGAACGTATGCAAAAGTTAAAATTGTGCTACTTGGACCAACAAAAACTTTTATGTGCCACCAGAATCTTCTGCAAAGAGCGTATAGACTGAATTAACCTACCCTCTCTCCCTTGCAAAACACACATATAATACACACACGCATATATACACACTCAGCTCAAAAGCAATGGAATGATTCCACTTTGGTGTGTCACATGCAAATATTTTGCTTGTTTCATTCAATCTAGAAGTCTATTATGTGAATTTAATCTAGCTACATTTATTGTGATTACTGATGTAATTTGGACTATCTCTGCTATTTTACTCTCTGCTATTTTATTTTATTAGTAGTTTTTCATAATTCTTTGCTCTTGATTACAGCCTCCATCCTTTATCTCTTTTAAGATTTTAACATCAGTAAAAATCCTTTGGGGATTGCTATATTTCTATTTCTTTGGCTAATAAACTTTTCTATTTGTTTGGTTTGTTAGTATCTTTCCTGAGTTTGGGTTACTGCATGAGTTTGTAAGCTTGTGGCCTCATCCCTCGCTCATTACTCTGGATGACTCTTCCTGTTCTACAATGACTTTTTTTTTTTTTTTTTTTTGCGGTACGTGGGCCTCTCACTGTTGTGGCCTCTCCCGTTAAGGAGCACAGGCTCCGGACGCGCAGACTCAGTGGCCATGGCTCACGGGCCCAGTCACTCCACGGCATGTGGGATCTTCCCGGACCGGGGCACGAACCTGTGTCCCCTGCATCGGCAGGTGGACTCTCAACCACTGCGCCACCAGGGAAGCCCCACAATAACTTTTTAAAAAATTGTGAGTATAGGTTTTTAAATTTGAGACTATATAAGCTATCATTTTAATGTATCTGGGCTGGAATGAAAAGATTCCATGTACTCTTACTTCTCTATTGTGACTGGAAACCAATTTATTTGACTTTTAAAAATCAAATATTGAAAGAAAAGATAAAGCAGAAAAATATATCAAAACATGTTTATAGAGTTAAATAGGACACTGGAGGAACCAGCAATGAAGCCCAGATCAGATTTTCAGCTTAGCAACCAAGAACTTGCTGCTGCTACTTATGAAGATAAGGGCCTTGGAGGAGGAACAAGTTCGCCTCCGATTTCCTGCCTGTATATTAGGGAGAATCAAGCTATTGTGAGGGACCAGGTATAACAAGCCTCTTAGGAACTAGTCGTGTGCTTCACTAGACGAACCAGTTCCGAGCTCTCCTCTGCAGGGGCTCCGGGGGAAAGCAGAGGGCCCACACAGTATGGGGAGTGGGATGGGGGCCTGAGGCAGAAATGTGCAGGAGGTCCCTGGGGGATTTCTTGTCACCTTAGAGTGACAGTAAGAACTGCACAGAAGGAAGGTGAAGGAACTTAGAAGCCTTTTAAGAAACATAACAGTAGCCACACGCTGCTTGAGAGCTGAGAGAAAGAAACCATCCACAAAGAGGTCTAACTCTTGACCTATGATTTTTGGTTAGGATTTTGTGTAAGTTTTTATCTGCTAATACCATAACATCATGCTTAACAGTTTTTAATGCTGCATTATTTTATGTCATCTTGTAAAAACTTTGGAGGGTAAGAAGAACAGATATTATCTCCATTTTACAGATGAGAAAGCTGAGGCTCAGGGAGATGGTCTTATTTGTTTAAGTTTTCATGGCTAGAAAATATGAAAATCAGGATTAATGCCAAATATTTTGATGTTTATTTCCTTGCTCTTCCCATTTCTTGTTATTGCCTCTCAACGTGCATCTTGTTAGTGGGGAAGCCTTTTTCTCGTCTCCTGATGTTTCCTTCCCATGAAGGACACTCCATCAGTTTAACTCCTGACCTCTCTCCCTTTCCTCACTCCACCCCGGGGAGGTAGTAATTTACTTGACAGGTAAATTTAGGAAGAATTCTCCCCTTATTCCTTTTGTGAAGGAGTTTGCCTGCCCAGAGAGAATATCTACTCTACTCTGCAATTCTAAGAGGTATGGGGGAGATGGGTGGTTGAGTGGGAGTCGGGAAGATTTTCTAGTTCATTTCTGCCCAGAATTTGGTACTTAAATTTGCCTAATCCAGTCAACAGGCCCATTTGGTTAATACCCTAAACTCTACCCTCCCATCTAGCTTCTATTTTGAATCACATTGGTATTTTGGCTTCTATCCTTACTCATTATTTTAGTTCTCATCTTGCTCAGAGCCTGGACAAAGAATAGGGTTACTATTTATTGGAGACCTCCCATATAGTCTGCAACACCCTAGGGAGTTTGAAAATAAGAATGAGGTATGGGAGCAAACAGTCATGACCAAATACTACAATAACCACAGGAATATTGCATAACTCAGAAAATATATTAGGGACTTGCTTGGCAGTCTATTGGTTAAGACTCCGCGCTTCCACTGCAGGGGCCATGTGTTTGATCCCTGGTCGGGGAACTAAGATCACCCCGCAGGCCATGCGGCACGGCCAAAAAAAAATTATAAAAAAAAGAAAATATATTAGACATCAACAGAAGTTAGCTAGGAGAATCCATTTAAGTATGAGTAGCAATTGATAGATGGAAATGCTGAAAATGAAACCCATTCTCTTAGGAGAAAAATCAGTGGACCAGATAACAAATTAACCTCTATTCACGGCTTAAAGTTTCTAGGAGCAGAAGTAAAATCAATGCATACCAAGTATGCAGTGGTTCAAAGAAATAGCATCAGAAATGAACACTAAGGTGAAGCATTAAGCTTATGGCAAAAATCAATTTTATAAAATAGCCTTATACATGAGCTTCTTTCCTTAAAAAGCACCTTGATAGTCACTTCTTCAGTGCAGCCTGCCTGGATTAACCTTACCCAAACAACCTTTTTTTAAAGTGCTTACTATATACTAGACACCTTTTTATACATAAAACGTACACAAATACATGGGTAAAAGCAGAATGTGGCTCCTTACTGAAGAAAGAAGTTTAGCAAACTTCTGAGTGGGGAATGAAGATGAGTTTACCATGAGAAGCCCTTCCACTTTGGACCAGGGCTGGCAAGCCCTATGAAAGTGTATTTTCAGATCTTGGTTCTTGTGGATAGTGGATTCATGTGTTAAAACACCAAACACATCCCTGCTCAGGTCAGAACAGATATCACACAGCTAATCCCAGAGGGAAAGGAGAGGTTCAGTATCTCTCTGCATCTTCCCACCTCTCCTGCTTCTCTCCTGGAACTGCCAGTGTGTGTGGTCCATGTGTGTGGGGTCACCTTTTGCTCACCACCTCTGAGCCTCTGACGAGGACGTTCACCTCAGGATGCTTATCTCTACGGAGTTTCTGTTGCTTTTTCACTTACTAATGAAGTAATATGAGATTAGCACTGTATGTCATTCTTGAAACCTGCATTGAAGATGGTGTGATGTGCATACAGTAGATATCTCAAAACAGAAGTGTTGTAAAGCATTTGGTACTTTTCATAGTGATTTTTTTCTTTTCTACTTTGGATTTTTGCCTGGATGCTCCTGAAATGACATATACACTCCTCTGCCAGGCTCCAAACTTCCTGCGGGCACGAATTGAGTCTTACTAATCTATGTAACCCCTCCCCAGTGTGTGCATACAGATCGTGCTCAATAAATACTCGTCAGATGAAAGACTGGTCACATTACTGAGGGAAGAAAGAATTCTAAGCCACCTTGAGATTTACTAGTTACTCTAACTTAACATCAGGCTCAGGATACTCCGCAAATGCATTCATAATGGAGAACAAAGATGTCGGGCTGTAGGGAAGAGTGGTTCTGGCAGTGGGAATTTTTTCTTGATATCTAAAAAGTTTGTGCATCAACTTTAATTATGTGCTAGTAGCTTCAAACAAAAGAAAAACACTTTAGTGCAACTAATCTAAAAATATTTTTATTTGTTAGAAATAAAATTAATTTTATTAGGATTACTAATCAGTGTTAACATGTTTTTATATTTATTGGTAAATATCACCAACTGCTTTTCAAACAACTTTTCTCGGTTTCCTGCGCCACCAGAGGGA